>NC_065578.1:3631304-3933913 GCF_024542745.1 Macaca thibetana thibetana
TGTGATCTGCTTGGCGGAGGGTCAGAGGCCACAGGCCCTCTTCCAGCCCCCGCCAGGACTGCACATCTGTCAACTCATCTCTGCAGGTGGCCGGGCAGCACTGCGCTGTGAAGCTCCAGGCTCCTGGGTGACCTGCAAGGGCACATTCAGGACCTCACGGGATAGAGCAGCAAGGATGGCTGTTTGACTCTGCGCTATTGTTTGGTCTTGTTAGGTTTCTCTCTTGTTAGGTTATTGAGGAAGATGCAAATGACTGTCTCGTAGTGGGAAAATAGAGTTCTTAAGGAGGCATGGGAAATCATTTTGAGAGGAACAGCGATGTTGAAACCCATGCAAGTGTTTGAGCTTCTGGTGGTTTAGAAACCAGCCAGCAATTGCTTTTGCGATTGATTTCTTCCGGCAAGGGCTGCTTTGGAGAGCCTCGCACACACAGCGAGAGCCATAAAAGGCAGGTGAAAAGGTTGAGGATTTAAATTCTGAGTAGAAAACTAAAGGCAGCTTCGGAGCAATTGCTATGAAATTTGTAAGCAACAGTTGAAAATGGGCACCTGGAAAGCGTTTTCCAGATAGGGGCTGTCGGGTAACGCTGAATATAAATGACCAACTTCGCCAGACAGCCCTGTGCTTTTGTTACCACACCACATATCTGGAAGCTATTTTTAAAAATCACCTTTGTGCTCACAAATTTGCCGGCTAGCAGAAGCCAATCTTCAGTCCAGAGGTTATGATAAATCCAATATTTAGTGGGAAGTTTGCAAAATATCCTCCTTGTGGAGTCAGTTTTTTCATTCTCACTGGCTAAGTCGAGGTGAAAGGTTACCCTTCCCGATTGGCAGGTATCTCGTGTGTCTAATTATGGATCTGGTCTCGAAATAAGGGTACCAGGAAACAGGATGGCATTTAAAGCGATACTTGGGCTAGGCACAGTGGCTCATGCCTGTCATCCCAGCACTTTGGGAGGCTGAAGCGGGTGGATCATCTGAGATCAGGAGTTAGAGACCAGCCTGGCCAACATGGTGAAATCCCATCTCTATTAAAATACCAAAAAAAAAAAAAAAAAAAAAAATTAGCCAGGCTTGGCGTGTGCCTGTAATCCCAGCTATATGGAAGGCTGAGACATGAGAATCTCTTACACCGGGAGGCGGAGGTTGCAGTGAGCTGCGAATGCGTCACTACACTCCAGCCTGGCTGGGTGACAGAGTGAGACTCTCTCTCAAAAAAAAAAAAAAATTAATAAAAATAAGTAAAGCAATACCTGGAATGATCATAAACCTCAAGCAAACCTGGTGTCTTCCTTACCAGGGGATTTGTTGATCCTCTCAGGAGGGAGAAAGGACTGATTATAGCCCTTCTGGCGGTCTCTGCCCATCCTGAAATCGCAGCAGGAGATGAACATTCTCAAGCAGAAGCTGGCTACAGGCCTCAGTTCAAAGAAGTTACAAAGGATCGAATATGACCCCTGACAGCAAGACATGCCCAAACTTGTAGCGTGTCATTGATCTGAGATGGGTCCTTCTGAGCTCACTAGGGTGGTCCTGGACGTGAGGCAGCCCTGGAGCCTGCATGGGCACGTTCAAGGGTGCTGCTCAGGCCTGCCTCTCTGTACCCCTGGAAATCATGTGTCCCAATAGGTTCAGGATATAGCACTAGTGATGGAGAAAGTCCCTGTGATGGTGACTTTTATACACCAACTTGACTAAGCCACAGTACCCAGGTATTTGATCAAACTCTATTCTGAATGTGTCTGTGAAGGTATTTTTTGGTTGAGATTAACATTTAAATCAGTAAGTGGGCTTTGAGTAAGGCAGATGACCCTCCATAATGTGGTTGGGCCTCCTCCAATCAGTTGAAGGCTTTAAGAAAAAGGCTGAGGATCCCCAAGATGAAGTAATTTTGCCAGCAGACGGCCTTTGAACTTGAGCTAAAACATCAGCTCTCCCCTGTGTTTCCAGCCTGTGGGCCCACGATGAAGATTTCGGACTTGCCAGTTTCCATAACCATGTGAGCCAATTCCTTAAAACCTCACCACACACACACACACACACACACACACACACACACACACACACACACACACACCTTATTGCTTCTGTTTCTGTACAGAGCCCTTACATAATCCCTAAGGCTTATTGGGGGTTGAGCTGTGAAAATAAACCCCTCCAAAGACCACAGGCCTTTATAAGCCACCTTTCCTGTGAATCACATACAAGTGGACACTTTTCCATCTCACTCAACAGCTGTGATGGAGGCTCCCTCTGTGACTTGATGAGGAGCAAAAAGATTTAGCCCCACTGCTGTGCTTCATCTCTGGGCAGGGATTCAGGTCTTGGCATCAGGACTGTTTATCAGACAGGTAGGACAGCAGCACAATTTGCTGACTGAATGTTCTTGGACAAGCTGCTTAAGCTCACTCAAGCCCAGTCTCCTCCTCTGTAGGGCAGAGGTAATGGCACTTCTTTCACAGGGCGACTGGGATATCCACCCAAGACACTCTGTGTATGGCCCCCAGCCAACAATGTAACCTGGTGACATTGTTGTTCCTGTCATGCTCGACTAAATTACCTGCAGAAGTCTAATCAAGTTCATCGCAATGGATCATTACAGAGTTTTCTTATTTAAAATGAAAAAGGGGCTCCTGTAGCATAATTCTGCTGCAAGATGCTACCTGGTCAGCAGCATAGCTATTGAGGATGCCAGAGGTGTTTGTGACCCACCCTGGAGCTTAAGCAAGCCTCGGTCCTTAGGGCTCTTCCCTTCCGGAAAAATATCTCGGTACCAAGGAGATATCCCAAGGAAAGCACTAGTTTAAAAATGTCGTCTTCCATCAGCTTCCCAGGCTTCATCTAAAACAAAGATGCCAGAGGCATCAGTGGTAGACACCAAATTGGGAACATAAAATGAATGTGAGAAAGACGTTTGAGAAGCTTAGAGAGAATTAGGAGCTGTCCAATCTTTGACTGCAAAATCAAAGCCCCAACTTTCGACTCCAGAACACCAGAGTCCTAGCAATCATTTGGGAGGGCCGGGGAGAGAAACCCATAAAAAGTTGTTGCAAATTGTATTTATTTATTCCTTCTTTAGCTAGAGAAGTCTCATCTGTGAACATACACTCATTAGCAGAGTGATGAGCAGGGCTTGAAATGCAGCCTGCGTTCATGCTATCTTTAACTCCTCGTCTTGGACCGAAGCAACGAGGCAGAAGGAAGAATATAGTGCCTCTTCCCTTCTGCTCAACTGACCATGGAGAACAGGAGGAACTACATGATGCAGGCTGAGGCGGGGGCAGGGGGCTTGGAGAGAAGCCCCTAGCAATGGGATGTCATGCCAGGGAGCTGCTGTCCGAGGATCTGAGACGACGCACCACAGCAAGACAAGAAAAGCCTTGTTAAAAGAACATATGACGTCGGGCCTGGTGGCTTATGCCTGTAATCCCAGCACTTTGGGAAGCTGAGGCAGGAGGACCACTTGAAGCCAGGAGTTTGAGACCAGCCTTGGCGATATGGTGAGACCCCATCTCTACAAAAAATTCAAAAATTATCCAGCCATAGTGGCACAAGCCTGTAGTCCTGGCTACTCAGGAGGCTGAAGTAGGAGGAACACCTGAGAGGTTGAGGCTATAGTGAGTCAAGATCATGCCACTGACACGTGAGCAGATGTGGAACCCAAAAGACAATATCCCAAGCAAGGGCAGATGCTTCTAATGTTGTCTTCATCTACCAGCAAAAGAATGATGTTTCTGGAAGTTAGAAAACTCTGAAGTCAAATGCTGGTGCATCCAGGCATGAGCCGTGGATGTAGAGCACATCACTTAGTCTCTCTGAACCTGTTTCCTCTTCTGTAAAAAGTGGTAGTGATGACTTACCTCATAAGGTTGTTGTGAGGAGTGGACAGGGTCCCCCATGGAAAATGCCTGGTGTATTGTCCGTGCCAAGCGTGTGAGTTTCACTCATAGGTAGAAAAGATCATTGAGCTTTAATTCCAATCATAATGGTGACCTGACTTTGAGTGGTGCTCTGTGCTGTCCCAGGGTTTGTTCAAGCACGTCTGGGAGAAGCAAAAAGTGGAAGCTCCCCAATATGAATTAGAACCCAGAGAGCTCCCTATTCATTCACCTTATCTCTTTCATGTAAGATTTTGTCTGGGGCACCGCTTGGAGCCGCCACTTGACATTGTCTCAGCTCCTCCAGGTGTTAAACTTTGCACAGGCATACCCTCTTTCAGCAGGTGGGTAGAAATAGAGAACACTGGTGATACACTGTTGGCTTGCTTGGGAAACATTGCTGGTGGAAACGCAAAATATTATAACCCTATGAAGGAAAATTTGGCAAAACCTTATTAATGTTTCCCCTTTGACCCAGGAATCCACCTCTAGGATCCATCCCAAAGATGCACTGGGAAAATCATGAAAAGACATGCACACGAGCTGAACCAGCACAGCACGACTGGAGAGGGCAGAAGGTGAAGGGCTATCCCAATGCTCATCACTAAGGACTGGCCAGTGACACCATGGTACTCTCACTTATGTTGCAGCTGTAAAATGGAATGAGGATTTTTTTTTCACAGCTCCGAAGCAATCTCCAGGATGCAGAGTTAAGTGAAAACATCAAGGTAGCAAGTAAAAACAGAAAAGATACAGATTTTTTTCGTATTATGGTTTTATCATATATATGAGAAAAAATATGTATAGCATGCATATTTGATATTTGTATGTCAAAAGGACACAGGAATCAACCTGAGAGAGTTACCAAAGCTGGAATAATTTGAGTGACAAATAATGATAGTATTAGATTATAGTCCAAATACTAAAGCAAATATCCATGAGGTCATACTGATATGGATAAATGATTCAATCAATCATTCATTCAGTGAGATAAAAGGAACAAGTCTTCTTTAGAAAAAAAAAATCCCAAGTAATAAATACAGATGTTACCCTCTCCAGGAGCTGGAACTTAATTTCCCTCTCCTTATGGATGAGGTAGACTTAGTGACTCATATGCAAAAAATAGAGTATGGAAAGGAAAAAATAGTAACTGCAGTGGAGAAACCTGATAGATACCATCTTAGCAAAGTGACTGAGGTTAACATCACCAATGATAAGGCATCTTTGTATCATGCACCTCCTGATATGATGGGATATGGCTTGGCGGTGTCCCCACACAAATCTTGTCTTAAATTGTAGCTCCCATAATCCCTAACTGTCGTGGGAGGGACCTGGTGGGAGGTAATTGAATCATGGGGGCAGGTCTTTCTTGTGCTGTTCTCATAAGAGGGAATAATTCTCATGAGATCTGATGATTTTATAAAGGGGCGTTCCCCTGTACACGTGCTGTTGCCTGCCACCAGGTAAGACATGACTTTGCTCCTCCTTTGCCATCCACCATGATTATGAGGCCTCCCCAGCCGTGTGGAACTGCGAGTCAATTAAACCCCTTTCTTTTATAAATTATTCAGTCTCAGGTATGTCTTTATTAGCAATGTGAAAACAGACTAATACATTATGTGATGAGAAGGACACCTTACCTCTGTGGTCTTCTTTCCCCAAACTCACAAGCTCAGTCTAATTGTGATGAAGCAAGACAAGCCCAAATGGAAAGGCCTCCTGTAAAATTCCTGGGCAGTGGACTTGGAAAGTGTCAGGGCCACGAAAAATAGTGGAAGACTTAGGTAATTACCACAGACTGTAGGAGACTAAGGAGGCAGGATAAATGAACACAACATGAAATGATATCCTGGACTGGATTTCGGAACAGAAAAAAAAAAAAAAAAAAAAAAAAAAAAAAAAAAAAAAAAAAAAAAAAAAAAGAAGTGGCAAACTTCAAATAAAGTCTGCAGTTTATTTAACAGCATTTTATCAGTATTAATTTATTAGTTTTGATGAATGGACCCTGGTTAAGTAACATGTTAATAGCAGGAGAAGCTGGGTGAAGAGTGTTTAGGGGCTCTCTGTACTATCTCAGCCATTTTTCTAACTAAAATAATTTAAAACAAATTTTAAAAATATTTGTATTTTTTTTATTTAAAGACATAGTGGAAGGGTAAAGCATAAACTGTAACAGAAAATGGTGACCAAAGAGACATTGAAACAATAGGTTAGTGGGAAGAGCCATAGAACCGAATATTTGAATACACATTGTTTTGTAGACTTGACTTTGAAATGTTTTGTAAATATTTTATGTAATTTAAAATATATTTAAAACCATAAAAAGCATGTTTAACTAGATATCCACATGCAAAAGAATGAAGATGACCTCTGATACCACATAAAAATCTCAGCATAAAATGGATCAGATGCCCAAAGCAATTCATAGAAATCTAAAGCAAAAATAAATGAACGAATTTAATTATACATTGAGTCAAGTTGCATGGAATCTCACCATGGAAAAGAACTAGTTTAAAAGACTTTCAATGAATTGGATTATAAATCCCTAGTAGACTACAATCTAAGGTAAAATAAATGTGGAGATATTTCATCAGTTTTCATAAATCACACTTTTGGTGGTACTGCTATTTTTCTGAGATGGTTGTATGTGCATTGTGAGATGAAGAGAGTAAGCAAGTGTGTTAGTATTCTGAAAATAGGATTTTCACTGTGGGAGAAATAAAATATGGATGTAGGACCAATGATACTTATTTCATAGTTCTTACTTTATATTAAAAATATCCACATACATTAACAATATATTTTCTGATTATTAATGTATTTTCTGATTAAAGTGTTTCCTAAATATCCATGATTTCATAGTATCCACTAAAAGAACTGAAAATGATGACACACCCATAAGCAATGAGCACTCCCAGCACTCAGACTGTGGTCTCTGCATGCCATTAGAGGGACTAGGGCTCCTTAAATAAACAGTTGATTTCAAATATGAGGCAGGAAATGAACAAGATGTGCCCAACTCACCTTTCATATAGAATGAAAGGAACTACCAAAGACTACTGGGGTCATATAACCATCATCATTATTAAAGTAATTGTAATAATAAATAAATAAGGCTCAAGAGCCAATTTGAATAGATTTATTTCCCAATGGCCAAGAATGTAATAATTTGATCATAATTAAGAATCATAGGCTGGGAGCAGTGGCTCATGCCTGTAATCCCAGCATTTTGGGGGAGGCTGAGGCAGGCAGATTACCTGAGGTCAGGAGTTCAAGACCAGCCTGGCCAACATGGTGAAATGCAGTCTCTACCAAAAATACAAAAATTAGCTCAGTGTGGTGGTGCATGCCTGTAATCCCAGCTACTTGGGAGTCTGAGGCATGAGAATCACTTGAACCCAGGAGGCAGAGGTTGCAGTGAGCCGAGATTGCACCATTGCACTCAAGCCTGGGCAACAAGAGTGAAACTCCATCTCAGAAAAATAAGTAAATAAATAAAAATAATCCGAAGGGGAAAACACATTTCAGTTCCATATATCAGCAATAAAAATGAAATGTAATTTAGACTTTTGTTGCTTTGTAAATGGAAGGTTTAAAAATGCTTTTTAAATCCAGGAATACATGTAATAGAAGTTGTAGAGAATTTAATGGGGAAAATTACAATAGATTTATTTTAAAACACTATAGAAAACATCATCAATGGGTCATACTTTAAAAAAATAAAAATTATCTTCAAATTTATAATGTCATGCAATTCCAATCAAAATTTCAATTTTTTATAATGAGAAAATTGATTATCTCATTCTATACTAAAAATGTAAGAGAATAATGAAAATGACCAAGACAATCTTGAGGAAATTAAACAAGGTGATGTGGGTGTGTTGGGGAGATTGCCATATCAAAGCATATTATAAAGGCATAGTAGGAGGCCAGGCAGTGTGGCTCATGCCTGTAATCCTAGCACTTTGGGAGGCTGAGGCAGGTGGATCACCGGAGGTCAGGAGTTTGAGACCAGCCCGGCCAACATGGAGAAACCCCGTCTCTACTGAAAATACAAAAAAAAAAAAAATAATAATAACCGGGTATAGTGGTAAGCATCTATATAGTCTGAGCTACTCAGGAGGCTGAGGCACGAGAACTGCTTGAACCTGGGCAGAAGAGGTTGCAGTGAGTTGAGATCGTGCCACTGCACTCCAGCCTCGGCGACAGAGTGAGACTCCATCGCAGAATAAATAAATAAATAAATAAATAAATAAATAAATAAATAAGTCATAGTAGGAAACAGCAGTATTAGTAAAAGACTGACCGAACTGGACATAGTGCCCAGAAACAGGTCCATGCATGTGTGAAAAAATTAAAATAAGAGAAAGATGTTACTGTGGGTCAGTGGTAAAACAATGGATTAATCAATAAGTGGAGGTGGAACAATTGATTGTTCATATAGGAAATAAAATAAAATTAGGTCCCAGTCTCATTATCTCATGCCACATTCAATATTCAGTTCTAGCTGTGTAAAGCCCTAAATGAGAAAAGCAAAATAATTTAAATTTGGAAAAAAATTATGGGACTACCTTTAATGTTTCACAACAAGGATATATATTTTTAAAGAAAACTAAATAAGCAAAAACCACAGAAGAAATAATTGCTAAATACAAGTACATTAAATTAAAAAAGAAAAAACTTTTTGGTAACAGGAGATCCTATTTTGGAAATGCAAAAATAGCCACAGGTCAGGACAATTAGGCAAGAGAAAGAAATAAAAGACATTCATATTGGACAGGAAAAAGTAAAACCATCTCCATTTGCAGATGACATGATTTTGTGCAAGAATATCCTGAGGAATGCATAAACAACCATTAGAGATAATAAACAAGTTTAGTAAGGTTGCAGAATGCAAAATCAATACACAAAAATCGATTGTGTTTTTATATGTTAGCAATGAGCAATCCAGAAAGAAAACAAACAAAACAATGCCACTTACAAGAGCACAAAAGAGAGTTGAATACTTAGGAATAAATCTGACAGCAGAAGTATAAGCCTGTACATTGAAAACTATAAAACATAATTGAAAGAAAATGAAAATCTAAATGAGTGGGAAGATATCATATGACCATTGATTGGAAGCCTCTATAGTGAAGATGGCAAACTTCCTAAGCTGATCTACAGATCTGCAGATTCCACACAACAACTACCAAAATACTAGGGGGCTTTTATTTATATATTTATTTATTTATTTATTTATTTTTTGTAGATATTGACAAGGTAATCCTAAAATTCATATGAAAATTCAAGGAAATCAGAATAGCCAAAGCAATCTAGAAAAGTTTCAAAACTTACTACAAAGCTGTGGGAATTAAGACTGTGTGGCACTGGCATACAATAGACACAGATCAATGGAAGAGTATTGAGAGTTTAGAAATAAACTCATGCATTTATGGTGAATTGATTTTCAATAAGAGTGCCAAAGCAAATCAGTTGAGGACATAATAGTCTTTTTAACTAACAATGCTGATACAACTGGATATCTACACACAAAAGAATGAAGTTGGATGCGTACCTCACACCATATACAAAAATAACTCAAAATGGATCAAAGGCCTAAATGTAAGAGCTAAAATGAGAAAGTTGTTAGAGGAAAACATAGGCATAGATCTTGGATTAGGCAATGGTTTCTTAAAGTATAAGCAACAAAATTAACAAATTGGAGTTTATCAAAATTAACAAATTTCATGTTTCATGTTTTGAAAGACAGAATAAAGGGAAAAGATGACCCAGAGATTGTGAAAAAAACTTTAATATCTGATAAAGTTCTAGTATTCAGTATATATACAGAACTCATGGTTCAACAATAAAAAGACAAATATAATGAGCAAGGGATTCAAATGAACATTTCTCCAAAGAAGATATGCAAATGGTCAATCAGCATATGAAAAGATGCTTGATCTCCTTACTCATATAATGAAATATTAGCCACAAAAAGGAATGAAGAGCTGATACATGTTACAGCACAGAGGAATCTTGAAAATATTATGATAAGTGAAAGAAGCAAGTCAGAAAGACCACATCATGTATGAATCCATTTCTATGAAATATCCAGAACAGGTTAAATCCAAAGAGATAGAAAGTAGATTGGTGGTTTCCAGGAACTGGGGGAACAGAGAATGGGGTATGTTTGCTAATGGGCATGGGGTTTCATTTTGGGGTGATGAAAAACGTTCTGGAATTAGATAGTGGTTATGGTTGCACAGCCTTGTGAATGTGCTAAATGCCACTGACTTGTATTTTATTTTATTTTAGTTCAGTTTAGTTCAGTTCAGTTCAGTTTAGTTTTTGAGAAGGAATCTTGCTCTGTCACCCAGGCCAGAGGGCAATAGCGCTATCTCGGCTCACTGCAACCTCCACCTCCCAGGTTCAAGCAATTCTCCCACCTCAGTGTCCCAAGTAGCTGGGACTACAGATGCATGCCACCACCCAGGTAATTTTTATATTTTTAGTAGAGATGGGGTTTCACCATGTTGGCCAGCCTGGTCTAAAACTCCTGACCTCAAGTGATTCACCCACCTCGGTCTCCCAAAGTGCTGAGATTACAGGCATGAGCAGCCTTGCCTGGCCTATTTTAAAAGGGTGAATTTTCTGATATGTGAATATATAGATAGACTGGGAAAAATGTTTGTAACAGGCAACAATGAAGGACCAATATTTAGGATATCTAATGTGTGATACCTTTGAAACATGAATAGAATAGGAAAACGAACAAAGTGTGTAAATGGCCAATTCAATAAAAAGAGAATAAGAATGGCCAATAAATCCATGATGTAAAACAATGAGAAGCCTTGCACACTGCTGGCAGGAATGTAGATGGTGTAACCACTGGGAATAGCATGTCAATACCCGGTGAGATTGGAGATGCAGACTCTGTGGCCCAGCGATTCTATTCCTAGTTATGCAGCCCAGGGAATAACTCCTGTAGCTCAAAAGAAGACAAGTAAAAGAATTCATAGAAATTTTTCCTGCAATAGAAAAAAATCAAGGAAACATCTAAAATGTCCAACCACAGGAAAACAGATATATATATCTATATGTATATCTATATATATATCTATATATATATCTATATATATATCTATATATCTGTATATATATCTATATATATATCTATATATATCTATATATATCTATATATATATTGATATATATGTATATTAGCAAGGAGACTATATCTATGAGCATAAATGAACTAGCACTACAATTTTGAAGAGAGGTAGGCTTCACAAATATGTTGAGAAAAATAGTTTAAATTAAAAGAAATAAATAATGCAAGTTGTTGAAGAGTGTATCCAAAATAATGTTGCTCATATAAAGGTCAAAAGGGCCAAATAAGGTGTCTTGTGCCTGTAATCCCAGCACTTTGGGAGGCCAACGGGGGCGGATCATTTGAGGTCAGGAGTTCTCGAGACCAGCCTGGTCAACATGGTGAAACCTCATCTCTACTAAAAATACAAAAATTAGCTGAGCATGGTGGTGGATACCTGTAATCCCAGCTACTCAGGAGGCTGAGGCACGAGAATCTCTTGAACCTGGGAAGCAGAGGTTGCAGTAAGCCAAAACTGTACCACTGCACTCCAACCTGGGTGACAGAGTGAGACACTGTGGGGGAAAAAAAAAAAGGTCAAAAGCACATATAGCAATAGCAATACATATGGATGTGTATATATGAGGTACGAGGAGAAGAGATGCATGTACATAAAAAAAACCAAACGGAATAGTGGTTACCTCTTACAGAGAGAGAGAGAGAGAGGTATGACTGGGAAGTGGGGCCAGGGAGCTTCAATTACATTGATAACGTTTTGTTTCTTAACCCGGGTGATGGGCACATGAGCATATATTATTTTATTCTTTATATTTTATTGTGTATATTGAATATCATGTAAGAATTTCTAAAAGAAAAAAAATTAGAAACGGAGCGTGATGGCTCATATATGTAAACCTAGCACTTTGGGAAGCTGAGGTGGGAGGACTGCTTGAGCCTAGGAGTTAGAGGCCAGCCTGGGCAACATGGTGAAACCCTGTCTCCACAAAAAGTACAAAAATGAGGTGGGTGTGTTGGTGTACATTTGTAGTTCCAGCCACTTGGGAGGCTGAGGTGGGAGGATTGCTTGAACCCAGGAAGTCAAGGCTACAGTGAGCCATGATTGTGCCACTGCACACCAGCCTGGGTGACAGAACAAGACTCTATCTCAAAAAAAAAAAATCAGAAAATATAATTTTGAAACTCTCTCATCAAAACATCAACTTATAAGATATCTAGGTCATAAATATAAAATATGTAGAATAATTAATCTATAAATTTAATGGGATTCCAAAAGACCAGCAGGATATTTTATGAAAGTTAAAAACTGATTATTGAAATGATCTGGAAGGGTATTTAAAAATGGCCAAGAAAATTTTGAAAGAGCTGAACAAGAATGGGTGGCTGGCCCTATCACAGGTACAAGTTCATTATAAAATTATAGAAATAAAAACTATGCCATTGGCAGAGCTATAAGAAATTAAAGCAATGAAACAGAAACCAGAGGCAAGGGATGAACAGATACGCACAACCCTAGATAGATCTTGGTTTGACCGAGGTGACCTTAAATTTGTTATAGGAGAATCAGATTTGTACCTCACAATTGTACGCATGAATTGCAGATGAGTTAAAATTCTTAAATGTGGAAAATAAAGCTTCAACATTTTAAAAGAAATGAGGAAAGGATATCACTTGGAGATAGGGAAGGATTACTTAAACAGGCATAAAGGCAATACTTGCAAAGAATCCTATCAAGCAATTTTTTCTTTATCAATCCAAAAAAAAAAAATCTATGTAAAGGAGCTTAACATTGCTAGTTAATGACATCCAGTAATAATGGGGATACATTCTGAGAAATGCATCATCAGGCAATTTCATCGCTGTGCAAACCTCATATCATGTACTCACACAAACCTAGATGGTACAGCCTGCTCACACCTAGACTCTGTGTATAGCCTGCTGTTCCTAGGATATAAACCTGTATAGCACGTGTCTGTACTGGATACTTCAGGTCATTGCAACACAATAGTATTTGCATAGAAAAGATACAACAAAAATACGGTATCAAGGATGAAAAATGGTACATCCGTTTAGGGCACTTACCATGAATGGAGCTCACAGGACTGGACGTTGCTCTGGGTGAGTCAGTGAGTGAGTGGTGAGTGAATTTGAAGGCATAAGATATTACTGTTCACTGTGGACTTTATAAACACTGAACACCTAGGCTACACTAAATTTATAGAAAACATAAAGTAATTGTGCTACAGCATTACAATGACTATGCTGTCACTAAGTGATAGGAATTCATAATCTTATGGGATCGCTGTTTTCTATGCAGTCTGTCATTGGCTGAAACGTTGTTATGACATTAAATACACAACTGTATTAAGTTCAGGAGAAAACAGCAACATCAGTCAATTCTGAGGAATGAGAGGAAGAGAGTCACCCTGTGGAGGGAGAGACAAAATAAAGGTGAAACCTGACCTGTGGAATCCTCACCTTTTCTTAATCTCACTTGAGTGCAGGGGGCATCTGATGAGCAGAGACCTCCCCGTGTCCTGGTTGTTGGACCCCACCTTATGGTGGTGACATCATCATGAGAAAAGAACATGTAATCACGTGACCTATGATTAAAGGCAAGGCCGTCCATGATGTGGTTCTACTGTCCTGCAGGGGTGGGCTTCAAGGGGGCAGGAGAGGGTTTCAAGGGGGCAAAAGAGTCCAGGAGGAAATGGAGGGGCACTTGGGCCATAGGAAGAATGATGTGTGGCAGGATTAGGGTTTTTCTTGAGACTCTCCTTGAGAAAACGCCCAGGCTTTGCTGATCTTTTGCTTTCTCTGCCTTGCTGGTGTGCGAGTGCGAGTGCACATGGCGAAGCAGGTGGTGACAGAGCCACGTTTTCTTGCCTTGTGTCCGGTGGCCTACTGCTTAGAGGGGGTCCCCAGGCATCAGAGACCAGGGCAGTCAGAGGCTCAGAAGGAACCAGCCCTGCCAACACCTGGACCTCAGACTCTCACAGCCAGAGCTGTGAGAAAATAAATTCCTGTTGTTAAGCCACCCAGTGTGTGGTAATTTTTTATGGCAGACTTAGCCACAGAATTTACTATATTATATCATCTATATCTACATCTATGTCTGCCTACATCTATCCCTCTACCTGTCCACCTACCTGCACCTGTGCCTGTATTTATACCTACACCTGTATTTCCATTGGTCTATTGTATCCCTATCTATCATCTATCTATCTATCTATCTATCTATCTATCTATCTATCTATCTATCTATCTATCTATCATCTACCTATCTATCTGTCATCTCTCTCTCTGCCTTTGTGTCTATCTACCTATCTCTATCTATCTATCTATCTATCTATCTATCTATCTATCTATCTATTGGTCTATGTATCTCTGTATCTATCTATCTATATCTATCTATCTATCTATCTGTTGGTCTATGTATATATCTATCTATAATCTCTCTGTCTATCTGTCTGTCATCTGTCTAATTTATCTGTATATCTGTCACCTATTTCCCTATCTGTCTATTTATCTATCTATTGATCTATCAATCTCCAACACAAGTTGCTGAGTGATGAAAGGCAGTGGCAGAGTGAGTTATACTATACGAATGGAATTCATGTAGAGTTAACAGTTCACTTAAAGTTGATAGGTCATGTTTCTACTTTGTTGGGCCAAAAGAGTCTGTCACCCTTTCTAACTCTCCTCTTTCTTCTATGTCCCACATCTGTCCTGGAGGGACATCCTGCCATCTGTACCTTAGAAACACATGCGGTTTGGCCACCTTCACCACCGTTCACCATTTTCCCACTTCCACCTAGTCTATCATTCAAACAGAAGCCAGAGCAATCCTGTTAGACCTAGACTCAAGACCCCTTCACTTAGTCTCCAAGAAGAGAAGACACACAGCCCCTTTATTCTGAACAGTGAGCTCTCAGGACGAGAGTTGAGGGCCATCAGGCTGCACTTCCTCCACCCCCTTCCCAACTCTTTCTTCCCCTCAGGAGGAAGTGCTTTTGCAGAAGAAGAGACAACAATGGACAGTGTGAGAGAGACAGGTGAAGAGACAGAGACAGAGAGACAAAGACAAAGAGACTGAAAGAGACAGAGAAGACAGAGACAAAGAGAAAAGAGAGAGGAGACATGGAGAAAGACAAAACAGAGACAAAGAAGACGATGAGACAGAGAGAGGTAGAGAGAGACAGAGAGAGAGAGAGAGACAGAGGCAGAAAGAGAGAAAACAGAGAGAAGACAGAGACAGAGAGAGACAAAGAGAGACAGAGACACAGAGAAAGAAAGATACAGAGAGAAGACAAAGAGACGACAGAGAGACAAAGACACAAAGAAAGACGGAGATAAAACAGAAACAAAGAGAAAGAGAAACAGAAATAGAGACACACAGAAAGACAGAAATGGAGACAGAAAAAGATAGAGCCAGAGATACACAGAGAGAGACAGACACGGAGAGACAGGGCAAGCCTTGGGGAATGGGAAACCGGAAAAGCTGCCCACAGTGAGGGAATCTTTGGGTTGGCTCCGCCCTTGGACTTCTCAAATACAGAAGCCAGAATAATTTCATTTTTGCTTAAACTGTTTTGAGTGGGGTTTCTTCCACTTCTATCTGAAACCACCCAGTATGTAGCTTTTGTTGGGCCACAGTCAGTGTATGAAGGTATTTTTGAAATTGAATTGTGCTCACTATTTCCAAAGACTTATAAATGTGAAGAACCAAGTGCTTATTTATCGAGCGATTTTCCTGGTGCCACAGGTCACTGAATGATACACGATGAATGTCTCATCATATTGTTGTCTCCAGAGTGCCTGGAAGACTTTTGCCACTTCTCTGGGCCTTTTTTTCTTGCACGTGTAGAATAGGGCTACTGTGGTTGCTTTTGATCTCACAAGTCCCTTCCGGAACCTGAACAGCAGGAATTGCTTAGGAGTAGATGTACTCTTGCTTACCCCTTTCCTCGGATCACTAATGGGGTAGCAACTCAGCCAAAGGCAGGACAAAGAGCAGGCAGAGCGTGTCTGGGTGGGTGGGGTTTGCGGAGAAAGTTCTGTGTGGGAAACAGTGAGCAGGGCTACTGAAGCAGGACCCCGAGATGTGCCTCCGTTACCTGAATCCTTCCTGGATGCTCACCAGGGCAGGGACCCCTGTCTCCTGCCCACATTGAATGGGTAATGGCCAATCAAGGGAAGTCTGTGCCCACTCGCTGTCCTGGGCTGCCATGGAATCTCTCTCAGGAAACCCCTGCCATCTGGATTTTTCCACTCAAAGTGGGACCACCACGTGTTGATTCTTGGATGCCTCTTGTATTGCCACCCTCATCTCTGCCAGGGCCACAGGTACCAGCTGCCAGACCCAGACCTCCTACTGTCTTCAGTCCAGTTCATCCAGGTTCTCCAACTTTCCACTGACTGGAGATCACACCCCTGGGGCTCAGCAAATTCCACAGGTGATGAGTAGCAGCTCCCAGTTTTGCAGGGACTACAACTTGGCCGTTGAGAAACATGTCCCTGGTGGGCAGTCAGGCTGTGGAGAAGGCCCACACATTCCCCCAAACAAAAGAGGCTGACCTCTAGCCACATGAGGACAGACACCTGCAGAATCATGACCGTTGTGTCACAAAATATTAAAGGAAGGTGCCTAGAGGACAACAGAGGCCTCAGAGGAGGCCACGGCTGCTGCAGCCTTGGATGCTGTCTGTAGGGACACTCTACTAACAAAACTCTGTTGTGCTTGTGACCAAGAATGGAGGTCACTTTTTGCTCTCTGCAACTCAGAAAAGAGTCAATCCATATGGTCCAAGGGTGTGTATGTGTTGGGCGAGGTGAGGGTAGAGGGAAGGCGAAATAGAATAAATCTTTTTGTCTTAAGCATGAGGAACCACATGGGCACAAAGAGACCTGTTCTGGGGCATGTGAAAAGCCAACATTTTGCGCCTGTGTTCAAAGGTGAGGAGCAAAGAGGTGAGGGAGGGGGCGGAACTGGGTGTCAATTCTCAGACAGGATCATGGTGGATGACAGCTGAATCCTGCCCCATTGTCTTCTGAATTTCCCATCCTCCAAAGTAGGAGGTAGGGGATGGTTATTAAACGCCCTGATAATTGAGACAGATGCCATAAAAATCATCTGGATGCAACTTCATTCTATTAAATCAAATAATTGAAGGGCCCGCGCTGTGTTGCCTCCCAGCCTTGTGTGTATACATTCTGTCTTTCATCTGTGCATCCACAAATGCCTTAGGGATAATGGCTGTTATAAAAATGAAGAATTGCCTAGGTGGGTTCTTTTTAAAAAAATAAAGGAAAGATAATTTTTAGACATTATTTTCTTGAGGACATGCAACAGAAAATGACAACTGGCTTCTCCAACGTTGCCAGGTGTTTTGTGTTTTTTGTTTTTTTTCTTTTCTTTTCTGTTTGGTTTTGTTTTGTTTCTGAAGGAAAATGTTCACAAGCACCAACATCTCTAGATTTGCAGAAAATTAATTCTGTAGATGATGTGGAAACGATAGCCTATAAAGTTAATGAGATATTACTGAGGTCTGGATAAACAATTAGCAGTATTAGCTGGGAAGATAAACCAGGACCTGTTGCCATTGAACAGAACTGCAACTAATTAAATTGAAAATTACAGCACAAGCGTGTGAAAACAAAGGCGAATTGAATGGGGGGTGAGAATTAACGGAGCTAATATTGCAAAGACAACACTGTTATTAAAAATGAAAGGGAGGGTGGTGGTATTAAAACAATTCATTTCCCCCTCCCACATGCTCCAGTGGATTCTGTTTTAATCATGGCATTTCTCAGTTGTCCTTATGATCCCAGTGTCTGGTTTTGGCCACTCTGTAGGTCTCTGGACATTCTGAGTTTACAACTTTTCATGTACATCCCCTATGTAGCGGTAGTGCCCACCCAAGTGAAGGGGTCCCTTCCCGACCCTGCAGACCATCCACGTGTCCCTGAGGCATGAAATTGGCTTCCTTGTTTCTGGGCATGAAGAGCTATAGGCCTCCCTGGGAAAAATTAACTGCATGTCACATCTCAGCATTTTGTGTTAAGATTTGAGAGCCCCACAGCCCATCTCTCAGGCTCAGGGTGTAAAGCTTTATTTATCCTTTAAAAAATTATCGTTTACAGTCTTCCCATTTAATAGCTTTTCTCCTCTTTCTCCTTGTCTTGGAGAGCTTGGAGCATCCTAGGAAGGCTGGTGGGAATGGAGACAGAGTGACCCCAGAGGTGAATGGATCCTTCCACCAGGCAGAGACCTGGGCTGGATAGGGTCGATGGCCTGATGGCTGCTCCGGTCCCATCTCCAAGCAGGTGGAGATTGGAGGAACCACATATCTCTTTGTGAGATCCAACATTAGCCCTAGCCAAGACAGGAGACAAAAAAGGGATTTTGCCCACCCTTTTAAAGCATATCCAGGTGTTCTGAGGGCTCTGCCATCTTCTGCACCTGTACACTGAGGGGCCAGGAAGTCACTCCCCTTCCATGACAGCCATTCTCACCCACCATTCAGCTATGTGGTGCTGAGGACTTCTCCCTAAAGCTGTGTACCCTGCTCTCCTGACAGAACAAAAGCTTGCCCCAGAGGGGAATAGTCATTGCACAACCTCATGCGGGTGGCTGGATTGCTACAGAGGTTCTGAGAAAGGTCAGCCCAGCAGCCTGAGAATGACCACGTCATGCTTGAGAACATCTCTGCTGCCCACAGGATTTCCTAGAACTGGAACCAGAGACACTGAACTCCCAATAGGACTTCTTCTCCAATATGCCAGGCTTCCCCTACTTGGGGAGTCTTCTGCTACTGGACAGATTCCCTCCCATAGGCCCTGAGAGTGCTTTATCTTTCACTATAAAATGGGAGCATCGGTGGAAGATGGCGTTCTCTGAATCCTGAATCCTTGAGAATAGACCACTTAGTTTTGCCCTCATTGTATTCTCTAGCTGGACATATCACAGGGCTTAACGGTGGCCCTCAACAGTTATTTAAATCTGTGACATTTAGCTCTCTTTAGACCAGCTCAGCTCTGTCTCCTATAGTTGTTCCATTTAAGAGGACAGCAGCCCCAGCTCCTTGCTAAAAGATACCCTTAGAGCCTTTGCCTCCCCTCCATGTCATCCCTGCCACTGATAGTGGTTCTCTGTCTTGCTCTATCATTAGATAAAGGTCAGCTATTGACAATCTGGCTAGAGAAGAAGCATTATCAAAGAGGCCAGTGGATGGAGCTGCCATGTTTGATGTATGCAGTCTCTTTGATCGATCACAACATGAAGGCCTTTGCTTCAGGCACTCTGCTCTAAAGTCTGTCTGGATTTTCTGCAGGAAAGTAGAACTTATTTGGAAGAACATTGGATGGGCATTTGCTGCTCAGCAGTGGCCTGCAAGTTAGGTTGAAATCTCAACCCACACCAGTGGTGAATGAGTAAAATACCACAAAGGTCATTCAACTGGACATCTCTGTACTATCCAGTAAGGACTCAAAGAGCAGTAGGACTGTGTGCTATGAATGTCCAGCTCCCAATAGAACCATAATTTTTCAATAAAGAACTGGGAGTTGGCACTAATTGAGCCCCAACCCAAGTTATCCTACACAGGAAGGGAGCCAGGGTCTGGGTTTTCAAGACTCAATCCTATACCCAACTACACTCCATAGAAGGAGGAGGATCAATTAGCCTCATTATTAACTGTCAATACAGACATGGTTTCTAGAGACATCCATCTAACCAGTAGCTGAAAACCCTATTGATTAAACAAATTCGTATCATTTCAAGTGAAAATAATCATCCAGACAAAATGCCAGAAGGAGCTAGACTTGAAAATCTTTCAGCAACTTATCACACATGAGAATAAAGCTACAGAAAAGATTTTAGTGTAAATACTGTAATTCTGCCAGCAATTAAATAACCTTAAACTGACTCATTATCTTCACAGTAACATGTTAATAATTTAACTGACAAACATTTCATAAGTTAATTCTGAAAAGACTTAAGCATAGATAGATTTAATTAATTCCATATTTACACTAGTTTTTGTGCTTTTAACTTCAAATGATTTTTTCAAAAGTCAAACAGCGAATAGACATGCTGCATAAATGGTGAAATGACAATGTCATCTCGACATCATTTGGGGAGAGGAATTCCATGATAGCACATGAAGATCCCTTCTCTTGTCTTCATTTGTTTTAAGAAAAAGATGGATATTGGCTCCTAATTAACCCATCTAACCCTGCAGTTTTTAATATCTTTGCTTTAGTGAAATTCTAGGTTAAGGTTAATGATTGAACTCTGCTTCTAAGCATGTTCTTTCAGAAGGTAATTCATGCATATGAGAGGATGGGTATGAGGACATAACATGCCTGGGACACAGGGTCAGGGCAATTTGAAACAACTTTTATTAGGGAAGAGGGCTGGAGGTCAGGTCACATTCTCAGCTAATTACACACTTTATTCTGGGACTGATTAACATTCAGAGTCAGTCAAAGCTGCAGGGGAGAAAGAACATGGTAGGAAGAGGTGTTTGAACTAAACCCTCAGATGTCTATTGCATAGAAGGAAGTCTTATGCGGGACGGATCCAGCCATGACTCTAATTTTCCTCTGTGAGCTTTAAGAATTAACCTTTTCATTGAGAGCTCAAGAGTGAGTCCTGTTGAAGGGAAAGAATGTCACGGCGCCGTGAGTGGAGGCCAAAATAGCCTTGGGTGTGTGGCTTGGCTGCTTTCTCTGAGAGGCTGAGAATATGGAGGGTTTCCACATAAAATCCCCCCACTAAAAATTCCTCCTGTTCTCAACAATACTCAACTCTATCTTAGATACAAGCATCATTTCTTGGCTGTGTTAATTTTTAATAAGCTAGTTGCATCCAACCTAATCATGCCACTGAGGGCAGTTTGTATATTTTATAAGCACAAATAAATCCCTTCCCAATCTGCAAGATCCTTGGTGGCTGTTTGCAAGGGCCTTTGGGTAGCATCTTTAAACCTTCATCTCCTGTAGGCATCCCTGACTTGTAAGTACCTCTGGAAGATTCATTATTGCTCAAATAATTGAATCTATTTAAAGAAATGAAGTCAATTAACTTTTCAGTTTATGAACAAGAAATAATTTCACTGTGTGTGGTCAGATTCTGCTAAGTATCTAGGGAATCAATTATTGTTTAGAGTTCAGAAAAATCCAAACAGGATCCTAAACTACATTGGGCAGCCCCTATCACAGCATTCAGCATGGTCATCTTGGAGTCCAGCCTTGATGGTGAGACACCAAACATCGAAAACACTACAGAGCTAACATCTTTAAGCTAGAAACAGATTTTTTTTTCTGCCAAAATCCTCATGCAAAACTTGTAAGTTGGAGATTTCTGCCTCTACGCTCTAGCTTGCATGTAGTTTGTTTTTTTCTGACCTGGTGGACCTTGCTTCCCTCTGTAAGAAATGCAGTACCCACCTAGGTCTCTCTTTAATCTTGTTTCTTTCCCTTTGACTCTATGCTCACATTTAGTTACAAGTAATGAATGAGACATTTTTAAAAAGTGAACTTTTGTGGGGATTTATATTTTTAATAGGAAATTATATCTGAGAATATAAGGAAGAAAATGTGGGCCATTGGAATATTAGGCTTGATCATGAGCTGAGAAGAGCTCTACGGACTGCTGTGGGCACCAGCTGAGCTCCCTATGGGCTGGACCCACAGCTTTCCTCCTTCTTCCCACAGTGGTTCACAGCACGGGCAAGCATCTGAGAGGGGTGATGACCGAACCCTCTGTACTTTCTCACTCCTTGAAGCAGAATTCATCCTTTAGTGTCAACAGAATGTTCCCATTGACAATTTCACGAGAAGGGAAATACCAAGCCTAGGGAGGGTTTTCCAGTAAGCCACGAAGACCCAGTTTGCTCCAAGCCACTTACCTTCTGGTTTCTTCCCGGGTCCCAGAGTTGCCCCCTGTATTAGTCCGTTTTCATGCTGCTGATAAAGACATACCTGGGACTGGGAAGAAAAAGAGTTTTAATTGGACTTACAGTTCCACATGGCTGGGGAGGCCTCAGAATCATGGTGGGATGCAAAAGGCACTTCTTACATGGTGGTGGCAAGAGAGCATGAGGAAGAAGCAAAAGCAGAAACCCCTGATAAACCCATCGCATCTCTCAAGACTTATTCACTATCACGAGAATAGCATGAAAAAGACCAGCCCCCATGATTCAATGACCTCCCTCTGGATCCCTCCCATAACACGTGGGAATTCTGGGAGATACAAGTCAAGATGAGATTTGGGTGGGGACACAGCCCAACCATGTCACCCCCACCACAACCCCACACTGCTTCTCCCTCCTGTTGCTAGCTCTCAACACTTGAGTAACTTCTGTGTCCCAAGGACTCTGATGGGCAGTGGGGATAGAGAACTAAGCGAAGGCTGGCATGCTCCTGGATGCCACAGAGGAAACCCTGGAGGAGAAGAGATGTGAATCCAGCAGCGCACTCATCTCTGCTGTCTCTGCCTGCCCCTTGGCAGCCTTCTCAGAGTCCGCCATCTCTTGTCCTCCCATGTTGTTGATGTTTATGTGCAGGGTCCTCCACTCTTTTTACTCTGAGCACGTGATTGAGGTGGTCTGTGGTCTTCCTCTCTGGGCACTGTCATTTCATTTCACTCTCAATTCTATGCCCATGACTCCCACATCCGTGTCTCTGGTCTACCCATCCTCTCAAACTCCAGATGTGTTTCTAACACTTTTTAATAGACACCTCCACTTGCATGCCCCCACCTACTTCTCAAACTAAACATGCCCAAACTTGGCTTAGTCATTTATGAACATGCTGCCACCATTTGCCCTGCACTCAAACTAAAGGCATGGGTGTCACCCAAGTCTCTTTCCACTTACTCTTCTTGCATCTCCAATCCATCGCAAAGATGCCAACTTTACCCCCTAGGCCTCTTGCATTTCATTTCTTTCATTCTTATTCCTTGATAGATATGCTTGTTCTTTCTGCCTGTGCTTTTTCTTATTCCTCCATCTTTTCTTATCTATCCCACGCTAAGTCATTCAACAGCCTTCGAGAATGGCACCTCCTCCATGAAGCCTTCCTTGAATCTACACTCCCTGTAATCTTCCCCTATCATCTCTTCCTCCTCTCTTGACACATGTTTTTGGCCTTCTTACATAAGAATTATTTGGGCACCTGTTTTGACCCGCCTATTATTTTCTTGAGGAAGATTGTGCCATTTTCATGTCTGTGCTCCCCTCACCTACGACAATCCCTGGCCCATGACTGTTATGTGAGCAGCAGGCAACACTAGGCTAAGACCGGGTCAGGAGGCTCTGTTGAGGAGAGGAGACACCTGCCCCAGCTGCCTCACTGTTCTGAAGAGAGACTGAGGAGAGAGCTGGCATTCTGGGGTGGTCCAGCTGCTATATTGCATCTGGCTGTGCCCCCCAGCCCTGTTGGTTGAGATTGGAAGAATGTAAGGCTGGGGGCTCAGAGCCCAAATCTCTCCGGCCCATCTTAATGCCATAAAGATTTTACCCTGAAGCACAACTGGGTTTGCTGTCACAGGGGTCATGTGGTGACCTGCAAAAGCCCCCAGGGCTAATGCATTTAACTGTGGCTTGGACTGACCAGGCAAGAGTAAGACTCTAGGAAACCAGTCCTCAGACAGGTGAATCTGGGGTAGAACGGGCACTACACTGCAAAAGAGGCTGCGGCCGGGAGTTCTGAAGCCATGAAGGCAACATCATGGTCCACACTGGGGCTGCCTTCCCTGCCTCTAAGGTCTTCAGGTCCAAGAGGATAGAGCCACTGGTTTCCTTTATCATCCATGGTGAGCTACAGCCAACTAGGGGGCATGTCAATGGCTCCTCTCCTGCAAGGGGAACTCGAGGAAGGTCCTACCTGGAAAAGCTTTCTGGAAAAATATGTTCCAGGATGATGGATGTTCTCTGGGGATGGAGTCGTCAGGTAGCCCCAGGCTGGTTTAGGTTTGGGATATTGAAAAGGTCATGTGAAAGGTAGCTCATGCATAAAGCAAGGTAACGTTTCCCTGATTTGGGATTTGTTCATCTCCCTCTGTCTCTGAGTCTGTACCACATGGTGAAATTATTTCTTGGTCATAAACTGGAAGTTCATTGGCTCCGTTTCATTAAGTGGCTCTAATTATTTTAGCCCCAGCAAAGGTTCTGGTGATAGTTACTAATGAGGGTGCTCTTCCTTGTCTCCGGCCTCGGGGACCCTGATGGCACCTTAGTGGCCTGCATGAATTGATGCAGCTTGGAAGCAATAACTAAGAGGCCCTGGGGGGATGCTCAGGCCAGGGAGGAAAAAAGATTCAACAGAATTGCGGCCTTGGGAGCAATTGCCTGGATGAAGGCGTTCACGTACCTCCCGGCTGGATTAGAAATGGGTTTGGAACTGTATCCAATAGCGTAAACCGGCGCGGGGCGTTCTCAGCAAAAGGGAGAGGCAAAGGGCCGTGGCTGAAGATAGGGCCTAGAAAGGGCCGGCGGTCAGCATCTGGTGACGATCTTGGGGATTTGACCCAGAACCGAGGCTCCTGGGAATTTGTAAGGTTGGCCATGCTCTTGGGCGGGACACAGAGCCATGCCCTAAAGACTATTTTCTCTTCATTAATTTTATTCAAGAACCACCTATCAGCCTGTAAATGAATAAATGCTTATACTAAGTGAGTAAGAGACTTACCAAGAATTAAACAACTGTTCTCCCATTTCTCATTCACAGGAGAGAATTTTTTTTATGGTTGACTATGTTGTTTGGTGAAATAACTAACTGACATTCATTTTTCCATCCTGAAACTAATTCCTCAAATCCAAAATTTCGATTTATTCTTAATCCCTTACTCTTGAGTCCAATTGATGATGCTTAGATTATGGGAGTATTTTGAGGTATCTCATTCTTATATAATTTGAAATAGACTTAGAAATCTGTTGGAAGATATTGGAGAGAGTGGGGTGTGTACGTAACTGTGTCTCAGTGGCTACAATAACTATTTTTACAGCATGAAATGGCATGAGTGACAGAATGAAGGATGAGATGATGATGCTGATAATAGTAATAATGGTAGCTATTGGGACCTCTGGGCACACCGGTATGATTCTTCCTATCCCACCCACCCCCCCCATCCCCTGGAGTTTTGCACAAATAGATAAATAACACAAAGAAAAACAAGCCATTGGAAGATGAAATGTGAGCACGTCACTGGCAGAGGTTAGTTTAGAAGATGCAGCTCCAGTTCCAATAGCCTCAAAGCCAACCGCATCACGTAGATTTGCCCACCCAGCTCAGGACTCCTGTGTTCAACCATGGAGGAGCAGAGAGCATGTGCTCTCCAGAGACAGCCTCAGTTTATCTCCCCAAATTTACCAATAAGATAGGTCACTCATCTTCCTGGGGAAGAGAAGAGAGCATAGGGGCAGAGAGAGGTCAGGGGTTACGGACGGAAGATCCCTTTGCACTTGGAAGGAAGCATTCCGGGAAAAAAGTGTCTACTGAAGCCAGGGGCCAGCCAAGCTCCACGTTACTGCTGGGACTCCGTTACTTCTCATTTCACCATGGCCTAGACGTAGGTGTGATTGATTCTGTTTTAGAGAAGAAGAGACTGACATGGTCAGAAAGTTAGGTGACTCACCCAAGGTCACACAGCTTGGAAGTGATGGGATGGGGCTTGAACTCAGGGATTTAAAGCCTTGAGACTTTCTGGATCTTGAATGTTTCTACCTGAAGATTGTGCAGAGCTGTGATTCTCAAAATGTGGCACGAGTGCTCCTGGGAGGTCCCTAGAGCTGGTGGTGGGTGGGAGTCTTCAAGGCCAAAACTATTTTCTTCCAGATACTAAGATGATGAAGATATTACTTGTCCTCTTCACTCTCATTCTCTCTGGGGTGGAGATGGGAGCTTCCCAGAAACTACATGACATAGACTGTCACAATGAACCAATTGTGATTCACTGGAGAAGCAGCTATGGATTCATCTGTCTCCTGTTAAACCAGGGATTCAACAGATTTGCAAAGTTTTTAATATAACACCACTCTTAATTTTGATATAACACCACTCATCAATTTTTTTGTTCCATAAAATACAGTTGTTTTAGTAAAAATATTTATATTACTATGTAAAAAGCTTATATTTTAAATAAAATAATAAATATATTTTTAATCCTCAGTTTTAATTTCTAATATGTTAAATTAGAATAGACATAAATACAAACTCTGGATCCTCAATTTTTTAAAGAACTTATAGAGGTCCAGAGACCAAAAACTTTGAGACCCACGGGCGTAAATCCCTAGATAAAACCTATGGCCTCCTTGGGCATTCACTTTTCCTCAGGCCTCCAAGAGATAAGTTTAGTCACCAGCCAACCAAAAGGAAATTTTGAAGTGTGAATTTCAAGAAGGCAGAGAGACAAACCTGGGACTTCTTTTTTTATTCCTTTTCAACTTTTATTTTAGAATCAGGCAGTACATGTACATGATGCTGAGGCTTGGAGTAAGAGTGAACCTGTCACCCAGGTAGTAAACATACTACCCAGTAGGTACTTTTTCAGCCCTTGTGCCTGCCCTTCACCCCCACTAGTAAACCTCAGTGTCTATTATTCCCTTATTTATGTCCATGTGTACCCTATGTTTAGCTTCCACTTATAAGTAAGAACACATGGTATTTGGTTTTCCATTTCTGCCTTAATTTGCTTAGGATAATGGCCTCCAGCGGCATCCATGTTGCTGCAAAGACCATAATTTCACTTGCTATAGCTGCATAGTATTCCATGGTGTATACGTTACCACATTTTCTTTATTTAATACATCACTGATAGACACTTGGATTGATTCCATGTCTTTGCTATTGTGAATAGCGCTGTGATGTACATAGCATGTATCCTTTTGGTAGAAGGAGATATTTTCCTTTGGGTATATACTTAGTAATGGGATTGCTCGGCCGAATGGCAGTTCAACTCTCGGTTCTTTGAGAAGTCTCCAAATTGCTCTCCCCAGTGGCTGAACTAATTTACATTCCCACCAACAGTGTACAAGTGTCCTTTTCTCTTCAGCCTTGCCAACATTTGTTATTTTTTAACTTTTTAACAAAGCCATTCTGACTGGTACGAGATAGTATTTCATTGTCATTTTGATTTGCATTTCTCTGACGATTAGTGATAATGAGCATTTTTTTCATGTTTGTTGGACCTCTTATATGTTTTCCTTTGAGAAGTGTCTGTTCATGTCCTTTGCCCACTTTTTAGTGGGGTTATTTGGTTTTTGCTTGTTGATTTGTTTAAGTTCCTGGGATTTTGTGCAGCCTGTGTATCTCATAAGTGCTCAGGAAAATCTTAACAAACATCAAGTTTTTCTTTTTTTCTCTAAAAAATCACTTCTGAGCTCTGTGAAGATACAACCCTAAACCAGGAATATCCCAGTTTAGAATGGAAGCACACACTTGGAAGGTTTACTTTGTGCTTTCTCCACCTTTAACATTGTAAGTGGATATTCAGGGCTCAGAATTTACTCTGTTCACTTTGACCTGAACAAATCAAGCCCTCAACTGTATGGCTTGTGGTGATGACCAGCCCCTTTGGAGAAGCCATATGACCCATGAGCTACAGAGGAGCCTCAGTTGGTCATGGTTGGACCAGGGCCACGTCACGACCACGCGAGACCACTTTACGTCAACAGCCACTCCTTTTCCTTCTTGGGCAGCTTTGAGAAGTGATGGTGGGACTGGTGACGAGATTCAGGCAGCTCAGGCAAAGCAAAACCAGTCTCTTGCATGCGGCCAAACTTGTTGCCATTTTTTTTTTTTTTTTTTTCTGTGTGGAAGATGGAGCTGGAAGGAACCTTGAATACTGGCTTGGTCCAAGACTGTCATTTTACTGGAGAACAAACACCTCGTAGGAGTGAAGCATCTAACCTCTGGTCTCCGCCTACTGCTATTTAGAGTGGTGCCTATGAATGCAAGGGAAGTGGGGAGTTCTCAGAGAGCCTTTGGGCTCCAAGCCTGCACAAGAAGCTTCCTGGGGCCCACAAGGTGTGTGCCACCTGGAGGGAGGGTCAGGGCTTGGTCCCTGCAAGGCAGATTCTCTGCACTCACAGGCTGTGCCTTCTGCTTGGTCAACCTTCTGTTGTAGCTCATTGATCTCGCATCCAATTTAGTGACTTCATCCTATGTTCTCTCCCCATGGCCTGGGAGTTACTTTAATTATGTCTCTAATAATCTTTGTTTTACAACATCTGGCATGAATCTTTAGTGCCTGTTCATTGAGTGAATGCATAAATAACTTTACAATGGGTTAGGATCTGTTCTTCACTTAAATGGGATGGGATAGCATCATCAAAATATCTGGCCCTCTTAATGAATGTCAAAATGACTTCTGGCCTATCTAAGAGATGCCCTCCCTTCATGATAGATGGCATGCCCTGCAGTCTCATCAATTGTCAAAACTTACAGAACGGGTAGATTGACTTCAGGGAGTTAGATTTTCACTGATTGAAGTCATGGGAAATTAGGATCAACGAAAGGCTCTTTCAGGTCATAAGTTCCAGAGTTTTGTGTCCTGAACTCATTTTGTTCAACAATATTTATTGGATGTCTACAGAGCACCAGACTCTGTGCTGCAGACCCCCACACTCAGAGCTCAGGATCTTGCTGGGACAATCAGACAAGCAATGGCAGTCTAATCCAGTGGGATGAGGAAGTAAAGGGCCACAGAGGAGGAGCAGCCAACCTGGAGTAGGAAAGGCTGTCCACAGGACGAGTCACTGACCAGAGACCTGAAGGACAGGTCCAGGGGAGCTGGGAGGAGGTCTGTGGGGTGGGAAGGGGACGAGAAATCTGGGAGGAAGGGGCTGCTCTGATAAGGCCAAGAGGAAATGACATCTCACCATGTTTGAGGACACTGGATGGAGTATGGGCTCCCTGTCCAGCCGAGCAGTCAGTCACCTGAGCACCTCTGCTGCCATTTGTCTCATCTCTGACATGACGCACCATGTGAGAGACCCATAGGGAGGGGTGAACTAACCTCCTCCCACCTCCATAGGTTTTCCTGGCCAACATCCCCCAGTGCAAAACATCTTCCAACCCATCTCATTCTGACCCCCCAAAATTAGAAAAAAGAGCTGAGCTAGACATAATGCAGTCACAGACTGAGATCTGACTTCCATTCTGGCAAACTGGCATGCCCACTCCTGGATCCATCAGCAGTTGGCCTGAAAGTTACCGTTTCATGCGAGCAACCCATCTACCGAGGACAGGACAGTTTTGACGGTTATGAGAATATACGAAAGTGCTATTTGGATGATATTAAATGGAGCAAAGTAGGTCAATATTGTCTGGAATAATGAACTTGAGTTTAATCAACATATCATAAGCAAAATTATGTGAAAAAGCATAGCAAGTTATTATTGCTGTAGTTGGTTATTTGACTACTTAATCTTCTAATATATGCACATAATAATAAAATAATTTTACTGTGGATAGAACTCATTTTTCTACAATCACACAAGTGTATTTAACTGTATGTTAATAATGTGTCATGCTATATTTGTGAGGAAATGTTTTTAAAGTTGGACCCATTTGGTGACATTGGGCCCCCATGTTCTCACATCCACAGACAACATGGTGGCCTTGCCCACTAGATGCTTAATAAAAATGGGTAGAATTGTTAATAAGTTTAGGAGTGCGACTGTTTCCAAGATCATCAGCTGTCCGTGGACCAAGGAAGGGCTTCTTGTTGGTGTGTGGTTTTTCTGATACAGAACAACCCTTGAAAATTGGAAGATAGTTCTGTCAATCTCAAGAAAAACAAAATGTGTTTTAAAGAGGTCACTTTCATCAAGCTAGAGATCCTTCTCCACGTCCCTCATAGCTCCCGCAAACCTTGGAAGAAGAGTTTGAGTGAGGCAAGGAGAACACAGAAAGACTCAGCGGCTTCCACGAGGGAAGCACGTTGAGAGCTTGTGCTGAGGAATAAACTGGTGCTGGAATCAGAGCCCGCCGTCCTCGCTGGGTGGCTTCAGGGAGGTTACTCACCCCAACTAAGCTTTCATACCTCCCTCTCAAAGTGGAGTGAGGGCTAAATGGAGGCCTTCCTGGAAGTGCCTGTAGCAAACATTGCTCCTGCAGATATATTATGATGATTATTATTGTCATAGTCATTATGATCATCATTGTCATTGTCACTGTCATCATTAGAGCCCGCGCGGGGGCATCCCCATGCTGAATGTGCATTTGGTCCCCTGAACCTGATGTATGTTCTGGGGCCAAAACAAAACAAACTGGCTGAGCCGTCTCCACTCTGACCCTGTGAAGTCAGAGTCCAGCACCATTGTGCAGCATGGGCTCCTGTCTTTTTTAAACCCAGCTGTTTCTTACCCAGTGACATCCCGGGTGTCCTGGGGTCTGGGACTCCTGACAGCAGAGAAGAGAATGAACCAACCAACCCATTCTGAGAAGTCAGGACATTGTTATGGCCCTGGAGATGGGTAGTGAAGGCAAAAACTCTGTGTGTGTGTCTATAGATGCCTGGATTCCTGACCGCAGTCAGCACTGCCTGTCAATTCCAGGTCAAAAGAAGGAAGGAGCTGGGCCCTGTGGTCACCCAGCCCTTGCCATTCTGCTCTCCTTGTGAAAATGACCTTCAGCGTTTCATCAGCTGATAGCAGACAGCCAGATTGCCTTCTAGTAAAGCCTAGTTTAAGATCAGTTTCAGGAATGTTCTGGGTGTTTTTATCTTTGCAGTGAAGCCATAAAGGCCCTCGCAGCAGCTGGGCAGGCTGCAAAGCTGATGCTTCCGAGTGGCTCATTAGAGTGTAATGGCATTTCTGAGAGTAGACATTGCTGCAAGCAGCAGGCAGGAAGCTCATGCGGCAGCAGCCTGATGGATACTCCGCGTCAAGGGGTTTCTGGCGGATGCGCGGCAGGCAGGCAGGCAGCAGCTACACTCCATCGCGGTGCTGGGTTGTGAAAGGGGCTGACAGTGCTGCTCTCCGGCAGAGGGGTGGAGGGAGGTGCGTGCACAGGTGTGCAGATGAAAAGGTGAGGGGGCTTGGTGGGTGTGATGGGAGTTAGACAATGGTGACAGCACTGTTTAGGAGATGGTTTAAAGCTTTTTCTCTAATTTAAATTGGGTAGTAAATTCTGACACTAACATGAGTATTGTGTTGATAGGATTCAGTTTGGGGAGAAATACAGTCTTGAAATCTAGCAAATTGGAGTTTCAGTCTCAACCTTGAGTCATCTCGTGGTCTCAGAGAAGTCAATCATTTTGAGACCCATTTTCTTTTCTTAGGACAACCAAGACACATGGGACTTCTCATGATCCCTTCCTGTGGTTTCCTGTGGAGTAAACCATCCTGACACTTCGTGGTCCATTATAACAGCAATTGTAAGTTATGTCTTAAAGTGTCTGGATGGACTGTGCTCAGCGGAGTGACTTTCATCTGGAATCTCTCTGGTCACATCCAGGTGGGGGCTGCATCTTGAGTCATCAAAGGTTTGGTAGGGCTGGAAGGGCAAACTGACTTCTTCACTTACGTCTTAGGCACCAAAGCTGGGCTGGCAGGAAGGCTGGGGCAGGCGGGGCGGCCTGCTCTCCCCATGGCCTTTCCACGGGGCTGGCGTGGGCTTCCTTGCAACATGGCCATCTCAGAGTAGTTGATTTCCTTTCTTTCTTTCTTTCTTTCTTTTTTTTTTTTTTTTGAAACAGAGTCTCACTGTGTCTCCCAGGCTGGAGTTCAGTGGCACGATCTTGGCTCACTGCAACCTCCACCTCCAGGTTCAAGTGATTCTCCTGCCTCCGCCTCCTGAGTAGCTGGGATTACAGGTGCCCTCCACCACACCCAGCTAATTTTTGCGTTTTTAGTAGAGACGGGGTTTCACCATGTTGGCCAAGCTGGTCTCACACTCCTGACCTCAAGTGATCCACCCACCTCGGCCTCCAAAGGTGCTGAGATTACAGGCATCAGCCACTGTGCGTGGCCAGAATAGTTGATTTCTTACGCTGCAAATGTCTTCCCAAAGAGTGAGCATTCTAAAATGATGGGAATGGAAGCTGCCATCTCTGAAAGTCCCGGCCCGGAAGGCAGCACCGAATCACCCCGGCCATTGTCCACTGGACAAACGGTCACAGAGCCTGCCCAGATTCAAGTGGAGGGGCAAGGAGTTCGCCTTTCCGTGGGAAGAGTGGCAAAGAATTTTTACGGCCATCTTTAATCCTCTGCACTGAGAAAATGGTATTTTTCCCCAAATGCTGCTGAGTGAACTAAATGAAGGAAAATTCGTAGAGCATCTTGCTGAGTGCCTGACACATACAGGTGTTCAGTAAATACCCAATTCCTTCTCCTTCGGCCCTTTGTCCTTCCCTAGGCCACTTGCAACCGTGATGCTCTTAGCAGCAGCAGAGCCAAGAGACCTGGCTGGCTCTCCCTTCCCTAAGGGATGGGAAAGTCAGGCCATCAAAGTTTCGGGTTGAGATGGTTTTTCTCAACCCCATCTGCAAGATAGAAACCCATGGGAGACTTGTTTTATTTATTTTATTTCATTTTGATTTTTACTTTTTATTTTTGAGATGGAGTCTCAAGCGTCGCCCAGGGTGGAGCAGTGGTGTGATCTCAGCTCACTGCAAACTCCGCCCCCCGGGTTCAAGTGATTCTCATGCTTCAGTCTCCCAAGTAGCTGGCACTACACGCCACCATGTCTGGCAATTTTTTTTTTTTTTTTGTATTTTTAGTGGAGATGGGGTTTCACCATGTTGGCCAGGCTGGTCTCAAACTCCTGATCTCAAGTAGTCCACCTGCCTTGGTCTCCCAAAGTGCTGGGATTACAGATGTGAGCCACTGTGCCCAGCCTATTTTTTTAGAGACAGGATCTCTCTCTGTAACCCAGGCTGGAGTGCAATGGTGCAGTCACAGCTCACTGAAGCCTTCAACTCCTGGGCTCAAGAGATCCTCCCTCCTCAGCCTCCCAAATAGCTGGGGCTACAGGCATGCACCACCAAGCCTGGCTAAATTTTTGTTTTTTGTAGAGATGTGGGGCCTCCCTATGTTGCCCAGACGTGTCTTGAACTCCTGGACTCAAGCAATCTTCCTGCCTCGGCCTCTCAAAGTGCTGGGATTACAGAAGTGAGCCACAGGGCCTGGCTAAAATGGGAAGCTTTTAAACCCTGTCAATTTTTGCCCTAACCCTAGGTCTTCTCACATAGTTGCTTGACAGGAGGCTGTCTTATGTTTCTAAGCTTTCGTTCCCAGGTCACTTCAATGCTGGCAATTGAGGGTTGAACACTGAGGTTCTAGGGTACCATGTTCATGTGCCAGCGTGTGGCAGGGAGAGGACCTAGGAGGTCAGCAGTGATGGTGGCACAGAGAGAATGTGAGTTACCCACAAGCAGAGTCCCAACCAGGCCACTGCTTACAGTCACCAGGGGGTGCCACAGCCCTGGGCTCCCTGGTACCCAAGAGCAGCTGGAGGGCATGGACAAGGTCATTCCAAGGTGAATCTCCCCCCCTCCAACCACCTCCTCCGGTGATCGAGGAATGAACTTTTCTTTTCTAAAGCTTTAACACCGCATTCATAAAAATAAAATGGTTACATGAGACCCCCTACTAGAGAGAACACCAAGTACATTTGGTTCCCATCGAGTCCGAGGGCGACGATGGATATAAATAGTTGGCTTTTAAGAGGAAACTGCTGAGCAGGTGCAAATACTCCCCATACCTTGGACGTGTCTGCTGAGCCTTATTACTCTGTGTAATTGGGGTTATGTGCCGTTGCTCTCTCTTACAGCCAAGGTTTCTGTTTCTGAAGCTGGTGCCTCCAGGATGAATTAGCGCCCGCCCCCTTCATAAGCAGTGAGCCATCCATCAGCCAGTTAACCCTTTGTGCACCCAGGCAAGGAGAGTGTATGCTAATCTCTGCAGCTTCCCCTCCACCCAGGGAACCCCCTTCCTGCTCACCACAGCTGCCTAAGAGGGTGAAGACTGGCCGGGCACAGTGGTTCACGCCCGTAATCCCAGCACTTTGGGAGGCCGAGGCAGGCGGATCACCCGAGGTCAGGAGTTCTAACATGGTGAAACCTTGTTTCTACCGAAAATAACCTTGTCTCTACTGAAAATACAAAAAATTAGCCAGTCCTGGTTGCAGGCACCTGTAATCCCAGCTACTCTGGAGGCTGAGGCAGGAGAGTCTCTTGAACCCAGGAGGCAGAGGTTGCAGAGAGCCGAGATCGTGCTGTTGCACTCCAGTTTAGGCAACAAAGCGCAATTCTGTCTCAAAAAAAAAAAAAAAAAAAAAAAAAGAGGGTGAAGACCTGACCTGAGATCCGAGCACATGGAAAAGACAGATGAACTCAGTTGCAGGAAACATGTAATTTTTTAGTAGCAGGAAGGCAGAGAAAGAGTGGAGTGCTGGGATCAGTTAATGCATGACTGGCCAGATCATCCTAACTCCCCAGCTCACTTTTCAGATTGGAGCAGGGTTTCAGAAAGCCAGTTTACCTGAACAAAATTACTCAGTTCTCCACCCACGCCTGGATTGCCAGCTCAACGATGACCAGTTGATTTATTAGAAAGAATAGAAAACTGATCGGAGGAATTGTCCCTTATGTAAGGTTTTCCTCCTACCTAGGAGTTTGTCATTTGCTTTCATTCTCTCGATTGATCAAACCAGGCCTCCATTTGAATCGCCTCCAGGGATTTGGTGGAATCAGGGGAAAGGGCAACATTCTAACATTTTTTGAAAATCAATGTCAGTCTTTGAGAAAGTCTCTGATTTATACAAAGTCTCATGGAGCGTCTTACCCCTTTTTAAAGAATTAGATTTTGAACATACTAGGTTGTATTAATTTTGATTATCCATGCTGTGAGCAGCTAATTTGTAACCAACTGTATAACCTTCCACTGGCCTCAGCTGCATAGACATGGAATGTGGATTTTTGCATAAACCATCTGTATTAGTTTGCTGCTATATCAAAGTACTGCAGACTGGGCAGAACCGAAATGGACAGTCTCACAGTTCTGAACTCTGGAAGCCCAAGATCAAGGTGTGGGTCAACAGAGCTGGTTCCTCCCAAGGCCTCTCCCCTTGGCTTGTAAACGCCATCTTCTCTCTGGGTCCTCACAGGGTCGCCCCTCTGTGTGTCTGTTTAATAAGGATGTCCATTGATTGGGTTAGGGCCCACCCTAGTGACCTCGCCTTTACTTGATGACCTCTGTAAAGACCCCATCTCCACATACACTCATGTTCTGATGTACTATGGGGTAGGACTTCAATATAGGAATTTTGGGGACACAGGGCAGTCCATCACACCCCTCAGGCTAGCCCCAGCATCCTGCCTGGCATTGACACCTGACACAGCGGCTGCACACGTCCAGGGCCAGGCCTGCGGGGGGCTCCTCATCTCTGCCCTCCCTGAGGCTCTGGTAGCTGCTGCTGACTCGGTTCAGGAAGAGGATGTCCCTCCCGATTATGACCTTTGCTGCCTCTCCACTGGGTTATTTAATATGGCAGATTTCCTTTCCACCTCCTGCAGCCATAAACGAAGACAGATTGCTCCTCTCACGTTTAAGGGCTTTTGAATATAGAGTAGAATCGATCTTATATATGGGAGAGATAACATTCCTTGAACACGCCAGCATGAGGTTGTATTTGATGACAAGGCCTCTAGCTCAGTAAATTCCTCCTCCCAGGGAGATCATAGATGGACGTGCTCCCATATGGAGGTGAGAACATAGCAGAAATAATGTTTAACTATTGTCCCAATGGGTCTGAGTTAAAATTTTATTTTCCTAATCATTTACCAAAGATCCGCTGCCTCTCAATGAAACACAGTTTTGCAAGTCGTATAAATCAGCTCCAACGGTTATCTCTAAACTCACCGACTTCATTGTTTTTCTGTGTTGTGAGTCTCAGCCTGCCTTGCCATGTATCTCCCTTGCTCAAGAACCTTCAGTGGCTCCCCACTGCCTCTTGGATCAGACTCAAGTTGTTGCCCCTCGCCTCGTACCCTATTTCCCTATCCTGCTGTAAGCAGCAACTTCCTTTTCTGAACAGACCAGCTGCTCACCACCCACACTCCCCCACCACCCTTGAGAGCTCACCTTCTCCACTAAGCTCTCCCCAGCTACTGAGCCCTTTGGAAAGTGGTAAATCTTCTCTTGAGTACATTTGTTGCATGCATATGAATCTAAATAAGATTCAGCTCTGAAGTTGCAGAAGATAGAGGAGAGTGAAGAAATGGCTCTAACAAGTTCAATCTTGTTGGACTTGAACAAGAGATAATTTTTTTTCAGGCCACAACATGGCATTCTACCTTACCAATCATGGCTTTGAAATAAAGGCATTGTTTATTTATCTGAATGTTCAAAATATCTCAATCTGCAGCTTTCTTTTTACCTCTATGAGATTCGATTCAGTTCTCTTACTGTTCTTTCTCTCCTGTGATCCTTGGGGTGGGTGAGAGAGGCTTGCGCTGGCATGAAGAGGAGAGAGCCCCTGTCACTTGACTCGCTGAGTGACACCCTGTCATTTCTAATTAAACTGCAGGCTTTGTGGATGGCTTAGTGGACTTTCTCTGCAGATTTCTCTGGCTTCTGCTTTTTCTGTACTTTTTTGGGACTTGTTTTTGCAAATGGCAGTGTCATGTAGGGCATGGATTTGGGAGCCAGAAAGCCCAGGTTCAAATCCTGACTCTGCCACTTACTAGCTATGTGGCTTTGGGCAAGTTAGTCAACCTCTCTGTGCCTTACTTTTTTTTTTAATGGAAGATGATACTAGTTTCTCTCACCGAAGATTGCTGAGGTGGGTCCAGAACTGCGATGCTTACATCCGGGTATCTTACTTCTCAGGACTGAAATGAAGGCACTCGCCCCGACTTAACTTTACTATTCGTGCTGAGAAATTCTTGCCAGGAAGATAAGGCTGTAAATGAGTAAATCACAGAATTATCACCCTCAGCAACACCCCCAAAATCTATCTGGCAGCACCATAGTTGGCTCATCTGGGCAAGCAACTCTATTCTCAGGACAATAGATCACTAACTGGGTGATATGGTTTTGCTATATCCCCACCCAAATCTCATCTTGAATTGTAGCTCCCATAATTCCCACATGTTGTGGGAGGGACCTGGTGGGAGATAATTAACTCATGGAGGCGGTTTCCCCCAAAATGTTCGTGTGGTAGTGAATAAGTCTCATGAGACCTGATGGTTTTGTAAAGGGAAACCCCTTTTGCTTGGTTCTTATTTTCTCTCTTGTCTGCCACCATGTGAGATGCACGTTTTGTCTTCCACCATAATTGTGAGGGCTCCCCAGCTGTGTGAAGCCGTGAGTCCATTAAATCTCTTTTTCTTTATAAGTTACCCAGTCTCAGATATGTCTTTATCAGCAGTGTGAAAACAGACTAATACACGGGGAAAACCCAATTATTTATCAGATGATTGTTTACTCATCAAAATTTTGTCCAAAACTCTTGCCTGGCTATGTCCACCAATCCTCAACCATTATATGGCAAACATCCCAATCAGATCTGTGTATTGAAAAACCCATCTCGAACTACCCAAACCCAGACACCCCAAAATCTATACGTGTTTCCCTTTCACCTCCCTGTGACCTCTGTCAAGGTGGAGTTCTCCCCACTGCACTGAGCAATGAACTTGGCCTTGCTTGATCCACAGGTTACTATGGTGCCGTTTGGGAAACTTGGGAGTTAATGAGATTAACTGCATGCTCTTTCATTCATAATGTCTAAGAAACACTTTGTCAATGCTTGGTGCATACAGGCAATAGGAATTAGTTATTCTTCTAATGCAGTGCTTCGAAATCATTTGGGTGCATAAAAACATATTTTTTTCTCTGTATGTCCTACTAATGCTCAAAAATGGCTGCAAGTGAACAAGCAAAGACAAAGAAGATCTGTCATTGGAGGATAAAATAAAAGCGCGTGTCAGAATTGCAGCTGCACTGTTGGAGCCTCCATGGGATATTTTTAGGCAATGCAAGAATCTGACAGCGGTTCTCATCCTCTAACCATAAGCAGGATCCACGTTGAACAGTAACCATCATCCTTATGACTGCAGTGGCTCTTGTGCAGGTGAACAAGAGCATGAGCCTCCGTGCCAGGCCAGCATAGAAGTTTGGGTAGGAGGACTTCAAAGGGAGTGTTTCCTTGTCCCTCACCAATCACCTGTCGGGGATTTTGATATGCCCCACCCCAGCCTGCTCAACAAGTTTTTACAACAGAAAACTCAGTAGGAAGGACAGCACTTTTGTGTTTTCCTCTCATTCCCTGTTTTCCTTGGGCTCTTGATGTCAATTTCAGTTTTTGCCACTCACCAGGGTACTTTTCAGGAACATGACCTTCATGCCAGCCAGTGGCGACAAGAGCTCACAGAGCCTTCCGCAGGATGAGATCATAGGAAGGACCCACTGGAAAGGCAGGTATGCAAGCATGCTAGAATGTTATCTTCTTCCACGCTTTGTAATCTCTTCTATTTGGATGTCAGTTCTTTTTGGTACGAGCACCTCAGGGCATTTCATGATGGATGGCAAGGTAGCAAAAGAGGACACATTGCATGTACATCGATGCACACGCCTTCTGACACTGTGGCATTTTTTGCTGTTTGACCAACAACATTGAGTTTTGTCTGTGCTGCTATTTGATGCTTTTAGGTCTGACCTGGTGCTGGAGAAAGTTGCAGTGAAGACCATGAGGTGGGTCCTACAATGAAAGCAAGTAGGCTAGGAGAGTGATTGGTGAGAGAGGGAGGCTGGAGCTACTCACTTACCAGGGCTGATGCCTCTAAACCAAAATTGTCGTGGTGATGGGAGAGAGTGAGAGACCTATTTTCTAATGGAAGACCCCAGTTCCGTTTGGAGAGGGTATTTGAAACTACTTTTCAAATGTGTTTGGTTTGGTTTTCTTTCTTTTTTTTCCCCCTAGCCCACACAACTAAATTACCCTTTTTTTCCCCTCTGAAACAGATTTTTTTGGAAAAGTACAACTACCCCCATTTCCTTAAATGCCCTTCCCTAGTATACAAGCTGGTGAACTTCTTTTGAAATCGATATAAAAAGCAGGACAGTGCCTTGTTAATAAACCATGGGAAGAGCAGAAATGTTGACACTGGCTTGAAATGCCAGCCCCTCAACCATTTTGATTTTAAACTTCAGACCACGCAAGAACTGTTCTGATTTCCCTCCCTGCACCTGCCAGAAGAGGGTCCTTAGGAAGGCCACCATGGATGTCAGATAAGCCCTCAAAGGCCTTCTCTCAGCTCATTTTGCTCGGAAACTGGCAAACACTCATTCGTATGCATGCCACTAATCTGAAATTTATGATAATTCAGAGACACAGTGAATGGAAGGTTTAGCTAAACAAATTTATAATGCAAACAAGATTGCAGGAGGGAGGCTGAACTCCTTGTAGTTAGCAGCCGATTTCCAAGGACCGGAGGACCCCATTTATATGATCTATAATTGATTTGCCAATTACCAATCTGTCTTATCTGCTTTTCTGCTAGATTGAAAGGCGGGGACCTTACGTAGGTTGGGACCAGCCTGGTGCTTAATGCTCAAAGATATTTGCTGATTGAAAAAATGAATATTTTTTACTAAAATAAGCGCCCCAGGGGAAACACTTAGTTTTGGTGATCCAGTATGCTATTTGACAAATTAATCTCTATTTTAAAACATGCTCTATTTTAGACTTTTCACTAATCTAGATTAGTTGTTCTCAGTAGGAGTAATCTTGCCCCCGCAGGAGACACTTGGCAATATCTGGAAACATTTCTTGTTGTTACAAATTAAAGGAATGGGGGAGCTCCTAGCATAGTGGGTAGGGACCGGGGATGCTACTGAACATTCTACACTAGACATGATCATCTCCCCCCGGCAAGGTATCATCTGGCCTCAATGTCAATGATGCTAAGCTTGTGAAACCCTGACTAGGGGGCCTTCTTCCAGTTCACCTGGACAAGGGAGCTTGGGGTGTGTGGGTCTCTGGTTAGAATTTCTGTGGTTTTCAAGGATTTGGGCTCTTGAAGTATTTTGACATTCCTGCTGTCTGTCCATCGTCTCAGACTCCAGGGGTTTCATAAGACAATGAAGAGGAAAGCTTACTCATGACCACATTCATACAGATGAGCAGGCCTAAAGGGGGAAGGGAAGGGAACTCCTTTGCTGCCAGTGAACTCCCACGTCCATTGAGCAACCTCATTTGTACCACCAGGCGGGCTTACCCTGGGCAATGGTACATAAAAGTGGTGGGCATTTTTCAGACTGCTCTGTTCTGGACAAACCCCGAGGGTACCAGAAGATGAACAAAAGCTGATGCAATGCAAGGGTTAGAGCCCTAGAGAAAGGAGGGTCTGAAATTGCTCCTCATTCCTGGCATTCCTGGCATGAAGCCGAGGCTGAATACATTATCCCCTTGTGTTGATTGGAAATTTGTTAAGTTTTGCCATCTTTTTCTGTCTGTTTGGCCAAGAATTTCATAAAATGTAATTTAGTGGCTATGAAAACATGCTTGAGAATGTGTCCCATGGTGATGACTTGGAGTATTTCATGAGGGTGCAGAAATACAAAATGAAGTGGGGGGGTCTCACCTTCTCCAAGAAGCTGAGCCATCAACCCACTCATGGGTGTGCATTCACCCCGCTGCTTCCAGGCAGGTGGAGACTGCTGTGGGACATCATGCTCCGCATGGTGATGAGCTTTGCCATCGTGTTTACCCAACCAAGAGGTCAAGAGCATGGTTTTGGAGTGAGGCAGAAGTGGAACGACACCCCAGCTTCATATGTGTGTTGCCCACATCGCACAAGGAGCCGCTTCAGTGTAGCACACCTCAGTTTCCTTACATTTAACATGAGGATAATAATGCCTGGCTTTTCTGGTTGTCATGGCGATGGAGATAATGTGGGTATAATGCTCATCCAGGTGTGGATGTCTGCCACAAGGGAGGCCTCAACACCGATAGCTGCAAATCCCTGGAGGTGGCATTGCCAAAAGTGGGCATTAATAGATGTAATGCAAAAATAGTGTCTTGTGTTCAAAAAAGGTTGGGAAATACTGAGTGAAAGTTAAGTAGGTTTCTTATTTTATTTTATTTTTTTTTACTGTAGGACTTCTCAGAATCATTAATATGCTAATGTAAATTAAGGCTCTCCAAGAGAGATAAATAGTGGGCAGCATTTTCCAAACTTATTTTATTCATTTCACACATAATTATTATGTTCATATATATGCAAAACACTGTTTGAGATGCTCAGGATGCTGCAGGAATCAGACAGACAAGGTCTGCTCTCTTGTAGGTTTCATCCTAGTGAGCAGATAGGAAGGGAGGGAGGGAGAAGAGCAGGAGGGAGGAAGGAAGAAAATACATTAGGAAGGGAAAGGGCAGTGCAGAGAATCAAAATGACTTGAGATAAGGGGTGGCCACCTCAGCTGGCAGGTCAAGGCAGGACTCCCAAGAAATTTTAGCTGAGGACTCTGGGACCGAGATGTCACCAAGGGGCAACCACGGCAAAGAACGTTCCAGGTAGCAGGAGAAACTCCTGCAGATGAGCTGCAGCAAGAGTGAGTATGATGTCTTCAAGAAAGAGAGTGAGCAGCAGGTGTAGAGCAGGGGAGGGGAAGAGTGGCAGGAGGCGGGGTCAGAGAGGCAGGAAAGCCCCAGTCCTGCAGGATTTGATGTGGGTTTGAGCAGGATCCCTGTGGTTGCTCTGTTATGAGTATCACAGCAGGTGGGCAAGGTGGAAGCAGAGAGACCAGCCAGAGGTTGCTGCAGAAGTCCAGGCGGGAGGTGACAGGGGCTTGAGACAGTGGCAGCAATGGAGGTAATGAGTGTGCATGTTCTAGAGATGTGGTGTTGTTTTAAATACACATTCTCTATTTAGATGTTTGTTCATTCAGAATAGTGCACAAACCATAGGCATACAGCTGGAGGTATTATCAGGAATTGAACATGTCCATGTGTCCCTGACCCCGCTCTCCAGCACACCCTCCCAGCCCCAACCCACCATCTCGATTCCGAGGGTAACCAGTATCTCGAGTTCTAAGCCATAGAGTAGCGTATACTCTTTTAGAATTTATATAATGGAATATTACAATATGTATTTTCCCACATGTGGCTTCTTTTGTTCAACATGATGAGTGATTCATCCAGTTGTCAATTGTAGCAAGAATTTACTCATTTTTGTTGCTGTATAGATTTGAGTTGTTCAAATAGACCACGGTGCACTTCGCATTGGAGATTTGGGTTGATTCCTATTTTGGCCACTGTGAGTAAGACCATTAAAGTGTACACTCGTTTCATGTACCCCTAGGAGTGGAATCTCTGGGCCACAGGATATGCATATTTCAACTTCAGAAGATACTATCCAACACTTTTCCAAAGTGGTTGCACTATTTTACGTTCCTAGCAACAGGCTAAGAAGTTTTCAGTTTCTCCCCACTTGGTATTGTGACTTTTTAATTTTAGCTATTCTGGTCAGTTTATAGTGGTATCCTCTCATGATTTTAATTTTCATTCCCTGGATGATTAATGAGGTTGAGCATCCTCTCGTGTTTAATGGACCAATTTGAATATCCTCATTTGTGAAGTGCCCGTTTAAACCTTTGGCCCATTTTTCATTGCATTTGTCTTTATAAGTGCTTAATATGTAGATGTTTATTTTTTTGAGTTCTAGAATTTCATTTTGATTTATTTTCACAGTTTCCATTTCTCTGCCAACATTCTATATCTTGTTCTTAAATTTCCTGAACATATTAATCACAGTTACTTTAAAGTCTGTATCTGAAATCTCAACATCTGTGAATCACTGTGGGCTTGTTTCTACTGTCTGTTTTTCTCTTGGTTTTTATTTAATTCTTGCATTTTGTTTAATGCCATGGGGCATTGAAAATAGGAGGTGTTTAACAGGGCTTCCTGTGATAGAAAGGTCCTGAATTTGAATTTTGTTTCCCTAACACTGTGAGATTACCAAGAGCTCTGCTAGCCTCTCAGCTTCCTAAACACCATTTTCTTTCCGTTTTTCAACTTCCAGACTTCTGCTAATAAATCAGGAGCTGCCTGCACAGAGAACACAGCACTAAATGGGGCTCCTTCTCTATGTTTTTCTTCTTGCTGGAGGTGGGGAGGGAGATGACCTAATCAGGCTGTAACCAAGCCCTTGCAAGTTAGGATTTATGGTTCTGTTGTTGTTGCTGTTGTTCCTCCTTCTCCCTTCATTCCTTTTTTGAGGTCTGAGGGAGGCCAGTCTACTGATGGTGGCTCTTACGCCCAGGCCGCAGCCCTTCCGGGTCTGAAGTTGACACCCGGCATGCTCGCTGCAACACCTCCTCCTCCTGGACAGCCAGGGCGTCTTTCACCCCCACCCCCTGCCCCAGGAGCTGCAAACAGCTCTGCTCACCTTCTTAATCTCTCTGCCTCCCTTTATTTTTTATTTTTTATTTTTTCGGAGGGACAGTTTTGCTCTGTCACCCAGGCTGGAGTGCAGTGGCGCAATCTCAGCTCACTGCAACCTCCGCCTTCCAGTTTCAAGCGATTCTCCTGCCTCAGCCTCCCGAGTAGCTGGGATTACAGGCACGCACCACCACGCCTGGCTAATTTTTGTATTTTTAGTAGAGACAGGGTTTCACCATGTTGGCCAGGCTGGTCTCGAACTCCTTGTGATCTGCCCGCCTCAGCGTCTCAAAGTGCTGGGATTACAGGCATGAGCCACCGCACCCTGCCTCTCTGCCTCCTTTTGCCAAATCAGCAAATGCTTCAAGTGGAAAAGTCAGGCCACAGCCCCGGTTGCCTTCTGGGGTGGGCCTGTCTCTGGGATCATGGTCACACACATCCCTGCTATCTCAGTTGCTGTCAGACGCCTTCAAACAGATGTTTTGGGTTTGAAAACATTTTTTTTTTCCTGAATTTCTTATAAAAAGACATTTTCTATGCAAAATTTTCTATACTAAAGTTGTTCTGCATGGTATGTCCTAAAGGAGCTTGTCTGTTATCTCCAGATGAGGAAGTGCGGGGCTACGTTGAAAGGAGAGCCAACAAGACAACCTAAGAGAGCGTACGTGGGGCTGAGAGAAAGCAGGAAGTCAAGGATGGCCAAGGTTCGTGACCTGAGAAACTGAAAGGATGGAGTGTCCATTCCTCGAGGAAAGTTGGAGCAGGATTCGGAGCTAAATTTTGGACATGTTGAATTTGAGATGTCAGCTCTCCCTGCAGAGCTGTGGACCGAGCATTTGGATATTAAATCTAGAGTTTGGGTGAAGGATCCTGGCGGAATTTGCAAATGTGCACACATTGAGCCTGTACTGGGACTGGAATCTGGACTTTCTGAGAGGGTCTTGCCTGAAGACGTAAATATGGACTCATTGGTACGTAGATGTTATTTTTAAACCATCCAACTGACTGCATAGAGAGTGGATACGCTTGAGGAGTTACCAAGGTCTGAGCTCTCTGGCTCTGTGGCTTTAAAAAGCTGCATATAAAAGTATATAATTCTGTATCTTGCTCAGTTACTTAACATTACACAATAAAATAAAATGTTAAAAAAAGAAGCCGTGTAGATAAAGAGAAACGTCAAAGGAGGTGAGAAGGAGCAGACACTGAAGCAGGAGAGAGACCAAAAGTATGTGCTGTGTTGGAAGCCAAGGGAAGAAAACCACCAATGAAGAAAGAGAAATCTATTTTCACAAAAGGTAGCATCAAATAGGGAGAATGTGGGACCCTCCAACACTTACAGGTCAATCAAAGAGTGAGGCGCTGACAGAGGAGATTCAGCCACAGCTCCCAGTGAGACAGGAAAAACCTGGAAGGGTGCAGGGTCACAGGAGTCAAGAGGAGATGTGTTCCAAGGAGGAAGTAACACCAAGTGAGTCAACTATGCTGAAATTCAAACAAGATCAAACCATAGCAGCCACCATTGTCTTTGCAATTGGGAGGTGATTGGTGACTTTAACAAGAGTAGCTCAGTGGAATCACCAGTGGGAACAAATGCTCCTGTCTACGATTGCCCTCTTCCACTCCCCGCGTTCCCTCTGCCCTCCACCAACACTTCGGCTGGGCATATCCTTTACTTGGGGTCATATTTCAACCCCTCATTCCTGAGGGATCTGAGGCCTTGGTGGGACTGCCCATAAACAACAGCTCTATTTCTTTATTACGATTGGGCTTAGTAGTACTAGTAGGCACCAGGGGATCCCCTAAATTCCATACCCCTCCTTCCCTCCACTGTTTATCACTGTTTCCGTTTGATGGTCAAGATCCATCACTTGAGTCAACGTCATAGTTTTTTTCTGGTAGCTTAAGGAACACAAAATGTCTTCATGAATGGTTACTTATTTCTACTTGGCCCTTTCTATAACTATAGATCTTATTTCATGGATCAGACAGACACTGTGGGGATTTTGCTATATTTCTTCCAGCTAGAAATGCACTCAGAAATTAGGTTGGTTCGAGGTGCCCCTGGACCTACCTTCAGAACAGGGATTAGTGCAAAATTCCATGTGTCATGTGACACTCATGATCCCCCAGTCTAACATGAACCCAGAATTACTGTGAGCTTGGCCCATGTCCAACAATCCCTGAGTCCGAGTCTGAGCATTTTCCTTTGCCCAGTCCATTGATGACTTGCTAAAAGGTTGCTGGTTCTTTTTGGAGAGAGCTAGAAGGATGATACACATTTGTGAGGTTATCCCCAGATCGAGTCTCCAGGGTATGTAGCTAGCTCCTAATTCAAGAGATCCTGGCTCTGTGGACTGACTTAGTTCAGAGAATTTGGTGAACGGCCGCATCATTATGATTCATTTCAAGCTCTGTTCATCAGAGCTGTACAAATTGAACAGGCTTTTTTGGAGCATTTTTATGAGGCCACATTTTTATCATAACCATATTTTGAGTAAGCAAATCTATTATTATTTTTTCTCTTTTTTTCCATTTTTTTTTTTTTTTTTTAATACTTTAAGTTCAGGGATACATGTGCAAACGTGCAGGTTTGTTACATAAGTATATGTGTGCCACGGTGGTTTACTGTACCTATTGACCCATCCTCTAAATTCCCTCCCCTTGCTCCCCACCCCCACAATAGGCCCTGGTGTGTGTTGTTCCCCTCCCTGTGTCCATGTGTTCTCATTGTTCAACTCCCACTTATGAATTAGAACATTTGGTGTTTGGTTTTCTGTTCCTGTGTTAGTTTGCTGAGGATGATAGCTTCCAGCTTCATCCATGTCCCTGCAAAGGACATGATCCCATTCCTTTTTATGGCTGCACAGTATTCTATGGTGTATATGTACCACATTTTCTTTATGCCTATCACTGATGGGCATTTGGGTTGATTCCATGACTTTGCTATTGTAAATAGTGTTGCAATAAACATACATATTCATGTGTCTTTATAGTAGAATGATTTATATTCCTTTGGGTATATACCCATTAATTAGATTGCTGGGTAAAATGGTATTTCTGGTTCTAGATCCTTGAGGAATCGCCATACTGTCTTCCACAATGATTGAACTCATTTACACTCCCACCAACAGTGTAAAAGCATTCCTATTTCTTCACAGCCTTGACAGCATCTATAGTTTCTTGACTTTTTAATAATCACCATTCTGACTGATGTGAGATGGTATCTCATTGTGGTTTTAAGTTGCATTTCTCTAAAGATCAGTAATGTTGAGCTTTTTTTCATATATGTTTCTGGCCACTTAAACGTCTTTTTGAGAAGTGTCTGTTCATATCCTTTGTCCACTTTTTGATGGGGTTGTTTGTTTTTTTCCTTGTAAGTTTGTTTAAGTTCCTTGTAAATTCTAGATATTAGACTTTTGTCAGATGGGTAGATTATAGAAAAATTTCTCCCATTCTGTAGGTTGCCTGTTCACTCTGATGATAGTTTCTTTTGCTGTTCAGAAGCTCTTTAGTTCAATTAGCTCTCATTTGTCAATTTTGGCTTTTGTTGCAATTGTTTGGGGCATTTTTGTCATTAAGTCTTTGTCTGTGCCTATGTCCTGAATGGTATTGCCTAGGTTTTCTTCTAGGGTTTTTTTGGTTTTGGGTTTTACATTTAAGTTTTTAATCCAACTTGAGTTAATTTTTCTATAAGGTGTAAGGAAGGGGTCCAGTTTCAGTTTTCTGCATATGACTAGCCAGTTTTCCCAGCTCTATTTATTGAATAGGAGATCCTTTCCACATTACCTGTTTGTGTCAGGTTTGTTGAACATTAGATAATTATAGACGTGTGGTGTTATTTCTGAGGTCTCTGTTCTGTTCCATTGGTCTATATGTCTGTTTTGGTACCAGTACCATGCTGTTTTGGTTAGTGTAGTTTTGTAGTATAGTTCAAAGTCAGGTAACTTGATGCCTCCACCTTTGTTCTTTTTGCTTAGAATTGTCTTGGCCATACAGGATCTTCTTTGATTCCATATGAAATTTAAAGTAGTTTCTTCTAATTATGTGAAGAATGTCAATGATAGTTTTACAGGAATAGCATTGAATCTATAAATTACTTTGGGCAGTATGGTCATTTTCACGATATTGATTCTTCCTATCCATGAGGATGGAATGTTTTTCCATTTGTTTGTGTCCTCTCTTATTTCCTTGAGCAGTGGTTTGTAGTTCTCCTTGAAAAGGTTTTTCACATCCCTTGATAGCTGAATTACTAGGTATTTTATTCTCTTTGTAGCAGTTGTGAATGGGAGTTCGTTCATGATTTGGCTGTCTGCTTGTCTATTGTTGGTGTAAAGGAATGCTTGTGAATTTTGCACACTGATTTTGTATCCTGAGACTTTGCTGAAGTTGCTTATCAGCTTAAGGATTTTTGGGGCTGAGATGATAGGGTTTTCTAAATATAAAATCATGTTGTCTGCAAACAGAGACAATTTGACTTCCTCTCTTCCTATTTGAATAGTTTTATTTCTTTCTCTTGCCTAATTGTCCTGGCCAGAACTTCCAATACTATGTTGAATAGGAGGGGTGAGAGAGGGCATCCTTATCTTGTACTGTTTTCAAAGAGAATGCTTCTAGCTTTTGCCCATTCAATATGATATTGCCCATTTACAATTGCTACAAAGAGAGTAAAATACCTATGATATGATATTGGCTGTGGGTTTGTCATAAATAGCTCTTATTATTTTGAGATATGTTCCATCAATACCTAGTTTATTGAGAGTTTTTAACATGAAGGGATGTTGAATTTTATAAAAGGCCTTTTCTGCATCAGTTGAGATAATCATGTGGTTTTTGTCTTGGGTTCTGTTTATGTGATGGATTACGTTTATTAATTTGCCTCTGTTGAACCAGCCTTGCATTCCAAGGATGAAGCTGACTTGATTTTGGTGGCTGTTTTTTGATGTGCAGCTGGATTCAGTTTGTCAGTATTTTATTGAAGATTTTTGCATAATGTTCATAGGGGATATTGGCCTGAAGTTTTCTTTTTTTGTTGTGTCTCTGCCAGATTTGCAATCAGGGTGATGCTGGCCACATAAAATGAGTTAGGGATGAGTCCCCCCTTTTCAGTTGTTTGGAATAGTTTCAGAAGAAATGGTACCAGCTTCTCTTTGTACCTCTGGTAGAATTCGGCTGTGAATCCATCTGGTCCTGGGCTCTTTTTGGTTGGTAGGCTATTAATTACTGCCTCAATTTCAGAACTTGTTATTGGTCTATTCAGGGATTTGACTTCTTCCTGGTTTAGTCTTGGGAGGGTGTATGTGTCCAGGAATTTATCCATTTCTTCTAGATTTTCTAGTTTATTTGTGTAGACGTGTTTATAGTATTCTCTGATGGTAGTTTGTATTTCTATGGGGTAAGGGGTGATATCCCCTTTATCATTTTTATTGTGTCTATTTGAGTCTTCTCTCTTTTCTTCTTTATTAGTCTAGCTAGCAGTCTATCTATTTTGTTATTTTTTTCAAAAAACAAGCTCCTGGATTCATTGATTTTTTGGAGGGTTTTTAGTGTCTCTACCTCCTTCAAGTCTGCTCTGATCTTAGTTACTTATTGTCTTTTGCTAGCTTTTGGATTAGTTTGCTCCTGTGTCTTCAGCTCTTTTAATTGTGATGTTAGGGTGTTGATTCAAGATCTTTCTAACTTTCTGATATGGGCATTTAGTGCTATAAATTTCCTTCTTAACACTGCTTTAGCTGTGTCCCAGAGATTTTGGTATGTTGTTTCTTTGTTCTCATTGGCTTCAAATAACTTCTTGATTTCTGCCTTAATTTCATTATTTACCTAGTAGTCACTCAGGAGCAGGTTGTTCAATTTCCATGTAATCGTGTGGTTTTGAGTGAGTTTCTTAATCCTGAGTTCTAATTTGATTGCACTGTGATCTGAGAGACTGTTATGTTTTAAGTTCTTTTGCATTTGCCGAGGCATGTTTTACTTCCGATTATGTGGTCAATTTTAGAATAAGTACATGTGGCACAGAGAATAATATATATTCTGTTGATTTGGGGTGGAGAGTTCTGTAGATGTCTATTAGGTCTGCTTGATCCAAAGTTGAGTTCAAGTCCTGAATATCCTTGTTAATTTCTGTCTTGTTGATCTGTCTAATACTGACAGTGGGGTGTTAAAGTCTCCCTCTATTATTGTTTGGGAGTCTAAGTCTCTTTGTAGGCCTCTAAGAACTTGTTTTATGAATCTAGGTGCTCCTGTATTAGCTGCATATATATTTGGAATAGTTAGTTCTTCTTATTGAATAGTTGCTTTTACCATCATGTAATGACCTTCTTTGTCTTTTTTATCTTTGTTGGTTTAAAGTCTGTTTTGTCAGAGACTAGGATTGCAACCCCTGCTTTTTTTTTCTTTCCATTTGCTTTTTAAGTTTTCCTCCATCCTTTCATTTTGAACCTGTGTGTGTCTTTGCATGTGAGATGGATCTCCTGAATACAGCACACTGATGGGCCTGGACTCCTTATTCAATTTGCCAATCTGTAACCGCTGCCTATTTTGTTCTTAGAGGTCCCAACATCAATTATCTGCGCCCCAATGATTTACTTACATCAGAGCATTTGGTTATATTTTTGGTGCCTAGGCTGTAAGTACATCTACTTTGCCCATTCACTCTGCCTGGATGGTAAAGTATTCAGATCCTCTGCCTTCCAGGATGCTAGAATTTCTGTTTAAATTGGATAGCATAATTTAATGGCAGCACCTTCTGCATCTTCAGCCTAAAGACAACTGTTGTCACCATTCTTTTTAAAGATTCAGGTGCTTCCTTCAACAAAGAATTTCCTTCTTTTTTTTAGACAGAGTCTTGCTCTGTTGCCAGGCTGGAATGCATGTTCTTGCCTCACTGCAACCTCCGCCTCCTGGGTTCAAGCAATTTTTGTGTCTCAGCCTCCCCAGTAGCTGGGATTACAGATATGTGCCACCACATCCAGCTAATTTTTGTATTTTTTGTAGAGACAGGGTTTCACCATGTTGGCCAGGATGGTCTTGATCTCCTGACCTCGTGATCTGCCCGCCTTGGCCTCCCAAAGTGCTGGGATTACAGGCATGAGCCACCATGCCTGGCCCAAATAATCTCTTAATGCCTTGGCAAAAGGAGTGTTCTGAGCCCTCTTGCCCTCTTGTAGAAAATAATTTGGGAATGAGTGAGTGGATGGGAAATCCACTCCAGGATTTTAATCTTCTTAGTCTTAGATTTCTTCCTCTATAGTAGTCAGAAGAAGACTGGGCCTCTGGTGAATTATTGGGTCAGGGTCTATTCAACCAACTCATCAGACAATCACAACAATTTTCAGAGGTTTGACCTCCTAGCACATTGAAATCAAAATATTGGGTACCAGCACTCATACTGGGAAAATAAATCAGCCTGTTCAGTATTGTGTTCTCCCCAGCTTGTACTAGAACCTCAGGATGTAGCACCCTTCCCCTTTTCTTATCCCTAGACATTATCTCTACCCTTAATTTTGTGACTATCAATTGCTTACTATTCTTTAGGCATTTACCATGTTTTAAAATTACCGGCAATATATGGAATATTTGTATGCTTTTAAACTGACGCATAGGTGTTTCTATGTTTTATGTCTCTCTCTGGGTCCTGGTTTAAATAGCCAAGATTAGAGTTGTGATATATTATTTTTCTGATATGAATAAATGTAACCTTGCAGTTCTTTCAGTGTGTTAGCTTATAATTGTTTCCACTGTGGACAAATTAGGTTTTGAGTCTAGTGAAAGGTCTGGAGAAAAGGAGGGCATACTCAGGCCTGGCTGCCTCTCACAGTGGTTGTTGGTCAAGACAATTACAGTATCTTCAAGAAGGTAGGAGCCCACACCATGAGAAAGGGAATGTGGGCTTTCGGCTGTCAGGGAAGTTCATGGGGATTCAGTGGCCAAGGGTCCTCTAATTCAGCAGCTTCCTCCCATATATCTCCTTTCCAGGTATTGGCTCCAGTGAGGATGTTATTGCTGAGAATTAGATGCTGCAATTGGCACCATCAAATAACTACTCCTGGATGCCTGTCACTAATAGCAGCCATCTCACTGCCCCAGGAACTCAAGTTTACCATGGTCACCCTGGCTTCAGAGAATACTCACTTCATCCTTTCTGTACATCACTAGCTCTCAATTCTAAAAACGTTGAGAACATCTGATTGACAGAGCCAAGGTGATACAAATATCTGAAGTTCTCAGCTTTTCTAATGGGAAGTAACTTTGCTTGCTATTAAGACTCACAAAGCTAGAAAATTTTCCAAGTGTAGGAAAGGCAAAGCAAGGCAGCCAGAAAGAATGGCAAATGTCTACCACTTCCCAGCAAAACTGAGACTGTGTTTTCTTCTCTTGCTGATGAAAATAATTTTTAGATTTTAATTTTAAAAAAGCAAAAATTAAAATTTCATAGAAAGATCCTGATGTATTTGGTCATGATGATGACGAGGCCCAGAGAGACTCAGAGACTGGGTGATCTTTCATCCATTCAAGTCCTTATTAACTGAAAATTACTTATATGACAAGTATCCTGCTGAGCCCAGGAATCCAGGAAAAATTAACCCAGAAATGGTCACAGGCTTCCAGGAGATTAGTCTCTATGGGGAAAGGCATAGAACAAATAAGTGGTACAAAGAAACATACAATTGAAAATATCATAAGAACAAGGAAGAAAAAGTATGTGTTGTTACAAGACTCTAGAATAGAAATCTAAATTTGTCTTGAGCTCACCACCTCTCTCTCTCTCTCTCTCTCTCTCTCTGCCAACTCTCAGTAAATAATCATCAGCTCCTGGAAGGGCTTGTGGGTAGGTATGGAGAAAGATGAGCAATGGTCTGCACATATAACAGAACATATCTGCATCCCTAAGGTAGGAAGAGACTCAGTAAGTTCTGGGAAAAACTAGCTGAGTATAACACAGTGAACCAAGTAGACAGAGATATGTTATGGAGTTGGGAGGTTGGGTTCTAGATCTTTGAGATAAAACCAGGGAAGTGATGAGGAGCACATGGTCATTTTGTGGTCTCTTAGCGGCTTTGGAGTAAACTAGAGTAAAAGCAACCAAAAAAGAGTCCAAGTCAGGGCCTTTCCATCCTCAAACCAGACTCCAGTGGTCTGTTCTAGCTCAGGTGTGATTAGATTTGCATTTTAGAAAGAAACTTTGGCTACCACGTACAGAAGCAAATGAGAAGACCACCCAAAGCAGCCGTTCTGGCAGGAGATGGGCACTGGGGCTCCTACTTGGTGGCTGAGTGCAGATGCTGGCAGGATGTCTTGAAGGTAGAATGGAGTGTGTAATTCTGCAGGCATGATGTATCCTTAAATATAGGAAAAGCAGGAACATGCTGAGACTGAAATAGGAAAATAAAACATCTTTCAAAAGATTTCTTTCTAGAGCATGTAGAATTCTATAGTCTGTTATTTTGGAACCATCTCACCCTGTGCTCTTTTGGGGGCCACTTCTTGGAGTTTTAGTCAGGATTCTTCAGAGAAACAGAATCGATAGGATGTGTGTGTGTGTGTGTGTGTGTGTGTGTGTGTGTATATATATATATATATATTTAAGGAATTGGCTCATGCAATGGTGAAGATTTGGCAAGTCCAAAATCTGATGAAGGAGTCTGGTGGGCGGGAGACTCCGAAAAGAGTTGCACTTTGAGTCAAAAGGCAGGCTTTCAGTGAGCCAGGAAGAGCTGATGTTGTAGTTCAAGTCCAAAGACCCTCTGCTGGTAGAGTTCCCTCCTGCTCAGAGGCGCTAAATCTTTTGTTCTATTTAAGCCTTCACCTAATTGGATAAGGCCTACCTGCATTATGGAGCTCATCTGCTTTACTCGAATCTACTAATTTGAATGCTAATCTCATCAAAAAACACATTGCGGATACATTCAGAATAATATTTGGCTAATATCTCAGCCCAACTAAGTTGACACATAAAGTTAACCTTCACAAGGGCTGCATCTGAAATCCTAGATGGGAACACTTCAGAGAGGTACCAGCAGGTTCCTTGACTCACTTCTAGGGCCCTTTGTGCTAACGCTTTTCTGTGGCTCTCAAGCCGTTTCCAGGAATTGAGTAGAAACTCTCTCTCTCTCCCTCTCTCTCTCCCCACCCAAACAATATTCCCTGAAAGCTATTACTTCCTGCAAGCAGGAGCTCAACTCAAACAAATGTTTCTATAAATGGCCAGTCAGCAATGGGCGGCCTGGGAGATGTGGCATTTTGTCCCTGGGGACCTTCAGTAAGAGAATGCAAACCATCTGTTCCATTGCATCTAGCCAGGGCACCCACTGGCTTGTGCAGGAGCCTGGGCCAGATGTTTTCCTGAGGTCTCTTCTTGCTCAAGGATCTGATGACACCAGCTCTTCATTTCTTCTGAATCAACAGCTGCTGATTTCATTCAAATAATCTAATTTGAAATTCTGTTTCTGGAACACAGACAGCTTCATCCGCCCAGGCAGAACAAAGGAAGTGGAACGGGGGCCTTAATAGGAGATATTTTGGGTGTTTTCAGACATCGAAGTCAACAATCTGTTCATTCATAAGGGCTCTGACCTCTTGTTTTGAAGGAAAACAGGAAAAACAAGCTGGGTACAAAGAACATAAATATTTTACTTTCACCCATTCTCCAATCTGGGCTGAAACAGGAAACAAATGTCTCCTCTGCACCTTCCCCACCCTCCAAACACATCTGTGAAAAGCAACATGGAGATCAGATGATGGAAGTGGCTTTAAAACGTAATTTGGCACTTTTCAAGAAATAAAAGTTGCAGATGCATCTGTTCCTTTTAGGGAGAAGAAGGGGGTTCTCTGGGACTCTTGGGGGAGCTCTTGGAGGAGAAGGCATTGTCTCCTTCCCATGTGGGTGTGTGGAGTCAGCCAGGAGGGAAGGAGGCATAGTCAGGGGGGAGGAAGGCAGGCAAGCTCTGACAAGTGCATGTTGGGGTGTGGGTGGATATGCCTAAAGGGTCTACCCCACAGGCAGTGAGAGTCTGGAAGGCTGCGCTGAGCTTCAAATTGGGGTCTGCGTGAAGTGCCTGGTCTCCTGCCCCTGGTGGCATAGCTCGGTACTGTGTCTGCGTTTCTTCCCTTGCGGTGGGAGAGGGGGTGGGGACTCCTTGGCAGGCCCGGAACTGCCTTTGCCTTACCACAAAGGCCAGAGGCACCATCTCCTCCCGTTGCAGTTTCAGATTCTTCTGGGAAATTTCCAAAGGAAGGACTTTCCAAAGGACTTTCCCAAGGAAGGTCTTAGCCGGATCAGGGATGGTGACGGGGACAGTACAGCTGGTCCCCACTGAGACCAAGGCAAGGGTTCCTACCGTGAGCTGCTTAAAGAGGTGAGATTATTAAAATCCTTTTTCTGGGGGGGGTGGGAAACGAGACAGGTTTTCCCATGATTGCAAAAATGTCACATCACTTTTTTTAAAATCAAAAATTAAATGTACATAATGATGATATAGAGGGGATTGTTGCCCCTTGGCACCAAAGTCATCCAACATGACCTGATTCTAGAAGAGGAGGCAGCTGCCACATGCACAGCCGCACCCACATCCTTGCTCCATCTCCTCTCTGGAATCAGGAGAAGGGCTTCCTTCCATGCTGCTCCCTCCCTGGGGATGTCTGTCCAGGAAGCCTGACTATTCCATTAAACCCACAGGGGCCTTGGGCACCTGCCATGAATTAGGCGTGTTGTAGGTACCAGCCACATGAGGATAAATAATGACCCTCTTTTCAAAGAGAACACGATTTTGCAAGGAAAATAGATGCATGTTGCATTGTCATTTGTAAAGCAATAGGGAAATGAAAAATATGCTGGAGGAAGCAGAGGAGGACTGACCAGGCTTGTGGGAGGGTGCTGAGGAAGGCTTACAGGAGAGGGAGCTTCAGGAATGAGGGTCGAAGGAGTCTAACGGGATCAGGAACTCCCTGTAAAGACTCAGAGGACAGAAGAAAGACACTGCATTGGATGCTACTGATTCAGGAGGGTGAAAGGGATCATAAGAGGTGAGATGGAAATGTAATTTGGAGGCAGAATGTGAATACTCTTCAAAGGCAGACAAAGACGTTTAGACAGCAGAGTGAAGGTAGAGACCCACTCCCATGATGCAGTCATTTGGAACACTGGGTTGAACTTCTGTCCAGCAAGGCAGAGATGAGAGCTGAGTAACAGGTCCTGGCCTGGGAACAGAGGGTCCACGTGTGGGTTCCTGACTTCCCAGCGCTAGACCATGAGAAGCCTGGAGCAGAGATCACCCTCAGCATCCAGAGGTCCTCAGAAGGGCACAACCAATATTGCTCATTTATTCACTCATTTATGAATTCATCATTAATACAGTAAAGCCCAACAGGCCTACATTTTCCTTAGAGGAATTCAAGCCGTATGAGCTCAGTGAAGAGGAGGGAGACTAAGAAAGGAGGCGGGCTCGTCCTCCTGAGAGAAAAACGTAGCCTCAGTGGTGAGGTGTCCCCTGCCCCACCCCATTCTCTGCCAGAGAGGGGCTTGGATCTGCTGCCCCCAGCCAGGCCACCACGCTCACATTTTGCACCTAGCTGGATTGGGAGAAACTTCTTGTCCAAATGCTCCTGCTGTTCTTACAGCACAGTCCCTTGAACACATGCCAACTGCTTTATCTAGACACCAAACCACATCGATAGACCAATCCAGGCTGTGTGAATGTTTTAGACTTTTCAGGGCGATCTTGACTGTTAGCACCTCTCCTCTCTCAGCCAGCTCGGGACATCGACATCCAGGCAAGAAGTGTCCACTTTGTCCCCAGTGTGTGACTGACACTTTGGGGGATGAACGGGTGTGTGTGGCACAGTCTCAGGCCCCAACTCCACCCACGAGGGCAGTGGCCACACCCACCAGAATGGTGCCATCCAAGAGGTGAGTTCTTGATCCTACAGTTTAAAAGGTGCTGACTGATGCTTCGTAACAGGATATCCTTTCCTTTTCCTTCCTTCCTTTATCCCCCAGCATCCAACAAAGGCAGCCAGATGGGCTCAGTGGAAATGATGTGGCTTCAGAGTGAGTTCTGACTCACTTTGTTGAAAACTTCCAAATGGCAGGGTCGGTGCTGGGCGTCACCCCATCCACCCAAACTTGGCACCTTGGCTGAGCCCAGAAGAGTGTCATTTGCCAAATTTCAGACTTAAGCTAACCAGGCCAGAATGAAGCTGCAGGAGCCAGAAGTGCTTTAAGGACCGGAATAGATGCATTTCCCTTTAAGCCCTGAAGCTCTACTGGTGCATCACTGTTCTGTGCAGGAGACACGCGAGGGGAGAAGAAAAGGCACACACACAATACCTTTAAGAGTAAACAAGCTTTATTCCATGTAAATGGCAAGGCAGATACAATAAGAAAATTAATGTAATAGGCAAATTAAAATAAGCAAATGGATGTAATAAGCAAATGATATAATAAGCAAATTGCAATGGGAAGGGGAGAAGGGAAAAGATATATATATATATATATATATATATATATATATATATATATATATATATTTACACTCGCCAGACTGTGGAGGATTCACCATCAGACTGGGAAGCAACAGCCTGGACTCCGGAGTCGGCCACTCATCTGGGACAGACGAGGAGAGGTCTAGTGAAGCTTCGGTGCAGTCTAAGACTGTAGCTCTTTTTGTAATAAGTTGTTTGGCATGAGGCCCATTCACGAGGGCCCTTCACAACTAGGCTCAAAGAAGACGAAAAGGTCAACTTGTTTTTGCGATTGTCTTCTGTTTTTCGATAACTACCATATAGGAATAGATTGAAATAGAGATTTTTTCTGAAACAGCACTGGATGAATGCCTCAAGGGGCTCACACGACCTGTTCCGGGACTTGGTGACCATTGTTTGTGTCCACATTCAATTGAGTTCAGATTTAATATTTAACTTTTCCTCCACATTCGGCCTCCATTTAATACTCAATTGTAAGAAAATACCCTTACAGTTACATGGGGAAGGCATAGTGGATACAGATTACAGAGACAGAGTAAGCACAGGAGAATTAAAAACATGATTAATAAAAACCACACCCAGCATGGCTTTGCAAGGAGAGTCCCGTTGTGAGAACTGCCAGGGACATACATACAACATTCAGTGTGCAGTAAGGTGCAGACCTCTCTTTGGGCTGCGGGAAGCATATCTAATGCCATTTGATGTTGCGACACAACAGTATGCAGCTGAGCAAATTCATCTGATAACAACAGAAGTCCAGGGCTACTATCATTTCGAGCTTTCCTACATGAAAACGTAGTATTTAAATTTGTTGCTGAAACAGGATTGTACCGGCGGCAGGGGAGAATACTGTGATAGGGTACCACCACCAGGGAGTCCGGCGCATTCGCAACCAGAGGTGTTTGTAAGCATCTAGACTACTGGGGAGGGGAATATTACCCCAGATCGTGAATGGAATTAATGGCCACCCCCTAGTGCATCTCCCCGACCAGTGTGGGGGCAGGTATCGCCACCTATAGGATCCACATACCCAGAGGGCCCCCCAGAATAGGAAGGGCTCTGCTATAATTGTATTGCTATAATGTGTAATTTAAGTAACAAAGGTGCTGTGTCTCATTTGAGCTTGGGCAAAAATAGACAGTTTTTTGTTTAAAAGAAGTCCAGGTTGGATTACAAATGATATTATCCCATCCCCATTGGCATCGGCATATCCATTCAGAACTGTCAGCAGGGATGACTCTCCAAGGTAGCCCATTCCTGGCGGCCTCCGGCAGCTCGATGAACAGGCAGCACTGACTGCAGTTGGCTTCTGTTGCGGCAGTGGCTACCCAGTTGATGAACTCGTTCTCAGCCTCAGACATGACGACCTGATTTCTAGCAGACAGATTATTCGTAATAACAAAACCGGAGGGGAACATGGCATTGTTTTTCGTCTTTAGGAAATTGTATTTTGCCTTCATTTTTTGCTCCCATGACTACAAGGTGACCAGCCTTACGGGCGGGACCTGATGGACGCTGTACCCATATTTTGGTTCCAGGTTTTAAGTTACCCACTCCGACTGACCCAAATTCTCCGGTTCTATGTGTTGTTTCTATTGGGGCAGAAATTTCCTCAGGGGTTAATTGTTGACAAGGTACCACTGATAATTGAGCAACCCACATCTGTGGTTTTATAGCAAAAGAATTTGGAGTGGTATTGTACACAATGAGTTTTAACTCTCCCCGGCAATCGCGATCAATTATATCACCATACACTGTAATGCTTATCATTGTAAGGCTTGAACGTGTTGTAAACCATTCATCCACATTCAAGTTTGCAGATATGGTGGAAATGTTGGCCTGTTGATCTGCCTGCTGATTAAACAGTCTGTTAAGAGAAAGCAGAGACACATGAGCATCAGCATGGAGAACAGTGATAATGGTGGTGTGCACCAGGATCCAGATATCTTCCCAGTATTATTTTCCCCAAACCTCTTTATTCCCAATTAACCATTTGTTTTGTTGCCATTGGGACATCCAGGTAGTAAGACCATCTGCTACTCACCAAGAATTGGTATACAAGTGACAAATCCCTCTGGCCTCCTCCTAAATAGCTTGGAGGACGGCTACCAATTCAGCCTGCTGGTGCTCCCACCGCTTCCTTCATCAGAACTGGTGAGTTCTGGGGGAACTCATGACTCGAGTCATAGTCATAAAGACATCATGGTCGAAGCGAGGTGCTCTGTTTCCAGCAAGGCCCAATAGCAAGCTAACAGCTGAATTTTAAAAGGGTTATAAGCTTTGCCAGCCTCTGACAGCTTCTGGGTCCAAAACTCCAAAGATACCCTCTTCCCATCTTGTTTCTGCCTAAGGCTCCTATTAGCATGTTGTTCTACGACAGTTACTTGCAGTTCTACTGGCCCATCCCGTAAAAGCCATAGACCCAGGGCCAGTTGTACCACCTGTTTAGCTTGTTAAGCTTGTTAAAAGCCATGCTCTCTTTCTCTCCCCAGTGAAAGTCATAGCGTTTTCTAGTGACAGCATGCAGAGGTTGTAATATGTTACCCAAGTGGGGAATACGATGTCTCCAGAATCCGAATAAGCCAACAAAGGTTTGGACCTCCTTTTTAGTGGTAGGGCTTGCAAATTGTAGTATTTTAGCCTTAGCCTTTGGTAAAATAAACGATTTCCCTGCATTCCACGGGATGCCAAGGAATTTTATAGTTTGTGCAGGTCCTCAAATTTTACTAGGGCTAATTTCTTATCCTTGAGATTGGAGCTGGGGTTTTACCTGCTCCAAGCCTCAGCTGACTAGTTCTTCAGTTCTACCCTGACTGGGCTACTCAGACGGCTGCTGTCTTCAGCAATAGGCTGAGAGCTTTGAGCTGGTCAGTCAAGACAGAGGCCTGGCGTCAGGCCAGGGCCAGTCTGGAAATCAGATTCGCATTTTCCTTTTCCAGCTTACATTTCTCTTGAAGCAACCAGTTCCTATTTTGACACATCAATTTATAAGCAGTAAGCAAGCATCATCCATGCCAGGAAATTCCCTCAGTGTCCCCTTTACCAACTGGTATTCCCTGCAGCACCTCACGCACAGCCAGCGGTTCAAAATGCACTAATTTATATCCCCAGTTTTCACAAAGGTCAGTTCCCTTGGACTGCTCAATGGCCAAGAGGGAGAACTGGGGAGTTCCCATCCCAGGATATGGGAAGGCCCTGAGCTCCCAGCCGGTCTTTGCCACCGGAAAATGGCATGCTTTCGCTTTCGGATCCTGTTGGTGATGCCAGAAATGTTCTGTGTGGGAAACACATGAAGGGAGAAGAAAAGACACGCACACACACAATACCTTTAAAGGTAAACAAGCTTTATCTCACGTCAATGGCAATGGAACTATAATAAGCAAATGATATAATAATAAGCAGATTGATCTAATAAGCAAATTGCAATGGGAAGGGGAGAAGGGAAAAGATATTTACACTCACCAGACTATGGAGGATTCACCACCAGACTGGGAAGCAGCGTCCTGGGCTCCAGAGTCCGCCACTCATCCGTGCACAGACGAGGAGAGGTCTCATGAAGCTTCGGTGCGGTCTGGGACCCGAGCTCTTTTTGTAACCAGTTGTTTGGGATGAGGCCCAGTCACGAGGGCCCTTCGAGACTGGGCTCAGGGAACACAAAATGTCAACTTGTCTTGGCGATTGTCTATTGTTTTTTAATAACTAATGTATAGGAATAGATCGAAATAGAGATTTCTCTGAAACGGCACTGATGAACGCCTCAAGGGGCTCACACAGCCTGTTCCGGGACTTGGTGATCCTTGTTTGTGTCCATGTTCAATTGAGTTCAAATTTAAATATTTAATTTTTCCTCCACGGTCACCCCAGCAAGGTGATCCATGCTTGCACCTAGGACAAAACAAGCATGCAGGAGGCACCCCGTTCCCAACAGCATCTCCGTGTCAGGTTTTCCACTGAACCAAAGGGGCCTCTTTCCCCAGAACCAGGCCTGGCCATCTCTGAACAAGGGATCTTGGAGGTGCGGCACTAGAAACACTCATGTTGCCTTGGTGGACCAAGATCAGTGTTTCTGCCATCGACAGGCACCAAGCAGCTTCGAGGAAATCCTCGGAAAAAGGGGAGCAGTGGGGGTGGGGCCAGCCCGTGATGATGGGCCTGAAATTGGCACGTGTCCTTGGGAAGCTTTCGCGTGGGTTTGGGATTCCGCTGACGCCGCCCGGCTTCTCAGCGGCACTGGGAAGCCGCTGAGGCTCATGCGGGCTGGTGGGTCCTGAGTGCTGCAAGGCCCTGCGGAGGGGCTGCTCTCTGAAAGCTGCGCTGACCCCTCCCTCTGCCTGTTAGGTCCTGAAAGCAGAGCCAGCCAGTCACCTGCTTGCAGCAAAAGCTGGTGTCTCCAACCCTCCAGTTTCACTCTGACAAGGGCAGTTTCAGAGCCCCAAGCTTCGTGTTACCGAGGAAGCATTTTATCTCCACTTGACTCCAGGTGCCCTGTCCTTGTTGCTGAGGGATCTCTCACCACAGGGCGATGAAAGAAGGGTAAAACCAGGTCTCCAGGGAAAGAGAGGGGAAGAGAACGGGGCAATCCAGGATGGGTATTCCAGGGTGGGCGTTCCAGGAGTAGTCTCTCACCGCAGGGTGAGCCAGCCTTCACACCGGCTGCTTCCTCTGCCTGGATGCTGTCACCCAAACTTCTCTGTAACTCCCACCTGGAGATGCTGCCTCTGGTCTCTGCTCCAGTGAAACCTCCCTGTGGCCCTATTTAAACGGCAGCTTCCCTCAGTGCCACCGCATCGTCCACACCCCAATGCCCCTACTCCGTGATTTCTTTTTCCGCTCAGCACCTGTTATCCTGTCGTCCATGCTTTGTGTTGACTTGAGTTTTGTTTGCTGGTCTCTCCTCGGGTTCCCCCTGGAAAGTGAGTTCCATGAGGGTGGAGTGTGAGTCACTCTTGTTCTTGCTGTTTCTCCTGTGCCCAGAACAGTGCCTGCTGCTCAGTCAATGCCTGATGAAGGAGTGAACAGATTTCTGCTTTCGGTGGCCACCTCTGAGTCACAGAAGGCCCAGAGGTTACAAGCAACCTCTGGTATTTGAAGAATGGAGAAAAAGGACAGAGAAGTATGAAAAGGAGCCTCGTTTGGATGCGTCCACTGAGCACTGAAGGGGAGGACCCTTAGATGGCCCTGTCCTTTGCAAACAGGCTCAGTATTTCTCCCACACTCACCCCAGGGCCCAGAATCCATGCACACCTGCAGGGTGGGGCAGGCCGACTCAGACTGACACGTCCAGCCTCTGCCCAACTCCTCTGTTGGAGGCTTTGTGGGGAATTTGGCAGAGCCTGGCCATTCCTTCACTAATTCTGCCATTGTAGAAAAACCACCCAGTTAACAGGTCCGAGCCGTTTCCTCTAATCCTGGGGACTAGAGGTGACTGCCACTTTGAGGCCAGTTAAGAGTTCTTGCCCCCTCCTGGAAGCCCTGCACTGCTGGGAAGCAGGTGGACACACACTTCCAAGAATGAATTCCAAGCGAATTCTCCCATCACTTCTTTCCCCTAGGAGTGCAGGCTGGGGGAATGTCTCTCTCAGATGTCAACTCCCGTGGTCTTAACTAGGCCTCTGGGCAAAGAGGGGGAAAGAGAATGGGGCATTCCAGGATGGGAATTCCAGGGTGGGCATTCCAAGGAGTAAGCGGAATTCTGAGAAGGAGGACACGTATGATGCATGCATGGCCCATCCAGAAGGTCCAGGATCATCTCCCCAGCCCAAGCCTTTAATCACATCTGTGAGGACCCTCTTCCTATAGAAGGTGACATGGTCCCAGGTTCTGGGGATTAGGATGTGGATGCCCCTGTTCAGCTGACCACAGCCACTGAGGGACCCACTATTGATCCCCCATCCATTCTGATAAAGGGTTTTATGATGTCAGAAACCACAAACAGCTCATCTCCACACCCTCCACTGGCGAGTTTGTGAGCATCTTGGGGGCGGCATCTGAGGGTCCGTCCTGGTGCTGGTGTGTCATAGGTATAGGGGCCTGGTCTGAGGCTGAACACGCAGCAGGACCAGCCTCCGACTCTCCCCAGCTGGAAGGGGTGAGTTTCGCACATCTTGCTCTATAGCTCACTCTCCCCTGCCGTTCCCACTGAGGCAGTGAGTTCCAGACTGCTCTGGGGGTTACAGGAAACCTCCGGTATTTGAAGAGGGAGAAAAAGGGCAGATAAGTATGAAAAGGAGCCCAATTTGGATGCACCCACTGAGCACTGAAGGGGAGAACTCTTAGGTGGCCCCGTCTCTTTGCAAACAGGCTCAGTCATTGCAGGCCTCTGAGGCAGCCCTCAGACGGGACCCTGGCTCAGCTCAGCTCAGCCGACAACAGGCAGCAGAGCTGTGCCAGCCAGGTGGCCTTGCCCTCCTGGGGATCCAGGGTTGCCTGCGCAAGCTTGAGCCCTCTAGTGGATACTGCGGCCATCGGCTGTCAGGCCTCTGCAGGCACCTGGTCCCTCCTGCCGTTGTCTGCACAGCCTGCGCCTCCAGGCCACCCCCACACCTGGGTTCTGCCTGCACGCCCAGACTCGGTGGGGAGGAGTGAGCCCAACAACTGTTTCCAAACCCTGTGCAGATGGAGCCCTGGCATCTCACCGTCCCTTCCAAATGCCAGAACCCACCCTGGGCACCCATGCCCCTATGGGTCCCAGCCCTGGGTGACGCCCTCCTTGCATGGAGTAGGGACTTGAGCACACCAGAAACACAGTGTGGCCGGGCCCAGGCTCTCTCTTGGTTTTGACCCTGTTGCAGGCTTGACGACCCTTGGGGACACAGTCTCCCTGGGTGGCAAGATGTCCATTTAGAATAAAATAAAATTAAAAATTAAATTAAAACTCAACAAGCTGGTGCACATGCAGTCACCTGCATATTCTGCAATTCAGAGAATAACAGGCGGTTTTCCAAAATCGAACTTCCAGGAACATGTCCCACATCATCCTCAACGTCACCATAAACCTCACGCAAAGGAACGGCAGTCCCACTGGAACGCAAGTCCCTCCGGGTGGCTGAGGCAGTGTGCTCTGTCCCCAGCTCCTAGGAGGAGGCCTGGCTTACAGCAGGTCCTCCATAAACATCATCTGGAATCTAACCTTGGGGTTCTCCAGCATTTGTTGGCCACCCCACTTCTTCCCATTGATCTCTGGGCCTCCGATTTTCCTTCTGCAAAATGGAGTTTACACTCATGAACATGCTTGTGTTTGCAAAAGGCGTTACCAGATGTTTAAGAAATTCTGGGTGCCTGTTAACAAGATTCTAGTTTACGGCACCAAGTGAACAGTGCCACATCCTAGCACCCGCGGCCGCATTTGCTCCGTTGGTGCCTTCAGGTGTGTGCGATGGTGACTCCCCAGACAGGGATTCCAGCGTTTCCATAAACCCCAGCCACCTGTGCCCTGCAGGCTTCTCTGGAGCACTTGGAATATTCATTCCACAGGTATTTAGGGAGGACCTGCTGTAAACCAGGCCTCCTTCTAGGGGCTGGGGACAGAGCATACTGACTCAGCCACGTGGAGGGGCTTGCATTCCAGTGGGACTGCCGTTCCTTTGGGTGAGGTCAGTAGTTATGCTGGGGATAGTGTGGACATGTTTCTTGAAGTTCGAAGCTGGTGCTGTGAGCAGCGGGCCCTCTGAGAACAGGGCTGGAGCCAACCTGCACCACTGCACTTCCCATGACACTGGCCTGGCTAGGGTCCTGATCTTGAGAATCTACCGTTTATACAGTGGTGAACAGGCAGTCCCCTCTGGAGCCCTCTATCTGGGCAGGGCCTCTGCCCAGAGGAGCCGGCTGAGGACAGAGTAAGTGCCATGGGAGCATGGAGGCTGGCTGTCCTCTCTGTGAGGCTTGCTGGGCCCCACACGGCTGGGGTGCTGAAGGCCTTTGCTGGGACTTTGTGAACATCAGTTTCCCGGGGCTGCCGTGGCTGGGCGTGGAGTCCTGGGCAGGATCAATGCATCATTTATTCCTCAGCGCCCTCCCTATCTGGAGTGGGGGGTCTTGGACTTCCTCCCATCTCAAGGCATGTAAGAGCTAGGTGTGGCCAGCAAGGCACCTTGCAACTGTGATGTCCCAGCCACCCACTACAGGCCGAGCTGTGCCAGGGGGCACTCCCAGGCTCAGGGGACATGGCTTAGGAAGGGTCCATGGGATGTCAGCACAAAAATGCCTTGAAGCAGCCCACATTGATACACCAGGAAAATCACTCAAAAGCCCCCGACTAACTACAGTTAGTAAAAGCTGCCAGTGTCGCAAGCACACTGTGAGTGGGGTCCTAGAGAGTCCATGACACACAAGGCTGGCACTCTGAGCAGCGCCTCCTCCGAGAACAGGGCTGGAGCCCGGATTGCATCATCACATGTCCCATGTCACTGGGCCTGGGGCCTTGGTCTTTAGAATCTGCCTTTTACACAGTGACGAGCAGGCCGTCCCCTCTGGAGCCCCCTCGGCCAGCCCTGGCATTGCTTGTTCCCTGACTGTGGTGCTGTGTCCTGGGCACTCCGAGGATTCCCTTCTTCTTTAGGGGTATCAGAGCCCGGTGGGGTCAGCCGCCTGTGCAGACTCCTCTCCAGACAATTCAGCTCTGGTGCAGAGGCGGCCTGTGGCTTGTGGAACATCAGAAGACAGAGGAGCCTCCTGGAGACTGAGCCCCAGCACTGACACGGCCGGGCCCCTCCCATCAGGTTCCCAAACGGCCTTCTCAACAGGGGCTCCTTGGAGGAAACCCAGCTGCGTGCCAACCACAGAGAACCTCGCTCAACCTAGGAAAGTTCTTGGACTGCTTAATAAAATCAAAATGTTTGTTAATAAAATCATACTTTAGTTGTCCCAGGGGATGTATGATTTAAGGAAATGTTGCAGGTGGGTTTTACTGATTTAGAAATGACTTAAATGTCTCCACCTCTGGGACTGGCAGCAGAACACAGGGATCACCAAGCATCCTGCCTTCGGAGTGTTCCTGGACCAGCCGGAGGGAGGGGACAGGTCCCATGCACAACCCGTCCCCAGGGATTGGTATTTGGGAGAGACACGTCTTCCCCCTTCCCATCTACCAGGGCACGGGTGTGGATTTCCTTCCGGAGTCCTTTTTCACAGTCACCATTTCACAATTATGTCATCAGATTTTCTAGGCAAGACCTTGTAAATCACTACATATTTGCTTATCAAATAGTAGGTATTTGAATACCAACTATCTAAATACTACCTGTACTTCATATTTAAACTTACTTATTAAACACTGGGTATTTAAACTTGCTTATCAAATCTTAGGTAGTTGAATACCTATTTATTTCAATACTATCCATACCTCATATTTAAACTTAGCTATTAAATACTAGGTGTTTAATTTAAACTTACGAAATACTAGGTATTTGACCATGTCACACCAATTAGAATGGCGATCATTAAAAAGTCTGGAAACAACAGATATTGGCGAGGATGCAGAGAAATAGGAACGCTTTTACACTGTTGATGTGAGTATAAATTAGTTTAACCATTGTGGAAGACATTGTGGAGATTCCTCAAGGATCTAGAACCAGAAATAACATTTGAGCCAGCAATCCCATTACTGGATATATACCCAAAGGATTACAAATCATTCTACCATAAAGACACATGCACACTTACATTTATTGCAGCACTATTCCCAATAACAAATATTTGGAACCAACGTTAATGCCCATCAGTGATAGACTGGATAAAGAAAATGTAGCACATATACACCATGGAATACTATGCAGCGATGAAAAAGGATGAGTTCACGTGTTTTGCAGGGACATGGATGAAGCTGGAAACCATCATTCTCAGCAAAGTAACACAGAAACAGACAACCAAACACTGCATGTTCTCACTTATAAGTGAGCGTTGAACTATGAGAACACTTGGACACAGGGAGGGGAATATCGCACACTGCGGCCTGTCGGAGGGTGGGGGCAAAGGGGAGGGAGAGCATTAGGAGAAATGCCTAATGCATGCGGGGCTTAAAACCTAGATGATGGGTTGATAGGTGTGGCAAACCACCATGGACCATGCATGCTTATGTAACAAACCTGCACATTCTGCACATGTAAAATTAAAGTAAGATTTTAAAAATTTTACTTGTAAATTATCAAGTAATTTATTATGACAAGTAAAATTAGCACATGTAAAATTAAAGTAAAATTTTAAAAAATAAATTAAAAAAAAGAAATCCTAGGTATTTGAATGCCTAGTGCCTAGTAGGTATTTACTTCCCTATTCCCTAGTAAATTACACATCACCTAGTAAGTTGCAGGCTCCAGGTGATATGGGAGAAGCTGTAAACATGTGGGTGCTTGGCGGTGCAGTCGGCCCCCTCCTCCGCTGACTAATCCACTTTCCCAAGCCCACCTTGTTGTCCATAACTAAAACCCAAGCCCTAACAAAATTCCAGTGATTGCAGGAACCTGTCAGTCGCCTGTGGGTTTTTTACTCCTATCTGCCACGGGTCTGCTATGCTGAGCACTGAGGAGGCAGAGGTCACGTTGCAGAAAGTAGGGGCTGCCACGGACAGATTTGGGACAGAAGAGAGACATGATCAGAAGCTCCAAAGGAGGGCCTAGTGTGTCCCAGAGGAGAGAGGCTATGTGACCTGGCTGCAGGGGCCACGAAAGCAGGGAGATGAAAGACTGACCGTGAGCTGGAGCAAGGCCTTGGGGACTGAGGGAACATCTGTCTTTTGCTGAAGGCGCTGTTGGAAAGGCCTGGGTGAGAGAACTGCCACCTGAGCTCCAGGGCAGGGGGCTGGAGGTGGATTTGGCTGAGTTTGGCTGGGACAGGGCAAGCAGGGGAGGCTCTGGAGCCAGAGAGACAGGGGTTGTGCTACGACCAGCTGCACATCCTGGACCAATGGCTTCACCTCTGAGCCCACCCAAAAAGGAGAACTGCAGAGAGACAGAGAAAGTTTGAACCCATGGCCCCATTCCCTATTATGAAAGGCTCTGGAGGTAGGTAGTTTAGAAAGGGCTCTCTTGGGCAGGGGACTGTGCATAGAGAGATGAGTCTATGGTGACTTGTGTTTTACATGCACTTCAGCGTTTATGAAGTTCAGTTGCCACCGTCTCGTTTTATTCTCACCAGCGCCCTGTGAAGAGAACTAGGCAGATTCTCTAATCCCCGTGCCATCCACGAGTTGTGTGACGTACAGAGTGATTTGTGACTTTTCGCACAGGACGTGTCAGGAGGGAGATGCTCACAGGGTGTTTGTCCTGGAACGCTCCCACCTCTTTCCCGCCCAGCTCAGCACCGTCGCGAGGGTGGGAACAGGAGTGGGACAAGAAGACAGAGGCCACTTTTTTTTTCTTTTTGAGACCGAGTCTCGCTCTGTCGCCCAGGCTGGAGTGCAGTGGCCGGATCTTGGCTCACTGCAAGCTCTGCCTCCCGGGTTGACGCCATTCTCCTGCCTCAGCCTCCCGAGTAGCTGGGACTACAGGCGCCGCCACCTCGCCTGGCTAGTTTTTTGTATTTTTTAGTAGAGACGGGGTTTCACCATGTTAGCCAGGATGGTCTCGATCTCCTGACCTCGTGATCCGCCCGTCTCGGCCTCCCAAAGTGCTGGGATTACAGGCTTGAGCCATCGCGCCCAGCAGAGGCCACTTTTGATGCGGGCTTTAGCTGGGGTCTGCTGAGTGCATCTGTGGGGCGGGTTTGGGTTTTAGCCTCTGGGACTTGCCTGAAGCGAGACGTGTGCACGATGCATGTGATTGTTAATGATGCCTCCTCAGCGATGTCTGCGACTCCCTTGCAGCCTGTGGGTGCAGGCTTGGTGCTGATGAGGGTGACATGGCAGCTTCTGTCTCTGAAGGGTTGGCCCGCCTGCCCCTTACCAGCCACAGGACCAGCCCAGAGAAGGCTGGAGGCGGATCCCACTGCCTGAGGGCCTGGGTGCAGTCTCACTGCCTGAAAAGCAGCACCAACACCTGCAAGCTCCTTAACAATGCGAGGTGTCAGCCTCATCCCAGACCTCCTATCTGACAAAATCCCTGGCACAGACCCAGCCTGTGCCTGCACAGAGCCCAGTCCTAATGCCCCCACCTGGAAGGGGCTTCTGTTGTCCTGGGACCAGCTTCAGAATGGCAGATGATGAAGCCAAGATCCACGGATCCACCGAGGGTCAGGGGCCCGGCCTGAGTCGCTTGGCTGGTGGCAACTCGGGCTAGTGGCAGCTCTGGGGTTCAGCCCCGGTGAAACTCCCTCCCAGGATTCCAGGACCCATCTCGGGGCCTGGCTCGGAAGAGGCGCTGCCTCTGGGCTTGCCAGTGTGTGGAGCATTTCACTGGGGATTTCTAGGATTGTGTGGCTCTTGCTTAGGTATGAGCAAGACGTCTCATAAGATAAACTCTCACGGAGGGAAAAACACATCTCCTTCTTCCCTTTGAGGCCAGGCTTGGGTAGAGGAGGTACAGCCACTCCTCCTGGGATCTTCCCATGTGCAGGGCAGTTCTCCAGTGCCCGAGGCACAGACACCGCCCCGGAGCCCCAGCCTCGGCCTGGAGCCCTGCATAGGGCCTGCAAAGCACATGAGGGTGTTTAGTGTGGTGATACCTGGTACAGAGACTCATCAGGTCCTGTATGTGCATTAACTCTATCAACCCTCACGAAAGCCCACAAGGAAACTGGGGCTCAGAGCAGTGAGAAATGTGCCCAGGGTGGCACAGCAGGCATATCCAACCCAGGTCCTGCTGGTTCTAGGGCCCACTGAGTCTGCTCCCCACCCCCAGGCTCTGCTCAGGATGAATGGGTGGGAGCTCTGTCCCTCCCAGCCCCTCTGGCCCAGGGAAAGCTTTCTCTGGCACCAGCAGTGTGGCTCTCGGCCCCTCTTCAGTTCTGTCTTCTTCCAGGCTGCACACCTGTCATCTCTTCCCTTCCGCCCTCCACACTGGGAGTGGAGCCTGTTTCCAGCCTGCAAGTCAATCACATGCTGCTGGATGCTCACTGTCCCGGGTGGGAGAGGCCATGGCTGCTTGGTCACCGGGTTGGTGATCTTTCCTGGCTGCTGAGTGCCTGGCATCTGGGTGGATGAGTCCATGGCTACTTGGTCACCGGGTTGGTGATCTTTCCTGGCTGCTGGGTGCCTGGCATCTGGGTGGATGAGTCCATGGCTACTTGGTCACTGGGTCAGTGATCTTCCCTGGCTGCTGGGTGCTGGTCATCCTGGGTGGATGAGTCCATGGCTACTTAAGGGCTTGGTCAGTGATCTCTCACAACCTTTCTCAGAACAAGCTCAGACCTGAGAGTGGGGCACACCTCTGCTGATCCAACCAAGTTAAGAAAAGGCGAAGAAAAGCAAACAGACATCAGTCCACCCTTGCTGTTGCCCAAACCGTAATTTTCATGCATCAAGATGCCTGTGGGGTCCTCAAGTCACTTGGAAATATGAAAAGGGAGGGGACAGATGCAAAGAGAATGCAGGCATATGAGTGGTGAGATTGTGTCCTCCCCGAGCAAGTGTCCCTCTGGATTCAAGCCCCAGCACCGCCATCCCTGCAGTTGTTGAAGGACACCCACTGCCTTCTTCCCGTCCCTGCAGTTAATGAAAACTAACGCCACTGGAGCCCAGTGCTATCTTCTTTTGGACACAGTTGCCTTGGAAAATCAGCTCACCCCTTTCCCTGCCTTCTCCTTTTTGACTTTAAACAAATGGACAAAATCGCACCCTGCTGCTTTCTGATGAACCAAATTCTCTGGCACTAACAGAGTGATTTCTATTCAGTTCCCGTCAATCCTATTCCCGTCAGGTTCGCTGGCTGCTGATGGAAACATGCAGTGGATGTGACTGTCAACACACAACACCAAGAAGCTGAGAATCAGGGATCAGCTCTTTCTAGGAGGTGACCTGGAGCAACAGAAAGGAGTGGCACTCCCTACTCCCACCCAGCCTGGTGATTCAAGGGTCTCCACAAAAGCTGTTCAGCTTTTGTGTGAGGCTATGACATCCGCTCCCTGGGTCATTTGCAGTCAGAATATTTTCCCATCTGGGGCTGCTTTGTCCTGGCAGGCCCAGTAATGCACCCATGCCTGAATGAGAGTGGGGGCCGCTGCATGGCAGCCTGACCTGGTCTCACCTTGAGGCAGGTGTACTCTAAGCTCCCAGGAGCCTGACGGACACACACTATTCTCCCTTAGTGAGTTTTAGAATCCCCAGAACTGTCTCACTCCCCTTCTGAAAACAAAGGCTCCCAGGTAACCAAACAATCACCCCCGAAACAGGCATGCATTTCCATCTGTATCTTAATTCCACACAAATGGTAGAATTTCTGTAGGACAAAGACACTATAGAGATTGGCCACAAAGGGACAGCGTCTGCTGCCAGTTCATGGTCCCCACCTCACCACTCCCCTTTCACAGCAAAAACAAACTAAGTGCCAGACAGTGCCCTGCACCCCGCCCCCCAGCCTTTCTGCTGTAACTAGGATTCATCCTGGATAAGTCCAGGCCTCTGTGAAAGAACTCTCCTGATGACTAAAGGATGAATGGTTTTCTTTCCCTTAGGTGGACTTCTGAGTCGAGGCCCTGACAGGAGTCAAGGAGTGGCACCTAAGGCCAGGCCAGGCAGGTGCTTTGAGTCTGTGGAGGCACCGCCCCAGCGTGTTCTTGATGGACACTGTATATCCTGAGGCTGGCTCGTCTTTCTGCTTTATGTGTTTTCACACTTGTCAGCCTGGTAGGTTTCCAATTGTTTTTAGCGATCTTCTGTTTGAAAGAAAAGGAGCTGCACCCAACAGTGTCATACAAACCCGTGTATCGGCTGGCAAAACGCAATTCCTTCTGAAACCTGAGAATGATTTTCTAGATGGCTCATGGCAGAACCTTAACAGACACAAGCACGTAGACCCAGATAGCAAGAGGGAGATTCATGGAGTGAAATAGCTTTTGTGAACGTGGGCACAGGAGAATGAAGGTTGGTGGAAGCTGCCCTTCTGGTGGCCTTGGCAGAGAAACCGATACTAAAACTCAGGGGAAGGAAACACCTCCCATGAAAACCTTTAAAAAGAACACTTTGTTTTCGATGGCATCTGTGTTCTGACAAATGGCTGAGCACTGAGCAGGCCAGATCAGTTCGTTTTGCAAATTTTATTTTAAGTAATTGAGTCATCTAAGGATGATTTACCAAGTGCCTCTTGCATGGGAGTTTCTATACAAAGCCCTGGGCAACCCAGGGTGGAAGTTGCTAGCCCTGCCTTTAAGAAGCACAGCTGGACTGTAGGCATGGCCTGGGAGGAGTCTAGCATTCTTCTGTAGTCAATCCTTACGTCAATTTGTAAGAATGTTGAATACAGGTGTAGCTTGGAGCAGGGCTCAGTCACCCTGAACAGTTTCCAGTTCTCCCCTACACCAAAATGGCTCAAGCCCGTGCCCAGAAATAAGAACCCGGAGACCTCTCTTCTCCCCAGCACTTTCCTGCCGCTTCCCTTAAGCGGACGATTCAGGCATTTGCCCGTGATCTTAAAGTGACTCACACCCTGTTCCTTATATATACTGCCAGTTGCCACACGCTCTCTCTCTCTGCCTGACTATGTCTCTGCCTGGGAGGACGGAGGGCTGCCCTCCCCAACTCACTGCTCCTTCCTTGCCCAGGATTTGTAAGTAAAAAGTCTTCAAACTTGTTTCCGACTGTGGCGCGCACAGAACTCGTGCCTTCCGTCGGAGGATCTAGGTGTTACCCCAGGCTTTGAGATGCCAGGGAGAACGCAAAGCTGGGCTTCCAGCACCAGAGCAACAGTCAGGCAGGCATAAACTGGACGCGGCTCAGACAAAAGCCAGCTGGGCATCTACCAGAAGGACCAAGTTCCCCATGAGGGATGCCTGGTCATGGGTCTGACAGCTGGGCATTAGGCCATCCACCAGGTAATAGAAGTTTCCTGTGAAAGGCGCACTGTGAACACCACGTTTAGCTTCCCTTCATTTTCCATTAGGGCAGGATTGCCAACTGCCCTGATAGTGAAACTGCCAACTTGGCTGGTGGCTTGCAAAACATTTTCAATCAGGAAAAGGCAAAACATAAAGAGTCAGCAGTACTTCTGGCATCAGAGTCAGACCTGCCTCCAGCGGAAGGTTTTGGCCATGACCTCCAATCACACCTCCTTGCTGGATTCTCTATGCCTATAGTGCTAGCAAGGAAGAGGATTGGAAGTGCCACGTGAGGTGGGCACGGCTCACAGCCTGGAGGGTCTCATGTAACGTGTTCGGCCTTGACCCTATTAACAAGGTTATAGGAATCTATTTTCTGGATGGAGGTTGGGCGGGTGGACTTCTAAAGGTACAATGAAGGTTCTTGTCTGGGAACAAATCCCAGTCTTGCTTGGTCTCAGATGCAGCCTTGGGAGCTGGGACATTCCAGGGAACTTTAGAGTTGACTGCATACAGGTACCATTCGGGGCTCCCCCGGCAGGGACAACTCCCCACATTCCTAGTACCCACTCAGGGTCGAGTCAATTCTGCCCCTGGAGGGGTTTGCTTTCATGTTTTTCAAAGTTCTATCATCTTCTGTAGACAGAAAAATGGTAGAATTCATTGTCCAAGTCCAGCTGTATTTTGGGAGTGTCTCCCTAACAGGTGTTTGCAAAGATTTTCAGGTTTAGAGGAGTCACATAGGAGAACAAAAGGCAGCTTTGGTTTTGAAGTTAACAAATGCACAGGAACATAATTTGGAATCTCTGTATTTATACATATATAATCATAGTAACATGATACAAAAATATAATATTTAATATTTATGTTGATGCAAAGGGCAGAGAAGCCTTTGAGCCTGCTGGTATACCTTTTAACCTTAATGTGGTAACCCTCGGGAACATTGCAAGGGGACTTTGGAACTCTGGACTCCTGCTTCTGGGCTGCAGCCTCCAGACATCCTCTCTAGTCTATAACATGGCTATTGGGGTCATACGGGGTGACTCCAGCCATTCCAACATGTTTAGGCTATCTTAATGATGAGGTGAGGCTCCATGATTGGGAACGTGACCCCTCTGGTTATTACATTTCTTCAGGAGCCTTTGCCCTGATCCCAGAGGCTGACCAGACCACTGAAAAGGAGAAAACAGGAATGTTAATTATGTAGCTCCCATGCTACCGAGAGAATTTACTGTGCGAGTACCCAACAACTGCCTGGGAAAATTGAGGGCACGTGCCCTTGGAAAACAAGGTTCTTCTGCACATTGCCCATATCGGTGCTTACAACAGACCTCACGGCTGGAAGAATCTCAAGCATGACCTGATAATAACATACTCTTAGAAATGGGGGCTGAAATGACTGATGCTATGCCAAGCAGTGGGTTAAGTGGATTCCAGGAATTGTTTCTGATTCTCAGCAGCAGCAACCTGCCTGGCACGTGGTCAATTCCATCCTCATCACTAAAACCCAACCTCTTCAAGGTCGCCAAGGACTTCCACGTGGCTGAATCTAAGGAATGTGTCTGTGCTCATCATGCTCAACCTTTCTGCAATATTTAGCACAGCAGGTCCTCCTTCTCTCATGTCACCCCTCCCTGGGTCACTTTCTACCTCCCTGGCAGCTCCTCCCCAAACTACTTTGCTGTCTCCTGTTCCTTGGCTCAATCTTTAGAGATCGGAGCACCCTGTCTCCCTCCTGACCCCTTCTCATCTCTATCTCCACTGATTCTAACTTCATCATCCAATCCCATGGCTTTAAATCACCCTGTGGGCTGATGATTCACAAACGTCGGTCTCCTCCCCGTGGCTCTGGTCTCACACATCCAGCTGCTTGCTTGACTTCTCCACTTGAAAATGCACCACGCATCTCAAGCTCAACATGTCCCAGGGGCAGCCTGGTCTCCTGCCTGCCCTGGCATTGTCCCTCACTGGTCTTCCGCCTTTCAATGAATCTGACCGCCCCAAAACTCGAAAGGCGTTCCAGATACTGTGCTTTCTCCTCCTCCCGCACTCAAATCCTCACTCGGCTCTGCGGCTGTCTGGCTGGGTCATTGCAAGGCTCAAGATCCCTGTACCTGCTGTATCTGCTGCACTGCCCCCATTGTGGGCCCATCAGTGTCCTGGATTCCTGCAGTAGCTCCCACCCATCTTCCCACGGCTTTTCATGCCTCAGAGCCTGCTCTCCACAAGCAGCCAGAATGGCTTCTCTTTGGCTTCTTTGTTTTTAATGTAAACCAAATCCATTGCTTAAAATCTTTCCATAATTTTCTGAGTCCTTAGAGCAAAACCTAAGCCCCTTAGTACAGTCCACAAGACGTCATGTGGATGGGTCTCTGCTGGGGCATTTTCTTTGTCATGTCCTCTAGCTGGCAGGTTCTTCCCCACCCTTAGCACATAATGTCTCACCAACCAGCCCCCAGGCACCCCTTCCGCCCACCTCTCTAAAGTCATGTTTTGCACCTGCGCCTGCTCATTCATTTCCTTAGGATGCAATAACAAAGCACCTTAGGCCAAAGGGCTTCAACGACAGAACTTATTTTCCCACTGCCCTGGAGGCTGGAACCTGAGACCAAGGTTGGCAGGGCTGGTTTCTCCCGAGACTTCTCTCCTTGGCTTTTAGATGCCGTCACCTTTCCGTGTCCTCACATGGCCATCCCTCTGTGTCTGTGTCCTCATGTCCTCTTTTTATAACGACGCCAGTCAGATTGGATCAGGACCTACTCTAACGACCTCATTTTAACTTAATGGCTTCTTTACAGACCCTGTCTGCAAATTTGCCACTTTCTGAGCTCCTGGGGGCAAGGACGCCAACAGGTACATTTGGAGGGACACAGCCCAGACCACATTGTCCTGACCCTCCGCATCTCATCTCTCTGCTTCTTTCTCTCGAGTAGTCACTGTGTTTTGGAATGACCTCCCTCCCTTTTTATTTTTTCACCTTTTTTGTTGGTTTTCTCCTAGGATGGATATTTTGTTTGTTTATTTGTTTGTTTTGAGACAGAGTTTCTCTCTTGTTGCCCAGGCTGGAGCGCAATGGCATGATCTCAGCTCACTGCAACCTCCGCCTTGGAGGTTCAAGTGATTCTCCTGCCTCAGCCTCCCAAGTAGCTGGGATTACAGGCATGTGCCACCATGCCCAGCTAAAAATTTTGTATTTTTAATAGAGATGGGGTTTCACCATGTTGGTCAGGCTGGCTGGTCTCAAACTCCTGACCTCAGGTGATCCACCCACCTCAGCCTCCCAAAGTGCTGGGATTACAGGCATAAGCCACTATGTCCAGCTGGGATAGACATTTTATGAGGCTTTTCTGCTTGTTCACTGCCAAGTCCTCATCGTCCATACCATGGAGGCTGTGATGACATCTTCTACAAATACTTGGGAAAGCTCCAGAGGAGAGGAGGGTTCAGTGGAGAGGATGAACAGCAGGAGGAACTGCTCTGGTTATGATTAGTCCCATGGAAAAGATGGGGAGGGCTCGGGGGCCAGACATCGCTGAGATGCCCAGATGTGGGTCATTCTAAACCCAAAGCTCATCACTTTCTCACGCTCTGCCCCTGCCTATAGGAGTGGGCATTGCTGCTTCTCAAGCTGTGGGCCAGAGCAGAAAAATCCCTGGCCACCCTCTGTGCAGAACAGACGTGAGTGAGACTCTTACAAGGCCACCTGCCCAGCCCTGGTGGCTCCTAGTCCAGGACACGGAAAGCGGGCTGCTGCCTCAGAAAGCCAGGAGGGCGAGAAGACCCTGAGAGTGTCCAGAACCCAGAGAACTGGATTAGGACCTAGAGGCGCTGGGTCCCTGGAGCCCCAGAGAGGCAGATCCAAAAATGGAATTGTGCTGTCTGCATCCTCTCCGGCCAGTTCAGTGCAGAAGTTTACTCTGTGAATGAGTCTCCTCTGTCTGCTGTCACAAAATACCACCTACTTGATAGCGTTAAATAGCAGAAATTTATTCTCCCACAGTTCTGGAGGTAGGAAGTCCAGAGTCAAGGCATCAGCAGGGCCATACTCCCTCTGAAGGTTCTGGGAAAGGGTCCTTCCCCACTTCATCCAAGTTCTAGGGACTCCTGACGTTCCTCATGGATGGCCACATCGCTCCAATCTCTGCCTCTGTCTTCACATTGCCTTGTCCTCTGTGTGTGTTTGTCCCCAAACTCCCTCTGCCTCTCTCTTATAAAGATACACATGATTGCATTTGGGGCCTGCCCAGATAATCTAGGATAAGCTCTTCTTTTCAAGATCCTTAGCCTAATCACATTTTTTGCCATAAAAGGGAACATTCTCTCTTCTGTCACATAAGGTGGCATTCCCGTGTTCTGGGGATTAGGATGCAACCTCTCTCTCTGGGGCCACCTGTCAGCCCACCACACTCTTTTATGAGTTTCTTAAATAAACAGGTGCCATCTCCTGTGTAGATCAAGGGAAGAGCCTCTGCCTGTCTCACAGGCTGGGCAGAACCACCCATAATAGCAGCATGACATTTGAGGTGGCTTTTCGGCTTGTTGCAGGAATATTCTCAATATGAAAAGATAAGACCTTGGCGTGGGTGGGGAAAATAATGCTTCTGTCTTTCAGAGCAGGAGTGGCACAGAGTGGTCCTCTGTGCTTGAGGAGGGGAGGTAGTGGTTGTACTACAGAGGCTCTGCTTCTGGGTGGTGAGACTTCCCCAGATGAGGGTGAGATCAGGATCCAAAAAAAAAAAAAAAAAAAAAACAGCAGAGCATGAAGGAGAGGACCTTGGGGGCCCAGCTGTTGAATAGAAACCAGGAGAGGTGAAACCCCAGAGAGAAACCAAATGGGGTCCTCTTCTCCCTATCTCCAGAGTGGGGTGAACCGACCTGCCTGTTGCACCTCACCAGCACACATGCACATGCTCTCCAGTTCCTTACTGAGCTCATAATTAACCTGTGGGTGCCTGGGGGAAGACACAGGTGACAGCTGCCCCTGCCTTGGGCCTCCCTGAGCCAGCCCTCTCACTGCTCCCTCTGCTGTCCCTGGGCACATGTTGTCAGAATGAGGCTCAGGTAGCCAAATCTCAGGGCCCAGAGTACCACTTTCCCTCCTCCCATCCTCCCTTCTGGTCCAGCTGGCATGTGCATGGGCTGCCCATAGGAAAAAAAAGCCCAGATTAGAGACATTTTAAAAGGAGTCAGTTTACCCCACCCAGGGTTAAGAAGGATCAGACTTCAACAATCCAAAACTACTTCATTCTGGAATGTTTGCTCCCCTGAAGGACGGACAAAGTGAAGCTTGCTCCACTTTCCTTGTTAAGAAAACAAAATGCAAATGAGTTTTCTGAGGATTACTTCTGCGTATTAAGAGGCTTATGTAACATTTTAGCACACACAGGGAAGAGCAAGGGATGCGCAGAGGGTGAGCTGAGAACCAACCAGGCGAGTCTTAACTCCATCTTCAGTTCTGCCCCTGACCCTCTTTGTGACCTTAGGCCAGGCTGTAACCACTTTGGGCCTGTTTTCCTTTTAAACCTGTAGTGATGAAGCATGGTTTGGTAGAAATGAAAAAAGCATGAGTTTATAGAACCAGACAGAATCACATTGAAACACTATTCAGTTGTGCGATCTTGGGGAAGCTTTTTAAACTATTCTAAACCTAGTTCCTGAGCTGAAATAGACAGATACTATGTTCCCCATTGGGTTGTTATGAAAATTTGGAAAAGACACCTGAAAATGCATAGTCCAAATCCTGGCACATAAGCACTCAAAAACAGTGCTCTCTCTCCTCCTTTCCTGACTGGGACCAAGAACTAAACAACAGAAGTGAGTAAAGTAGGTCAAGTTCAGCTCCACCCTTTGAAAAGTGATGTCATGGTCATAGCAGTAAGGAGCTAAATATTTCCTTCTTCATCAGTAGGACCTCAATGTTTATAAACGTTGGTAATTTAGATTAAAGGGATATTTAGTACATTAAAATGTTCCTCAGAAATAATTTATGTTCCCCAATCCATTAAGATGTCTAATTTTAAATGCCTAATTTTGAAATGTCTAATTTTAAATGTTGCCCTCTAAATGCAGCCTTTGATGATCAAAATGGCAAGGCAGGATCAAGCCATCTGTGAATTCCTGTGGTGACTTTTCTGTAGTAAGCTGCATTGTAGTTAAGTAGCTTGCATCTCTCTTTTTCCAGCAGCACAGTGAGCTCTTCAAAAGCAGGCTAAGTATTTGATTATTTGGGCTGTGAGGGAGCCTGGGGAGGGGTCTGGAATGTGTTCACTGAGTGGTTGAGATACAGATTTTTCTGCACTGACATGCACATTTCCTACTCCTGCCCAGCCAGATGTGTTCCCTTGCTTGTTGCAGAGGCTGTGTTCATTAGGAATCCACTGGTCACAAATCACCATGACCCACTTTAAACTGGCTGAAGCAAGGCAGGGCATTTGGAAGCCCAGCTAACCCCACTGTCTGGTCCAGGGGTGGGAAAGCCTCAACACCCAAAGCCCAGTTATACTTCTTGATGAGTTCCCTAAATACAGTAACAACATAACTCAATTGGTTGGCTTGAAACAACAGGTGTTGTCTCACTGTTCTGGAAGCCTGAGATGTGAAGTCAAATTGTGGGCAGGCCCATCCCTCTTCCAAAAGCCCTGGGGATGGCTCCATCTGAGTCTCTCTCATAGCTTCTTGTGGCTCCTGGCAATCCTTCTTGTTCCTTGGCTTGTGGTTGTATTGCTCCCATCTCTGCCTCATTCTTCACATGGCCATCTTTACAATGAGTCTCTGTGAGGTTCCTTTTCTTCTCATAAGGACTCCAGTCATATTGCCTGTATAGCCACCCAGCCACCCTATTCCAGTATGACCTCATTTTTTTTTTTTTTTTTTTTTTTTTTTTTTTTTTTTTTTTGGAGACAGGGTCTTACTGTGTTACCCAGGCCGTAGTGCAGTGGCAAGGTCTTGGCTCACTGCAGCTTCAACCCCCTAGGCTCAAGCAATCCTCCCACCTCAGCCTCCCATGTAACTAGGACTACAGGTGTGTGCCACCATAGCTATTTTTTAAAATTATTATTGTTTGTAGAGATGAGGTCTCACTATGTTGCCCAAGCTGGTCTCAATCTCCTGAGCTCAAGCAATTCTTTTGCCTTGGCCTCCCAAAGTGCTGTGATTACAGGTGTGAGCCACCGCCCCTGGCTGACCTTGTCTTAACTAATGACCTCTGCAAAGACCTCACATTGTAGGTTCCAGGTAGGCATGGATTTTGGGCCCCACAGTTTGACCCATGCCCCACTCCACCTGATTGCACTTGATTGCCTCTTCCTGCTTTCAGGTCTCATTCTGAGGCTGACTCTCCTTTCACCAGTGCTAATGACTATCAACCCCTTGGGCCAGGGCTGTTCTCTTCCCCTGCCCATCCTGTGGGAGAGACTGAGCTCTGGTCTGTCTCACCCCTTCCAGAAGGTGGTGGGAGGTCCCTCGAGTGAAGCCAATGTAAGCCATGTGCCCACCTGTGCATGGATCCCTGGGGCCAGGGCCATGGGAATTGCTGATCAGTTGAAACCAGGAAGGCCCCCAGGCTCCTCGAGACAGAATGAAGTGGAGGTCCCCAAAGGAGACGTGGGTGCCCTTTTCCTAGAGGAGGAGGGAGGTTGGTGCCCGCTACAGAGAGGGAGAGAGTCACCATTAGAAATACCGTGATAGGAGACTATGCGTCATCCAGCTGCCAGGGCTGAGGCGGCCCCACACTCGGCCTCCCTGCTGCAGCTGACAATACCCCAAGTCCAACGGTGCTTAAACACGCTGAATAATTTAAATGGCAATTCCGGGGAGCTCTGCCGGCAGAGACAATCAAATGACACTCCACATCCCACCCGCAGCCCCCTCCCAGCCTTGCCCGCAGTGTCTAATCAGGGACAGGGTTTTGTCTTTCTACAGGCCCAAGATGGGTCTCCTGTTATCTCCTCGGCTTCGTTCCCGATCACGATCTGTAGCACTTTCCTGCATTTTCCCAACAAATAAAACTGGAGGCAATGACCTGTCATCTCCCCGGCATTCAATTAGCAGGGAAAGTGGTGGTGGTGGGAGGTGGGCAGTCTCCCTGCCGCTCCTCCACACAAATGTGTCCTGGCTCCCTGCAGCCAGCCACAGTGGCCCTCCAGCAAGGACACAGAGACAGTCCCCAGGGTCACCCAGGCACAGACCCGATGGGGCCCATGATAAGACAGATATGGAGTCCAGGCGGCCTGCTGCCTGAGTTCAGGTAGGAGGCTGCCCCTCCGCGTGCCTCTCCTGCCTCCTCTCCCTCCCCTCCTTGCCACCCCGCCTCCTCTCCCCTTCTCTGTTAATCTCTCTGTAGGATCGGTACACCATGACAGCCGCCTTGACAACCAAGGTCAGAATCTTCTCTCAGCAGAGCCTGGCATTCCTGGGTGTTCCTGGGCTGCCAGGGTGGGTATGCTTTGCAGAAACAGTCAGGAGCACACCCCCGTCCCAGAGTCCACACCAGGAAGGCTTCCCCTGAGGATGCAAGGGTTACTGGACTGATGTCTCTTTCTTTTCTAGGATTCAAAGCATTTGTACGATGATCCCATCCCCTGGACACACCATCACCATCAGAGAAGCCTGCAGAGTCCAGGGATGAGGTTGGGGTCTCTCTTAGGAGGGTCTCTCCCTCTGCCTCCTGCCCCACTTGCCCCACAAAGGACTGTGGGGCTCCGTGGCATCCACACAGGCCCCGGTTATCCACAGGACTCTAGAACATGGACTAATCCACGTGTTAGTGGCTTTCATTCCGACTTCTTTACACCTTCGTCCTCCTGAAGGATTCTCCTATAAATTGACAGGAAGATGATGTTAAACCCAGGCACCCAAGGGAAGGGAAAAAGATGCTAAACGGAAGCACATAAATAGTCAGGTGCCCAAGTGGAGGCAGTAAATTCACAGTTTCGCTGTAAATCGGGTCTGTGCTTTGCACTTTACATGTAATTGTTAAATTGCTCTAAAAATAAGTAACCGATAAAATGAATAACGATCCAATTTGCCTCATCCGCGACTCGGTTTGAACCGAGTGCTGACACAGACACCATCACTTTTACACTCACCATTTGGCAGCAGCAGAGAAAAGGCTTTTATTCCACTAAGTTTGGGATCCACTTAAACAGTAGGATAGTTAGATTCTGAAGTCAGCCTGGGACTCTCAGAATTCACGTCCAGCCCTTGGCACTGGGCCCATCTGATCTTCTTCTGGGGCAGAGTCTGTAGCCTCAGGAGACCTCTCTGCTCAGGGACTCTGTCCTCAGGCTGAGCCCTGCTTGGTCCCGTCCCCTGTTATCATGAGCCTTGCTTTGAATTAGTCTTTCCTTGTTCATATACCATGTGTTTCCTTTACACTGGTTGGGCCCTGACAGAGACACCAAATTACCTGGACCCAGGAGAAAAGCCCCCAGACATTTTATTGGCAGGTTTTGCAACACCACATCCTTCCTAGTTTTCAACAGGGGCTCTGTTTCTAGACCATCTGCCTCAGTTCCCTTCTGCAACAGTTCCACCATGGGACTCTCATGGGGGCTTTTGGGTGTGGCAGAGGCACGGTGGGGCCTGGAAATATTTGTGCCTGGTTGCACCTGAGCCTGACACTGTCCCCACTGTGCTCCCTGTCTGCAGAATGAGAGTGACCACCAAACCCCACAAAGCCATCCTGGGGATGAGGTCAGGCCATGTGCACATGGGGGGCAGGTGCCCGCAATCACTTAACAAGGCTTAAACAAGCCCTTGCCATTCTGACTTTGACTCTGCAGGACCAATTTTTACTTCCAGTGTGAGCTCAGCCCTGGCCTGTGGAATGCAGGGCCCCTGTAAGTGTGGGTTCAGAAGAGAGGGAACACGGTCCTCTGCCCCACTCCGTAAGCTCACGGGCAAGCCCCATGAAGAGAGGATCCAGGTGCGACACAGGAGGTGCAAAGACAGCGACACGCATTCCCACGTTTAAAACGCACGCCCCGCCGGGCATGCAGACAAGAGTGTCTGCCTGGCTCGGGTGTGGCAGACGGGCAGGGTCTCCAGGAGTGATCAGGCTCTAGGCAGGACGGAGGGCCCTGAGGGCGGCTGGGGAGGGCAGGCATGGGGGGAAAGGGACAATGTGAGTGAAGCCTCCTGAGTGAGAAACTGAGGGACTCGTTGTAGGAGAGTGTCAGGTCTGCAGTTGGGACTGAGGACTTCGTAGGCTACAGGGGAGAAGCAGCCTGACCACGAGGACTGAGCTCAGCCTCCACTGTCCAGGCACTGGGGAGCCACGGAGGAGTGAGACATAGAGCAGCAGCACAGTCAGACTGGACCCCAAGGAAGAAAGCTTTGAAGAGAGGCAGGGAGACCAGTTGGCCACCCACAGACTGGGCCAATGCAAGAGCTGATGAGCCCTGAGCTCATCAAGGAGGTGGACGTGGGGACGAGGAAGACACGAAGATAAAGTTAGAGGGCAAATCTGCAGAGCTGGCCACCGAGAATCAGGGTGAGGAGGAGACAGGATGAGGCAGATAAGGATCTGTGCTGGAGAACAGGCCATCTGTGATTTGTAATGAAGCGTCCCCTGGATTCTATTAGGCAATTGTGCAAACTCCCGCTCCTCTGCTGTTGATTCCTCTGATGCTCAGGTTCAGGCTCCTGTTCTCAACCTCACACAATTCAGTTACCTGGGAAAGGAAGGAGTGGCCTCAGGCCCCAGGAGGTCCCCATTCTAGCAGAGCAAACAGACAAGCAGACGGGTGTCCAGAGACCCAGCCCAGCCCTGAGTTCAGGCGGCAGCCTCCTGTGGCTCTGCAGGACTCAGAGCAAAGGCCTGTTCCCAGCCGGGCAATGAGGGTCCCTGCGGAGGCGGGTGCTGTTTGAAAGGAGTCTGGGGGAAGAGACAAGGTGAGCTGGGAGAGGGAGATGCTGGAAGGTTCCTGGCAGAGGGAGCAATGGGGAGGGCAGGAGGGGGACATTCCAGAGTGGTGGATGAGGGCCGAAGGGGACAGGTCACACTGCGTGGGTTGGAAGGGACTGAGAGCTCTCGGCCTGTGGGCAGGCGGCTGAGGGACCCTCACGTGGGCTGGCCTCGGGACTCAGGCTCCTGCAGCTGTGTAGACACGGGCTTGGGTCATTCCTCAGGGGACGGTGCAAACTGCTTGCATCATCCTCTGGGCCACCCCATCATAGCTGGGCTTCCCCAGTGCGGTGCCTGGGGACAGACTGCTGGCAGGGCCCGAGGAACGGACAGGGACCCCCTGGCCACCCAGATCCTGCGCCATAAATCATACCATGAGCAGACCAGGCGGCCCTGCCAGCTGGCACCCGCCCCCTCCACACCCCACACCTGGCTGTGCGGGAGCCACTCAGAGGCTGTTTTGATTGGCTCATTTCAGCGGAGCTCATTATTTTTACAGGGAACAATTTCTAACCATTTTCCTTGTCACTCAGGGCGGTTGCTACTAGCTGAGTTACTCGGGCCGTTATAAATACATTATCAGACACGTTCAACAAGCGATCGCAGGTAAAAATAATCCCCGCAGCGCTGGCAGTGTGGAGCGCAGATGCAAGCCAGGCTGATTTCCGGAAAGACACACTGGGCTCCTCATCTCTCCCGGTGCACAGGGACGGGGGTAGGAGTGGTGCTGCCAAGTCCAGGGGAGGGTCTCAGAGGCCTCCTGTCCCCCTCAGGGTAACAGAGTGTCAACCCTGGGGGTGCACCCTGAGGGTGCAGGGGCTATAGAGAACACTGGCCCCACTGTCTGGGGGCCCCTGTAGGCCTCATGTCAGAGCCTCTTGGGAACTTCCTAACAGGCCAGGCCTGCTGCATAGGGGCCTCTGGAAGTGGGCACAAGTGGCCTTGAGGTCTAGTCAAGGAGGGGACACAGGCAGGTTGGGCACACCCACCCCTCCAGTGGGGAGGCCGGGTGGAGCGACGGGGCAGCCAGCCTCAGAGTCGGGACCCAGCGCTTTCTTACAGGTACAAGTGGCCTAACTTATCCAAGCCTCAGCTATATCACCTATCCAGTGGTTATAGTGAGGCTTACCACGCAGGGTGTCTAACATTCCATGTGTGACATGACATTTCCCAGGCACTCGTAATCGTCCTGTCATTCGTAACTAATTACGGTGAAGGAGAGCTGCCGACTCACATAGCTGTCAGCTGCCAGGCTCTGAGGCTCGCCTCCTGTGCAGGTTTTGGGTTGTGTTGGGTGTCAAGACCGGTGCACACAATAGGGACGCTGGTGTGTCATCGAGCGGGTAGACCTGAGCTGAGGGCTCCAGATGGGTGGGACACGTGTGGCATGTCTTTGGGGAATGCATGGAGCCCTCCTGGAGTAGGAAGGGAGAAGAGTTTTCAGGGAGAAGACAGAATTCCAGACAATGGGGTGCACACAGTCTAAAGAAGGAAGATTGCAGGGAGCTTGAGCAGACAGGTGGGACGCCTGGTAGACAAGTACAGCTAGGACACCTAGTAGACATGTAGGAAACCTCTTATACAGCTCAGGCACCTGGTAGGCAGGTAGGCAGGTAGGATACCTCTGATACAGCTAGGGCACCTGGTAGACAGGTGGGATACCTCTGATACAGCTAGGGCACCTGGTAGACAGGTGGGATACCTTTGATACAGCTAGGGCACCTGGTAGGCAGGTAGGATACCTGGTAGACTAGAAGGGGAGAGAAGGACGCCTTGTCAGATCAGACTATAAGGTCGCATCATCTCAGTTCCTCCATGGAGACAGAATCCCACACTAGTGGGACCCTATTCTTTATCATTTCCACCCTCACTCTCGTTGACTGAGTGCTCACTGTATCCTCAACCCTGTGCCAACCACCTTATCCACTCCTGGTGTCTTTCGGTGGCCCTGGGCTGGGTTGTCATTCAGAGAGTGTGAGTGGCTTGCCCAGAGGATGCTCACAGCTGGTCTGTGGTGAGTCAGGGCTCGGACCCACATCCTCCTGAGTTCCCACTGTGGGCTGTCACCCGCAGCTGTTTCCTCCACACCTTAGTATCTGGTGGGGTCATGATCCCTTCCCTCGCCTCCAACTTGCTGCTCCCCCAGAGTTGGCGTCCTGCTCATGGTTAGCACTCACAGTGGACGCGCCGACCACCCTTGAACTCATGACAGGCCCCACTGAGGCTAGAGGCCTCCCTTATTGCAGACACATTGACCACTGCCCTTGAACTCGTGACAGGCCCTGCTGAGGCTAGAAGCCCCACCACAAGGCCTGATTTCTTTCCTGGCACTCCCATCACAGCTCAGTGTGTGTTGTTCTCGCCCCAGCCTTGGTCTGTACCAGCTTGAGCATCGGTGCTGCTGTCCTTACCTGGATCTCCTGGAAGGTGGACACTAATGCATTCGCACAGGGGCTGGGCAGGGGCTGGGCTCTGCCGGTCTGGCCAAAGTGCTACCTGGTCCTCCCTGGCCCAGGGTGGAGACTTGGGCACCTTCGGTGCTCTGATACCCAAACCTTCCTCTCTTGAAAGGACCCTCAGACTTCTCAGTCTCTAAAGGGAAGGACCAACCCTGAGCATCTTTCCTCATCCCGCCAAGTCTTGCCACGTGCCCATAGCAGAAGCCACACCTGTGAGGTGGAATGAGCCACACAGAGTCTTGAGGAGCAAGAACAGCCAGGTCAGCCTGGGGTGGAGGGGCCGGGGGTGCTGAGGTCTGACTTGGGAAGGGCAGGGGCAGGGGCAGGGCTGGGTCTCAGGTCAGTGTCAGGCCAGGGAGGCTGAGTCCCTGGGAGGCCAGCCCCTGTGACGCCCCTGCCTGTGATCTCCCGACTCTGGAGCAGCACGCTTTCTGCTGTGCTATCCAAAGGTGGCCCTCCAGGCCTCTGGGGTCTCTGTTAAGGGGCCCCCAGCCTCCGCTACACCCACAGAACCCTGCAATAAATAGGGCAGAATCAGGGCCTGTCCAAGACAACATGTACTTTCTATCCCAGGGCCTGCAAAGACCAGAGACCCGAACTTCTCAGAGTGTAGCTCTCAACGGGCAAACATAGTCTACAGCCACAGAAATCAGAAGGGTGGTGACCTCTGGAGGCAGGACTAGCTGCAAAAGGGGCGCAAAACCACTTTTTAGAGTGATGGGAACTTTCCTTATCTTGAGTGGGTGCTGGTCACCTGGATGTATACATAGATCAGAACTTACTGGAGGGTATACTTACCGTGTTCTCAATTATACCTCGGTTTTTAAAAAAGGTCTTAGACCACATGCATCAGAATGAAATAAACCATCCTGGAAAACCTAAAATTTGAAAACCTCTGTTCTAGACACACTTAGATAATCCATAGGATAGTTATTCAATCTGCCATCTAAATGAGGACACTTTATTTTTTTTTATTTTTATGATATTTTTATTTTTTTATTATCATATTAGGTATTTCTCCTAACACTATCCCTCCCCCTTCCCCCCATCCCACAACAGGCCCCAGTGTGTGATGTTCCCCACCCTGTGTCCAAGTGTTGTCCAAATGAGGACACTTTATAGAGGGAAGGAGCTACTGAAAATAAATGAATATATATTTATTTATATATAAAATACGTATTATATATAATATACATATTATATATTATATAATAAATATATATGATATATATTTATTTATATACAAAATGCATATTTTATATATACTATAATTAAATATGTAACATATATGTATTATATAATATAAACAGAATATATACTATTGTATAAATTTATAAAAATATATATTAAATTGGTACAAAAGCAATCATGATTTTGCCATTATTACTCTATTTTTTGTTTGTTTGCTTTGTTTTTAGGTGGAGTGTCACTCTTGTTGCCCAGGCTGGAGTGTGATGGTGCAGTCTCGGCTCACTGCAACCTCCGTCTCCTGGGTTGAAGTGATTCTCCTGCCTCAGCCTCCCAAGTAGCTGGAATTACAGGCTCCTGCCACCCCATCCAGCTAATTTTTTATATTTTTAGTGGAGATGGGTTTTCACCATTTTGGCCAGGCTGGTCTTGAACTCCTGACCTTAGGTGATCCACCTGCCTTGGCCTCCCAAAGTGTTGGGATTACAAGCATGAGTTACCATGCCTGGCCTGCCATAATTACTCTTGTACAAATGTAATATATTTATTATTCAATTAGATATATATTTATTATATTTAATAAATAAAACTATTTTATATATTTAATTAATTTATTATTTAATTAGATATATATTTAATTCATATATAACATATAACATTATATATAAATATATAGAGAGACTGGTAAATTCGTTTCAATGTATTGGTGAATCCAATTGAAATTTTTCTAAAGGAGTTTCTTTTCAATAGAGTTCTAACATTTAAAAAATATTTTCTTAAAATTTCTATTCCCTTCTTCAAAGTTGCTTTTTTTTCTCTCTTTTTTTGGTTAGTACACTAGAAATTGTTGACACCTTAAACTGACTCCTCTCTGTTAGACCGTAACCATTTTAATTAAGACAATTTTCTCTCTGCAGGTGCAGAGGTACCTGGTGAGCTCAAAGTAAATTCTGCTCACTGTTTTTTTTTTTTTTTTTTCTAACACTGAAAAGTGAAAATATTTCACTCAAATGCATTTCCAGATGTTGGCTTTTTGGCTCCATTCAGATACCTTTACAAGAGAAAATTCATTAAATAAGTTGTCTGTTTTGGAGTTGTTTCTCTATAAGTTTCTCTTCAATATTTCTCAAATTTTAGATTACAGCAAACTTGTACATCTTTTAATTTTGTCTCATTTTGGTACCGTTTATAAATGAGTTTAATTAAAACTAGGGCTTCATTAAAAGATGCCTTCCACACGTTGAGATATTCTGAAGCAAAATTATATAATTTCAAAATTTAATCTTATATGCTGTCAGGACACTCATTGTTTAATTTATCTCATTCCTCCCTCACTTGTAAGCGGTATATTTAATGTCCTCCTGTTTGCAAGCTTTGTCTTCAACAATTGCAATTTTCTAGAAGCTTTAAAAACTGAAGTTTGAGGCCAGGCAAGATGGCTCATGCCTGTACTCCTAGCACTTTGGGAGGCAAAGCAGGAGGATCATTTGAGCCCAGGAGTTTGAGATCAGCCTGGGCAACAGACTATGACTCTGTCTCTACAAAAAATACAAAAATTAATTGGAACATACCTGTAGTTCCAGCTATGTAGGAGGCTGAAGTGGAAGGTTTGATTGGACCCAGGAGGTTGAGGCTGCAGTGAACCGTGACTGTGCCACTGCACTCCACCCTGAGTGGCAGAAAAAGACCCTGTCTAAAAAAAAACAAAAAAAAGAAACTGAAGTTTATTGTTGTCATTGCTCTATCATTGAATTCATTAAACTATTTGGTGCAACCAAAATTTAGAGGATTCGTTTACGAAAAGCCTCACTGCAGTGTAGGACCCTAACTTACAAGGCAGCTTTCTATGGGCTCGGTTTGTACAATCTCCCTCATCATGGGCACAGGGAGAGGGCATAGCCGCACACTGAGATCTTTTTAAAATTAAAAATCAACTTTGTGGCCAGGTGCGGCGGTTTACACCTATAATCCCAGCACTTTGGGAGGCCAAGGCGGGCAGATCCCGTGAGGTCAGGAGTTCGACACCAGCCTGGCCAACATGGTGAAACCCTGTCTCTACTAAAAATACAAAAATTAGCCAGGTGTAGTGCACGCCTGTAATCCCAGCTACTTGGGAAGCTGACACAGGAGAATCACTTGAACCCAGGAGGCGGAGGTTGCAGTGAGATGAGATTGCGCCACTGCACTCCAGCCTAGGGGACAAGAGTAAAACTCTGTCTCAAAAAAAAAAAAAAAAAAAAAAGACAAAATCAGCTTTGTCACAAAGTATTGTAATTCAGCTACTCCAACTGTATGCATATAAATATTTGTAAGTTTGTGCAACTACAACTTATATTGTTTGATTGTTAGATTATCTCAACTGGTTGGACACAAGTTTGAATGAAGGTGTCCTGCAATCCATTCGTGGTTCCTATTTGCTCCATAGGTATCTTCATATAATAAGAATATCACTTCTACCCAGAAACTGTTATCCAGTATGTCCACATGTGACCACCACAATGAAACAAGGAATTTTGTATTCAGTGTGGAGCCTTTTGTTGTTTGTTTGAGACGGAGTTTTGCTCTTGTCGCCCAGGCTGGAGTGCAATGGCGTGATCTTGGCTCACTGCAACCTCCGTCTCCCACATCCAAGCAATTCTCCTGCCTCAGCCTCCCGAGTAGCTGGGATTACAGGTGCCCACCACCATGCCCAGCTAATTTTTGTATTTTCAGTAGAGACGGGGTTTCACCATGTTGGTCAGGCTGGTCTCAAATTCCTGACTTCAGGTGATTCTGCCTGCCTCAGCCTCCCAAAGTGCTGGGATTACAGGCATGAGCCACTTCTCCTGGCCTCAGTGTGGAACCTTTCCACTGAATTTGCAGTAGTCCTCATTAGAGTCTCAAATGTCTCCCCTTAGAATGAAATTCTTTTTTTTTTTTTTTTTTTTTTTTTGAGACAGATTCTCACTCTATTGCCCAGCCTGGAGTGCAACGGCCTAATCTCAGCTCACTGCAAACTCTGCCTCCCAGGTTCAAGTAATTCTCGTGCCTCAGCCTCCCAAGTAGCTGGGACTACAGGCGTGCACCACTACACCCAGCTAACGTTTGTATTTTTAGTAGAGACGGGGTTTCACCATGTTGGCCAGGCTGGTCTTGAACTCCTGACCTGGGGTGATCTGCTTCCTCGGGTGATCTGCCTTCATCAGCCTCCCAAAATGCTGGAATTGCAGGCCAGAATGAAATTCTGAAAGTTGCTTTTTTAGTTCACAAATGGGATTGAAAAACATGGGCCCATTGCTGGAATTCAGTGACTTCCTACATGAAGTATCAGATGGTGTCATTTGAAACTGGCTTCAGTGACCGTTTGCTGAGTTTTTCTTCTGCTGGTGGTGCTGGCACATGAACAGTTAACTGCTTGACTTTACAGACCTGCACAGGGAAGCTTGGCTGCCAAGTGTGAGCTGAGTGTAGAAGAGCAGCGTTTGATCTCAATGAAAACCCATGCTCTGACCTTCTGGTGCCACAGGCTGCATGCCCTTGTCTTCAACAAAGCCTTCGACCACCGTCTGTGGAAGTAGATGCGGCCGTTTCTTTAGCAGATGATGATCCTTTGGCTTTTCCGAGGTCAGAACAATGCCAATACGTATTTTGTGCAAGCTGCAGCTTCATCATCAATATGAATGGCCAATGGAAATTCTGTGCTTTTTCATTAAACATGTACTTCCATTATTTTAGCTCATTGCTATTAAACGGGTTTGTTACAAAATTGTAAAGGCATTAGCAAGCAAGAAAATAAATAACTTACTGTATGTTCATCCCACAAAACAGCGATGATCACCTGTAGCCAGAGTGCGTGGCAGCTCCCTGTCTGTGTTTAGGGTCACCCAGCCTCTATTTCTTCATTGCATTTCACACGTTTGCCCTGTAATGTCCCACGGATCCCACGACTGGCATCTGGTGGCTTTGACATCTTTCGGGTGTGGCATGGGCCACAGCACAGTTGTCCACCAAATGTTGGCCACGGTGGGCGGGGGCAGTAACGTGGGACATTTCTGCCCTCTTGCTTGGGGCCAGAAGGAGGTAGTTCTCCCTGGATTGATGCCTGAGCAGCTTCCTCTGTGGTGCCCAGGTATAGTCCTGGATAGGGAGGGGTGGCTGTTGGGTCTGGAAAGAGCTGAAAACAAGCTTAACTGGTTCTTGCCAGTGGTCTCGAACCACAGGTTAAATTAAAAACTGCTCGCTGTACATGTCTCACTCACTAGTGGGCAAGATCATTGCCGAAGCTGGGGATCAAGGTGGAGTCTACCAGACCATGTCCTGCTTAAATTAATATGAGTATTCACAAAATAAACTTGTTTAGAAAATGAAAAATCTGACACACATGCCAAACTGACCAGGTGCCAGGGCAACACGTCACCAGATGATGGTCACCCTACAGGGATGACTGACTAACACTGCCCGGGGGTGTCCCAACTTCCATGAGCCCCAGGAACAAAGAGCTGACACCCCCACTTCATCCAGCTGCTCCAGGCGGGGTAGCTGACCCAGCACCACCTGGGGGCTGCCGCAACTGCTCTTACAAGCGATCTTCAGCCTGGGCCTCAACAGACACGTCTGAACCCTTACCAGATCCACTGAGTTAGAATCTGTCGTGGCAGGAACTCACGAGTATGTATTCCAACAAGATTTCCAGGTGAGTCCCAGGCAGGTGAGCAGCAAACCAGTGCTTCCCGACTCCAAAGCGGACTCTGCTTCCACCGGCCCTGTTCCAAGGGACACACATATGCGGTCACCTGGTTTGCTTTCCTCCCCACCCCCTCTCCCCAGCTTTGCCCCCACACCCCCTATTTCTACAGAGACCATAGCTGTAATGGCTCCTCCAGATTCTGTGAGTGGCCCTGGCCCATGCATCCTGCAGGAGAGCCTTTCAGCCCGGTCCTGGCAGAGATGCCCTCCCACAGTGCCTTTGCCCAGGGAGCCAGGCTGGACGCCATGAGTGAGCATCCTTCTGTCACTCTCACTTGCATGAATGCTGGGTGGTGGGAAAAGACAGGGAAAGGGAGTGAATGTCCATGAGAACCAATTACTCACAGTGCTGCGAGTTTCATGTCCACCATCACAGCAAATTCTCACCACATCCCTGCGACAAGGTGCACCCACAAGGCAGAAAACCAAGCCAATCTCCCTTAAAAAAAAAAAAAAAAAGACAGAGAAAATCCACCTGCCAGAGTGCCTGGTGGTCCGGGGTGCAGCCGGTCCCTGATAGGGGCCAAACCTCCTTGAACCCAAACCCCATAGCCGCGGCTCTCCCTGTCACTTGCCTTCTCTCTGTGGGATCTTCCCTCTTCTCATCCTCTGCGTGGGCTGGCGAGATTGACATAGGCGGGCCCGGATTGCCATCTGCTCCCTGTGCCAGCTTTCCTCCGTTTAACCCCAAATCACAGGGATTTGACAGAATAGAGTTCATTTTCTGCTTGTGTCTGGTCCTGTCTAGGAGTTACTGTTCCAGGGTTTTCCAAGACATTGATCCATGGGCTCACACTCTTTCCATGTGTGGCTCTTCCCAAGATCACCCAGAGGGCCATCTCCATCCCTGCCACCGAAACAGGAAAGCCCATGGGGGCATCCTCTGAGAGGGTTTGGTTGGCCAGGCCTGGAGGTGGAATCCATTGCTTCTGCCCAGTGTCCAGCCGCCGGCAGATGCATGGCCACGGCTTATGGGAAGGGGGAGCAGGAAATCAGGAGGAAGGGGACGAGGGTCACCGCACCCTTAGAAGCATCCCCCACTGTTCTCATCCCCAAGGTCGGTATCACAGCCAGAGAGGGACTCCGACAGGCCCTGCTTTGGTGACACCTCCTCCCTGCTGCAGGGGAGGGGTGGCTGTGAAGGAGATTCCCTGTGCACTGGTTACCGACCTGTCTGAGTGTGGTGAGACAGACATTCGCACAGACTACATGAAGCAGCTCAACGCCTCATATATGGGCAGCAAGAGGCAGCAGAGCTGAGAGTTCATGGCAAGCTGGTTCCCCAAGGCTCAGGAAAGCTGCCCAGCCTGGCAGGAGCCTTGTTGCTCTGGCCCCACCTGCACCTCAGCTGAAGGACCCTGGAAAGTAGCCCTTCCTGGGTTTCATACCTTGGGGCCACAGGCCCCACTGAGCTAAAGGACAACTGTTTCTGGGGGGCGGTGGGGCTGGAATAGAGCCTGGGCTATTCCGGCCAGTTCCTCCCTAACTCAGGGTGTTACTTTCTGGCACATTCTACAGGAGAGAACTACAAGTGAGAAATTGGGGAGGCTTCCCTGTGAGCCAGCCTGCAGCTGCCAGGGTGAAATGGGGCAGCTAATGGACACTCGCAGAAACCCACAGAGTGGGAGGCCATGGCTCTCGCAGGGAGGGACGCTGTACAAACACCATGCTTACCCGGGCAGGTAACATGCCCCCAATCCTAACCCCCAACTCCCATGCCGTTTCTTGCAAATTGAAACCCAGAGGCCGTCACTAACTCAGCCCAGGCCACTCAGCTGCTATGTTCAGAGTGGAGGCTGGAACCTGGATGTGTCTGACTCCAGAACCCACGTCCGGGTGAACACCGGGTGCCACCTGCATTTGCCTTCACGTGGCTCACTCTGAGGTGGCTCCAGGCCTGCACTGGGCAGCAGAGACTGGGGACTGGGGTATCTTTAAAGCTTTACAGCCCTTGGTCCTCTGCAGTAAGTGGCATCTCCACAGCCTGTCTCATGCCTCCCAAGGAGTGATAGACAAGTCTGGGCTGCCGCTCCATCCAGGCTCTCTCCTGCTCTCGCAGAGCACCCAGTTCCCCTGGAGAGGAAGGCTCTGGGCTTGAAATATCTCTGTGGCCTCCAGGGGAAGGCCATGTCCCCACATCTACCGGGAGCAGCCACCAACGCGGTATTAACTCTCACTTACAACCAAAAATAAATCAATACCTCCCTGAGGCACATCACACACAGACACGCGGCAAGAGGATGCGGGGCAATTTGTCCAAATTATAAACAGGAAGGCTTTTCAGAGGATCTATCACAATTAATGCCGATGCCTTAATTCCAAAGGTTCTCTGACAGGAGGAGCTGCAAACCCGGAGCAAACCTGCGCCTCCCTCCGCTAAAGGGTGATTGGGTCTGTAATGAGCTAATGAATGACACTGTCTTTCGAGAGCCACCTGTATCTATTCCCCAATTATACTTTTATGGAGCACCTACTGTGGCCTGTGGAGCTGAGCATGCGGTCAGTGTCTCCTGGGCCTGCCCAGGTGGATCCAAGAGGGAACAGAAGGACAGGACCTGACCCCAAGGAGCTGGGATCAAGCAGCTTCTGGGGTTTTCCACCAATGGGCCCCTGCTGCCCTGAAGCCATGTTTGCAGCCTGGGCAGATTCCATTCTTTCATTCGGTCAAGGTTCCCTTGACCCTTGTGTTCTAGGCACTGTGCTTCTTGGTGAATGTCTTGAAGTCTAAATGAGACTTCAGCCTTGCCACTCATGCAGAGGGAACACGACAGATAATTATTACATGAAGTGCAGAGAACATGCTGAGACCTGTGCAGGGCTTGGGGGGGGTCCTTAACCTGGCCAAGAGGTGGCTGGCCAGGGAGAGATTCCTGGAGCAAGAGACGGCACACCTGTGCTGAGGCAGCCGGAAGCTGGGGCCAGGCAGAGGGCTGGGTGTAGGCAAGTGGAAGCTACAGGTTCTATGCTGCTGGGGCACAGAGGAGGAGGTGGAAGGTGGAAGGGGGCAGGTGGGCGAGGTGAGCCCTGGGGCCTGGGGATGGCAGTCCCAGCATGCATCACCAAGGTGGGCAATGTTTGCTGAGTGTGAAGACCCCGGTCCTGTAGATGCAAGGACAATGCAGCATTTGGGTCCTGCCCTGCCCTATGGAAGGAAGTGTCCAGAAGAGACAAAACAGACATAAGCACAGCAACCCAGCTCCTTCATGTGGGCAACTTGCGGTACGTGCCGTTGTGGTCAGGAGCCAGTGTGGGCAGGCACACTAGAGCTGATCGTTGGGTGTTCAGGAATTTTGTGAACAGGTTGTTACACAGATAGTGGCTTAAATTGGCCCAGCTGGGAGCATTTACACCATGAAGATTGGCAGAGACTCTCTATCAGAATTTTTTCTTTTCTGTGAGTAAGCTTGCAGTGCACAAGACAAGGAAGGGCAGGCCAGCTGCGGAGTGCAGCAGCCAGACACAGTTTGTTCAACAAGTCTCAGGGAGAGGGCAGGGGATGGACAGGGCACAGGACATGGAAAGGCTGGCCTGGACAGCTCCTGGGGGAGCAGCAGCCTCCACCTCACCTTTGCCAGCAGCCCCAGGTGCAGGGCTGCAGGGACCCAGGTACAGCCAAACTGCAGGCTGCTGGGGGTGCAGCAGCAGCCCATTCGGCCAGGATGCAGCTGGGAGCAGCTCCATCTGGGGCTTCCTCTGTGGGAACAGAGGGCGAGTGAGCCCACGGAGGAGCCCAGGGCTGTGCTGGGGGGACAGCTGAGCTCTGACAGGTGTCTCAACTACAAATGTAAAGCCCAGACCTTCTCACCATCCACAAAGACGTAAAAACAGTCCAAAACTGACCGAAAAACAGACAAACAGAGCAGCTCTTTGTCTCCAACCTCTAAGCACAGAGTTTGAGATGTTCCAGTGCAGGGGACTGGCCGGCTGTCCCAAGCCAGGAGACTCTTGGCATGGGCGCTACAGAAACAAGTTACCCATGGCCAGAATCAGTCCCCAGCCAATGGCAGGGGCTTCCTCATCTTCTGAGCAACAGGCTCCTGGGGATCCCTCAGAGCCTCCTTCCTGAGATTCCCAGCATCCGGAAGGGTTTTCTTTATTGTGCCCCTTTAAATTAAAATCTCTCCATTTTGTGGAATTGTCAGCTGCCGGAGGAAATACAGCTGTTCATCGGCTTAATCATTTACATATGACACTTTAATATGGGTGGTGACGTGCAAAGGAGGAAAAGTCGCCCCACTTGAGTGCAGACGGATCACTGGAATCACTACCCCGCATAACTTTTAATTTGAGGGTTTCATGTACCAGGCCTGCTCTGCATTGATAAATAGCAAAGGCAGAGAACAAGGGCCGCAGGCGTGGGGGTGAGGCCTTCCAAAGGGACCAGTGGCAGCAGCCTCTGCAGGAGCTGAGCCTGCACTACAGGGTGAGAGCCAGTGTGGACAACATCCCTGTAACAGCAAGGACCCGCTGTCTCCTCCGACTCATGCATGGGCATTCGGAGTTTGCCACCAGGCTGCCCAGGGCTGCTGCTGGAGGCCCTGCTCACCAGTGGAGCGAGGCAGAATGAGAGGTGGTGACAAGTCCCTATCCCCAGGCAGACAGCAAACCAGAGGATGGGAGCCTGATGTCCGGCATCAGATGTAGCCTCTGCTTCCTTTTCCTGTGTTAGTTACTAGCTGTGTGACCCAGGCAGAGTGGCTGGATTTAGCAGATAAAGAGACAGATACCCAGTTCCATCTGAATCGCAGATCAATGAGCATGTGTTAGTGTAAGTATAGCCCTTGCTATATTTGAGGTACACTTGAGTGTAAGTTTATATTTATTCCCCTCTGCCACCCCTGACACTTGCTCTCCAGGACTCCCCCCCACCACAGTCCTCTGCTCTCAGATCCATGCAGCTCCTCCAGGTCACTCACTTAGCCCAGGCTGGAATGATGGGTACTAGATAGGTTCTAGACTTCCTGTCTAGGTAAAAAGGGCAGACTAGACCTTGGAATCTAGAACCCATTATTCTGAGTTTCTGGACAGATTAGGAGACGGGTACCATTCATTCATTCATCTGAAATTTAAATGACACGGGGCATCCTGTATTTCATCTTGCAGCGCTGAGACCCAGGCAGGTCTTAACTTCTCACAGCCTGAGTTTGCTCATCCTTAAAATGAGGAACAATATCCACCCTGGAGGTAAGATGATTCCGGATAAGCAGCACGAACACACGGCCCAGCACAGACCTTCCTCCTCTTGAGGTGAGCAAGCGTTGCTTGTCCTTTCCGGCCTCCCCAGATACACAGGAACCAACCAGAAAGTCCTGCCAGACAGCACCGCCCAGGGCCAGGTGCAGGATAGCGATAGGTGGTGTCCGTTTGCTAAGGCCATGGGGCAGGCTGACCAGGACGCTGCTTTGGGAAGAAGGAGAAGGGCTAGATGTGAGCCATGCAGCAAAAATACAGGTTCTGAAAGAAAGGCCGGCAAGGAACAGTCTAAAGTCTGAGTCTGGAGAAGAAAAGGCTGCTCGTGGCCAGGATGGGAGTGGAGGAAGGGAGCTACATTTGGGATGGATTTGCTTTGGGATGTGGAGTGGGGAGGAAATGAGGAAAGCAAGGCCCTGGGGGAGGAGGAGGGGCCTTCCAGGCAGAAAGGCAGCCTGGGTTGAGTGGGTGCCGTGGGGGAGCTGCACAGAGCTGAGTGCAGAGAACTGTGTCGAGGAGTCCCGGGGCGGCTAGTGTTAGGGGTGGAGGAGGGGCCAGGCCAGGCTGCCTGGCCAAAAATGATGTGGGGTTCACCCCATGGGAAGGAGTCACCCTCGAGTCACAGGAGGCTGGGGATGGGCTGCCTTGTGGATGCTGCAGCTGGCAGAGTTCTCAGATGGCCCTGTGGGCACGTCCACCCTCACATAAGGTTGGATCTGTGATTTGCTCCATGCCAATAGCCTATGGCAAAGGGGCAGGACTTTTGTAAGCATCATTAAAGTCCCTAATCAGCTGATGTTGAGTTCCTCCAAAAGGCTGTTCCCCTGGGTGGGCCTGCTCTAATCAGGTGAGGGCCCTTCTGAGCCAGAGCCCCAGACTCTCTCTTCTGCTGGCCTTAAGGAAGGAAGTCACCATGACCTCCACAGCTGCAAGGAACTTGATTCTGCCAGCAACCCTTGGAGCTTGGAAGAGGACCCTGAGCTCAGATGAGACCTCAGCCCCTGCTGACACCTTGATGGACTCTGTGAGACTCACTCGAAGGACCCAGCCTGGCTCCTGACCCCCAGCAACTGTGAGATAATGAATGAGTGTGGCTTAAGCCTCTAAATCTGTAGTGATTTCCTTCACACCATAGACAGCTGGCTCAGACACCCAGTGCCCTGTCCCTGCAGGAGCTCGGGGGGCCCATCCCACGGCTGTGCTGCGCCAGGGACGTCCTGTCTAGGTAAAAGGTCAGAATAGACCTTGGAATCTATAACTCATTATTCTGAGTTTCTGAACAGATTAGGAGATGGGTATCATTCATTCATTCATTCATTGCAACACATTTTCTGCAAGGCACATGTTGAAGCAAAAGCAGAGTTGGCACCTGCCCACAGGAGCTGAGACGCAGGTGGACAAGGTCAGACATTCACATGTTGACATGCGTCAGCCGGACTATGCTGCCAAACTGAGGCTTTTGGTGCAGGGAGACCACTTGGTGGTGGTGTTGGGGGCGGGGGTTTAGACCGGGCTGGGAAGTGGAGGGCACCTTTCTGGAAACACAAACTGGTTCCGAAACATCAGTGTTACCTCCGGGTCCTCGTAAGCTTTGTAACCCACACAGATCAAACTCAGGACCTAGGTTCGGTGTGCTGGCTCGGAAGGCACAGACGTGCACCTGCCCTCAGCACAACCCAGGTGTGGACAGGTCTGGGCCCGGACTTCCGAGCTCTCCCCCAGCCTGGACCAGGTGCACCCTTGGTGGTGTGGCTTCCGGAGCCTTCTCAAGGGTCTTCTCTCACTTCGGCTCCCATGTGGGAGTTGGAGGCCCCACCCAGTACGGTGGTTCTTCTCACTGTGGGCTCAGATGAGAAAGGAAAGGAAAGTGGAAGAGAATCAAGAAAGCAAATTAGGGTGTGGAAGCGATTATCTTCCTTCCAGCTGCAGGGCTGGCTTGCTTGGCTGGCCGCAGTGCCAGGGTCTGTTTGGTTGTTTTTTAACAACACTGCAGACTGAGCTGGGGCCATGAGATGCCTCTGAGGTCCCTTACCGAGAGCTGTGGCCACACCCTCATCCTCTGTCCCAGAGAAGGACCCAGTGTCCATCTGGGGAAGTGGAAAAGTTCTCCTGCCGTCCTGAGTTTTGCTCCTAAACAAGGTGCTGCTCTTTCTTGCTCTCTGCACAGCAGGAAATTTGCATTTTTAATGCTCAGTGCGCATGTATTGACTGAAATTACACCGATTTGCATTTTTGAGGTGGTCAACCAGTGCGGCTGACTTTCTAACTCACATTTGACAGGAAACTCAAAGCCATAACAATTAACAGCAAAGGACCCGGAACATGAAAGCGGTTGCTCAGCTACCCTCGGTTCTCGAGCCCTTCTTGGGGTGGGAGAGCTGAGGACGGCCAGCACAGTCAGACCCAGCCAAGCAGGTCAGCGCCTGGGGCCTGCAGCAGATGCTGGGCCTGCGGGACCCCAGGGTTACCCCTCCAGGGTGGAAGGGTCTACCCAGAGCTAGGCAAACGGCAAAGTTTAGGGGACTCGGTCTCATGCAGGTGACCATTACCTGCACTTCTGACACAGACTGCAAGCTTGGGGGGATTTCCCCAAACTCCTGAGGTTTCCTAACTTGCTAGAAAGACTCGGTGTCCACTGAAAGCTGTTCTACTCATAGCCATGGTTTATCACAGGAAAGGACACAGACCCTGTCAACCCAAGGAGGAGACGGTGCTGGGGCTGGGGACTCCAGACCTGAGGCTGCCGGTGTCTTCTCCCTGTGGAGTCAGGATGTGTCACGTTCTTGGCATCGAGGTGTGACAAGAGGCACGGTGCACCGCCAAGCCGGTGAGCTCCCCTGAGCCCCAGTGTCCGGGGCTTTGTCGGGGCTCCATTCCCTGTGCTCGATTGATTGATTGAGCCACAGGGTTAGTCTTTCTGGTATGGTCATCCCCACCTGAAGATCTGGCACAGTCACAGTCTCAACAAAGCTCCTCCCAGAAGCCGACGACAAGGGCAGACCTCTCTGCAGGCCAGGCCACATTCTTTACTACACGGGGTGCTCCACTGGACCCCCCACTCCCGAGGCCAGACCATATCTTTGGAGCTGTCTCTCACCACCCAGGCTAGGAGGCGGTTGGGGCAATCCAAGAAAGAGCTTTGTGCGGTCAGAGTGGGGCTCTGGGCTGGGGATCACGGGATCACAACCGGTGCTGGACCATGGGAAGAACAAAAACTCCTGAACCAGGACGGGAGGTGGAGCCAGTTGCGCTGGACATAGCCTTAGACTGTGCTGCTGACTGCACACTGGCCTTGGCTCTCGCTGACTTTTCAGACGTCCACGGCCCTGGGCTGGCCCCTCCTCACCCATCAAGCCTCTGCTCAGAGGTCACCCCCTCCAACCCAGTAAAGATTTTAAAGTGTCCACATGCACCCTCCTCTTCTGCTTGCTCTCCAGCTCATGACCCTGTTTTCTTTCATCCACAGATTTATTTGGGGAGGGGGTCAGGGGATGAGGTATTTGTGTCCTATGACTGCTGTGCCAAATTGGTGTCTCCATAAACTTAGAGACTCAACGTGGCACAAATGTATTATCTTACATTTTTAGAGGCCAGAGGTCCCAGAATCAGGGTGTCGGCAGCACTGGCTCCTGGAGGCTCCAGGGCAGCCTCCTTCTCTTTACCTTTCCCAGCTGCCGGAGGCCGCCTGCAATCCTTGGCCCGTGGCTGCCTCCTCCGTCTTCAAAGCCAACAGCACAGCATCTTTCCATCTCTCTCTTACCTCTGCTTCCTCCTTCCATCTCCCCCTCTGACTCTGGCCCTCCCGTCTGCCTCTTACAAAGACCTCTGTGATGGCATCACTCCCCGCAATGCTGACTACTCCAGGATAAATTCCCACCTCAAAATCCTTACACTAATCCCACCCAAAAAGGCCCCCTGTGAGGTTCTGGGATGAGGATGAGGACATCTTTGGGGGACATTTTTATGCTGCCACAGGAGGAGATGATCTCTGTATGATCCGTAGCTATGCCAAACCCTATAGTGCCTGCACTACAACTGAGTGTCTACATGCCTGTTCTCACACCAGACCAGACGTTTCCTGAAGGCAGGGACTCGCTCATGCTGTGCCTTGGTTCCTAAGTGCCCGGCATGCAGCCCACGGCCCACAGCACATGGCCCACGGCCCACAGCACACGGCCCACGGCCCACAGCACACGGCCCACGGCCCAGAGCCCACAGCCCACAGCACACAGAATGCAGCACACAGCAGGGGGTTCATCCTGATGCATGCAGTGAAGTAGTGGATTAATTCAGCAGAGGGAGTTCACAGGGTGCGTGCTGCCTGCCTGACCTGGAGAACGGTTCAGAGGGCAGGTGGGCTCGGGCCCTGGGTGCCCAGTGCAGCAGCGGGTACAGAAGCATCCACATAGGAGCCCGCGTTGGGGGCCAGCACTTCGCTTGTCGGAGGCTGGACCCGCCAACTTCAGTGCTGAGCAGTGCAGGCCAAGGAGTCCCATCTGTCAAAGAAACCCGTGGTGGATGGTAGCTGAAGCGATAAGAACAGATGTTATTCAGGAACGATTACAATAGAAAGAGACCTGGGTATAGAACCAGGATCAACTCCAAACACACCACGGGCAGTGAGGATTCGCAGCCAACGGGCAGGGCGGGGTCCAAAGTGACTAAGAGGAAACATCGGGGGCCGGGGAGTTCAGGTTTGAGCTACCTAACAGAATTCTTGATGAAGGTAGGCTGGGGTGGTCAGACTTCCCTGGGGGATGGTGGGGTATGAGGAACCTAATTAGATATTGGAGGGGGGGGGTTCAGGCCAAAATGACTTAGCAGGGCTCTTGGTAAAACTGGATTTCATAGGGAAGTGTGGGCATGGGCCTTGCTGGAGGCGGGGATCAGGAGCCTGCCTCAAGTTTGCACAAGTGAGGAATCTCTGTCATGTCGAAGTCCTGTTCGGAGTGGGAGGCTGCAGGAAGCCAGCAGTGCAGCCATGGAGCTGGTTCCCCACCTCTGTCCCCGCAGAGCTCTGTCTTCTCCCCAGCTCTCCTCCAACATGGATGCTGTCCCAGCCAGGAACCTGTGAACCGCAAAGAACAACCACCAGCAACTTCCGATGTCAGCCACGGGTACCCGGGACCCTGGGAGATGCTCAGGCCTTGGGGACACCCAGCCCCTGGCTGCTTCCTCACAGCAGGACTTGAGTGCCGCTACATTCAGGCAGCACTGGAGGTTTGGGGGTGCCACCCCCTCCAATCCCACCAGCCTCCCTTCAGTTCCAGAAGGTGTGGCTTCATTGCTCATCACTCACCCACGTGACCTGTGCTGGGCGGAACCGTGGACATCAGTGGATGAGCTTGTGTTAGCTAAAAATAAACAACTGTTATCATCTGCTTCCTGCGGCCGAGTCCTCCCACCGGGAAACCCATCTCTCTGCATCCTTGGTCTCTTCTTGCGTGGAAGGTGGGCCTGCTTTGCTTCTGAGTGAGTCAGACATCCTGAGCTATTGTGTTTTGCCTTTAATTTGTTTTTAAAAGTCTCCAGAGCCCAAAATAGCATAATCTTCTTCAGGCACATAAAGGCAATTTATGGGAACCTGCCTATCTCTACAGTACTGACTTCAGAAAGGCTAAACCTCGTGAGATCCTGTCTGCAAGCCTGGGCCATTCCTCCGTGTTCGGACCGGCAACAGAGCCACTGCTGTCAATCCCCAACGTTCAAGACGAAAGGAAGCCCTTCCCCAAGAAGCGGAATGCGTCCTCTTGCTCACAAATACTGAACAACACACTGGGGCTTCTGCACTGGGTGGAGTTAGACAGACTTTATAGGGGTTAACTGGTCATTTGCACAAGACTGGATGCCAGGAGGGCCAGTGACCTGACAGTTGGCATATTGCAGGCTGTCTTCCCAGCCTGGCGAGTGCCTTAGGTTTGCTCACTGGGGAAATGAGTTTGCAGGACTGGGTTGCAGCACAGCACAGTGATCACGTGCGGATGCCGTGTGACCTCAGCCTAGTGTCTAGGCTTCTCTGTGCCCTCATGCCTCAACCTAGTACTCACTAACTGAAAACAGCAGTGGGACCAGGCAGTCTCCAGAGGACATGTGTAATCCCAAACCGTGATTCTTTTACGTATGTCTTTTCAGTATGTCTACGTCTTTCCTCTTACGGAGTTCATGTTTTCATATGACTGGGTGACCCCACAGCAGAGTTGAGGCTCAACAGTGTTAATGAAATAAATGAATTAATATGTCAGCTAATAAATAAATAATATGAAGAACAAAGACACCCTGCTGCTTCTTGACCTTTGAAGGTGACACCAGTGCACAGTCCTTATCCAACATCTTCCCTTGGTTTAACCACCTTCTTGTTCTCAGCCAGGTAACCTCAAACGCAGTCAAGGGTCTGCTCTTGAGTAAAATTCCCTTTTTTTCTTTTCTTTTTCTGTTTTGGAGACAGAGTCTCACTCTGTTGCCGAGGCTGGAGTGCAGTGTCTCGATCTTGGCTCACTGCACCCTCCACCTCCCAGGTTCAATTGATTCTCCTGCCTCAGCCTCCCGAGTAGCTGGGACTACAGGCGAGCACCACCACGCTCCGCTAAATTTTGTATTTTTAGTAGAGACATGTTGGCCAGGCTGGTCTCGAATTCCCGACCTCAAGTGATCCACTGGCTTCAGCCTCCCAAAGTGCTGGGATTACAGGCGTGAACCACTATACAATTCTTGTATGTAATATGTTTCCAGAATGAACTTGCCACTTACGATATTTAACTACAATTTAAAAAGCTGTCTACTCATTGGGGGTCTCCCTAGAAGTCACTCTACGTTTTCCATTAATTTGTCAGAGGGTTTTATGATGACACAGATGAATGAGTTTACCAGGTGAACTGGGAGCCTCGCCTGCAGGACGAAGAGGGACTTCAGCCTCAGCTGGAATGAACTGTGCCGCCCACCTGTGCACGCACCCATCCATTCACCTTCTCACACACCCGTCCATCTGCTCCATACTAAGGACTCAGCACCTTTGGTGAGCCAGGCAGCGTGTGACTTCCCTGTCATCTCTGCTCTGACCCCAGAAACACCCAACAGAAGGGACAGGGCTTCCTTGACAAGTGTGGACATTGCCTTGTTCTCAAACACCGAAGTATACGCTGAGGCTGCAGCACCCCTCGCTGAGGTGGGAGGGGCTTCCCAGGCAGCCCCTGGGCGTCTGCAAGGACCAGGCACTGAGATGGCCAGAGGCAAGGCCTGCCCTGCCGGAACGAGGGTCCAGTGGGAGAAACAGAAAAAGAAAGAGGAGGAGGAAAAGAAAGATGATGCCGGAGGGGGAGGAGGAGACCCTGCCACGAGCTGTGGCACTGGAGGGGGATCCAGCTGATCGAAACAGGGAAGTTGGGAAACTTCTCAGGAGAGGTGACACTCACAGGAGTCCTAAAGGACTAGGGCAGATTGACCAAGGGACATGAGTGCAAGGAGGAGCTGTCCAAGAGGAAGCACTGGCCGATGCAGGGGCCTACTGGTGAGTGAGGTGGACAGAGGGCTTCGGGGACGAGCACATGAGGCAATGGCAGGGCTGAGGGAGGAGTGGGCAGAGCAATGGTGAGTGCCAAGGAGCACGCACGGAGGAAAGAGGGGCCAGGCCCTGGAGAGCCTCCAGTGCTGTGCGGAGGATCTGTGTCCTATCAGAGCAACAGGGAGCCCTTGCTGTATTTCAAGCCAGGGAGTGGCATCCCCACGGCGGGGACCACCATCACTGTCACTTACTGAAAACTTGTTCTGTGCCCGATGCTGCTTCCAGGGCAGGGCCTGTGACGACTGGGCTAACAGAACCACGAGAGGTGGAAATTATCATTAACCCCATTTTATGGAAGTGGAAATTGAAGCACAGAGCAGTTAAGTAACTTGCCTGAGGACGTGCAGCTGGAATTTTGGATACAAAGCTCGGGTTTGAGCCCAAGCCACCTGGTAGAACCTGTGGCTTAGCCGTTTTGCCCTGCGGCAGCACAGAGCAGCCGGTGTGCCTGTGACCTTTGATCCTGCAGCTCTTGAGAAGAGGGTGACCATGGGAGGGGGTTGCAGAGAGTCTCAGAAGCTTGGACACCCGAGGCGCCGCTTCCTGGAGTGTTTCGGGACCTCGCCTCTGACCTCAGTGTTTGGACCCCACTCAACAGACACATTCATTCTCAGGAAAGCCCTTGTCTGGTTAATCATGCTGAGTAGAAATCAGAGGGTTTTTTCTTTTTTTTTTTTTTTTTTTTTTTTTTCGTCAAGAGTCTGAAAGCTCCATTTTCAAAGGGTGCCTCTCACTGAACAAATGAATAGCCATCTCCTTATAAAGCATTCTGCTTTGAAATTCTGGGATGAAAAGGCCAGAGCACAAATGATTGCAGTGCTGGTAATAATGGTAACAATAATCATGATCATCATACTGTACCAGGATTTTATTTTTGAACTCGGGGAGGGCTCATTTGTGCTCTCTGGCTTCGGGCTGAAAGCCTGAACCAGGCCCTTCCTAGAAGCAGGGATGCGATCAGGCTGAGAAAAGTTTCTAGTGCAGAAATAGGGCCTCGGGTGAAGCAGTGCGCTCACCTTGGGCTCTCCCCTCCCTTCCCTGGGACTTTTGAAAACCTGACAAAGGTGTTTTAGTCCCTGGCAGCAGCCGCTGGGACCACCGGGGACGAAAACGTGTTAAAATCCAGGACAAACATTCCGCAGCATCTCGGGGCCAGGCCACGTGTCTGTCCCGCACTGCAGCCTTGCGGGGTGGGAATGTCTGTTCTGCCCCAAATACAGGGAATCCCTCACCTTGGAGCAGGTCAGTGAGCGCCTCAGACAGTGGTGTGTGTGGAGACTCAGGAAGTGGCCCACACTGCAGTGGAGGAAAATGAGGGAAATGGATTTCTGTCCCCGCCCCAACAACCAGGCCAGTCCCCGCGCCACGTCCTTCTAATCCGCGCTGCGCTCCCTCGTCTGGCTGAAGGTCATCCTCCACTTCGTGCTGGGAGCACAGGAAGCTGCCAGGCAGGCTGCGCTGGGGGAGAGGTCACAAGATGCTCACATCAGCGGACCGTCCTTGTTGAGCTGCAGAAAAATAAGAGAAATCGCGGGAGAAAGTGAAAGGAACAGAGCCTTTGGAGCTGGAATGTGCTCTCCAGCCACGACACTTATTTTTGCAGGCTCTCTGTGGGAAATGGCCTTGAAAAGATGGCAGGACGGTGTCCCCTTCGTGCGTTTCAAGATTCAGTTCCCCGGGTGTTCTCCCTTCCCCTGTCTCGTGCAGGGTCGGGGTGGGGAAGATCCTCCTGCAGGCCCTACAGCAAACGACTCGGGGTTTCCCAGGCGTTCAAGCATCAGAGGTGTCGAAATGAGGAGGAAGTGACAGGATGATTTAAGGAAGTTGGGCAACTCTTGTTAACAGGGTACTGTCAGGGGCAAATGGGGGAAGGTGAGTTTTCCGACTTCTCCACCCCAGTGAGAGGACACAGAGGAAACAGAGCCCACTTTGCCCTCTAAATACAAAGGAGCCCTCGGCTGAGTGAAGTGACCAGAGGCTATGGGAGGGTTTGGCTTAGAGAATTTTCTGGTAAACAGAGGATGAGGCAATGATTCCATCTTGGTTCACGACCTCACAGGAAACGCTTAAGAAACACCTCGCCTCCTGGTCTCCATTGGGAACCTCAGTGCAGGGAAGAGAAGGTGACCCTTACCTGCTGGGCAAGGCTCATGGGGTCAGCACTGTTGCTGTTCAGGACACAGACAGAGTGCAGGGAAGGAAGGATGGAGAACCGCCGGGATGCCTTGCTTTTTCAATTCTTGTTTGTTTCCCTTTGCAGACTTTAGGTGCACGTCATTTGATGAATGCCATGCCTGGGTTCATGACTCGCCAGCCATGCCTGGCCCACTTTTGCTAGTATTATTGTTACTTTTTGAGACAGAGTCTAGCTCTGTCGCCCAGGCTGGAGTGCAGTAGCACTCTGTCGGCACACTGCAGCTTCTGCCTCCCGGGTTCAAGTGATGATCCTGCCTCAGCCTCCTAAGTAGCTGGGATTACAGGCGTCTGCCACCATTCCTGGCTTATTTATTTATTTATTTATTTATTTTGAGATGGAGTTTCACCCAGGCTGGAGTGCAGTGGTGTGATCTCAGCTCTCAGCTCACTGCAACCTCTGCCTCCCAGGGTTAAACGATTCTCCTGCTTCAGCCTCCCAAGTAGCTGGGATTACTTGGTGGCCCCTGCCACCATGTCTGGCTAATTTTTTTTATCTTTTTTTTAGTAGAGACAGGGTTTCATCACATCGGCCAGGCTGGTCTCGAACTCCTGACCTCAGGGGATCTACCTGCCTCGGCCTCCCAAAGTACAGGGATTACAGGTGTGAGCCACCGCACCCGGCCTAATTTTGTATTTTTAGTAGAGACAAGGTTTCACCATGTTGGCCAGGCTGATCTTGAACTCCCAACCTCAAGTGATCCTCCTGCCTTGGCCTCCCAAAGTGCTGGGATTACAGACGTGATTCACTGTGCCTACTCTATTATTATTATTATCATCATCATTGTTATTATTTTTAGTTTCTTTATTTTATTTATTTATTTTTTGAGACAGGGTCTCACTCTATCACCCAGACTGTAGTACAGTGGTGTCATCTCGGCTCATTGCAGCTTTGACCTCCTGGGCTCAAGTGTTCCTCCCCGCTCAGCCTCCCAAGTAGCTGGGACCACAGGTATGCACCACCACACCCAGCTAATTTTTGTATTTTTGTCGAGGAAGGTTTCACCATGTTGTCCAGGCTGGTCTCGAACTGCTGGGCTCAAGCACTCCTCCTGCCTCAGCCTCCCAAAATGTTGGGATTACAGGCATGAGCCACCAAACCAGGCCTAGTTTCTTTATTTTTAACAACACAAGGCACTCCCATGAATCTACCATGCCACCTAGGAACTAGCAAAATAACTAGCAAATGACTTGCATGTGCCTATAGACTTCTCAGGATTAGTGCTGACCACTCCTTCTCTGAAAATAGCTGTGTCATATCTACGTGGATGCCTAAGAGCAGATTATTTATTTTATCTGATTTTCTGGCCTTTATTTTGATAAAGAATATCATTCTATATGTAGTCTTTCGGTACCTGCTTTTTTTCACTCAACCCAATTACTAATTAAGTTGGATTTTTCTTCAAATGTTTATTGGTCAGCTCTATTTTCTCTTTTGTGAAATGTCTGTTTCTATATTTTTGTTCACTTTCTCATTGGTGCGTTTATCTTTGCATTAATAATGTCTGGTTTTAAATATATATATACACACAATACACACATATACACACATTATATACATACACATATATATAATTAATACTAACGCTTTTTCAATTATATATGTCAGAAATATCTTCTCCCAGTTTGTAGCTTGTCTTCATTTTCTTGAAGGAATTTTTAATAAACAGAAGTTCTTAATTTAAATGTAGTCAGTGTATCCATCTTTTACGTAAGTGCTTTGTGTATTTTGTTTAAGAAATCTTGGGATCTCAGGAAAGCGTCTCACTCTGGTTCATGGTGGACACTTCATATATATCACTGAAGGAAGGAAGAAAGGAAGGAAGGAAGGAAGGAAAGAAGGAAGGAAGGAAGGAAGGAAGGAAGGAAGGAAGGAAGAAAGGAGGGAAGGAAGGAAGGGACAAATGAGTGACTGAGTGGCCAGCACTTCAGTTAGGCTAAGACTGTTAGGAACAGTAACTTATCTACCTCCCCAAGCTCCAAGAGGAGAGCCTGTGTGTTAGACGTAGCAGTAGACAGCTAGCCTCCTGCCTCTTGTGTGGGTCACCCAGTGAGCAAAAGGCCAGAGCAGACCTTGGCCAGGACTCCGACTCTGGAACACACACCACAGACCTACCCTGCGGCTGCCTCCTGGAGCTAATGATTCTTACTTTCCAGGACTGCTGTGAGGTTAAATGGCTCAGATTGGGAAAGCATTTGGCACATAGTAGCTAGTTTATCATATTAGCTAGTACTGATACCATCATCCTCATCCTCCTCATCATCATCTCAGCACAGAGTGGGCGTTCAAAGATTCTTTTTGAATGAATGAATGAGCAGCTAGGCTGGCTTGGGAATAACAGTGCTTGTTTTACAACTGAGGCCAGTAGACTCAGTCACTGAGTCTCCGTCTCAAGCCTCATTTTTTTTTTTTTTAATTTTTATTGCTAATGTAAATAGCATTTTGATTAAAAATAACATTTCCAAATTAAAAAGAAATTACATGGGGCAGCTGGATTCTTCTATCTGTTTTTTCATTCAATCTGTTGCAATATGTTGTTTTGGTTGAAGAACAGGAAAAGAACCTGGCCTCAAACTTCCAATTAGTTAGAAAAGAGATGAGTGTCTTTCCAGCCTGCTCAGTAACACTGGGGATCTTGTTTGACATCACCCTGAAATTTGACAAGTGGGCGTTTTTTGATAAGTGGTGGTTGATTAATGATGGGTTGTAAGGGGAATTCCGTACCCATGCTTTTTGGGCTCTATTACTTTATAATCCACTGGTTTATCTTACTTTGCGTGGACATTTTACCCATGTGTGATTTCTTTAAACAGTTTTCTTGAGATGTAATTCATATGCTATACAATTCAGCCATTTAAAGTGTATAATTCAATAGTGTAAAGTGTGCATTTCAATTTAACTTGGTGGATTTTGGTGTATCTGCAGCATGTGCAACCATCACCAAAGTCAATTTTGGAACATTCCGCCACACCAAAAAGAAACCGTGCCCTTTAGCTATCACTCTTCTATCCTCCTTCCACCACCCCCGCCTTAAGCAGCCACTGATCCATTCTCAGTCTCTTTAGAACGTCCTAGTCTGGACATTTCCTATAAATGAACAACACGTGGCCTTTTCTGTTTGGTTCCTACACTCAGCGCCATGTTTTCAAAGGTTGTCCGTACACTCAGCGCCATGTAAATAACATTTTGATTAAAAATAACATTTCCAAGTTAAAAAGAAATTATATGAGGTGGCTGAATTCTTCTGTTTTTTCATTCAATCTGTTGCAATATGTTTTCAAAGGTCTTCCGTGTTGTGGCAAGTGCCAGCGTTCCCCTCCTGTTTCCGGCCACAGAACATGATGCCACTGTCTGGATAAAATCAGCTTGCATGGATCCATCATCCACTGACGGGCATTTGGGTGTGTCCACTGTTTGACTGTTGTAAATAATGCTGCTATTAACATGTGTGTACATGTGTGGACTTTCATTCCTCATTCTTAACACCCCAGGTGGGTTTACATCCCCAGGGAGGGGCTCTGGCTAATGCTGAAAGCCATTGGTGTGGCGGGACCTGGTGGACAGAGTCACTGTGTTCTGGACAGAACTGTGGCCTCCAAAGACTACTGTGCGGAAGCCCCAAACCTCCACTGAATATATTTGGAGACAGGGCCCTGAAGGAGGTAATTAAGGTTAAATGAGGTAATAGGAGTGTGGCCCTAGTCCTATAGGGCTAGTTTCTTACGAGCAGAGGAAGAGACATAAGGGATGCACACACACACAGGGAAGTTGGGGACACATGAGGACACAGCCAGAAGACAGCCACCTGCAAGTCAAGGAGAGAAGCCCAAGGAGAATCCAACCCTGCCAGCACCTTGATTTGGATTTTCAGGCTCCGGAACTGGGATAAGATGAATTTCTGTCATGTAACACCTCCAGTCTGTGATCTTCTCCTACGGCAGCCCTAGGAAACAAAAATCCTCACTGCAGAATGGACTGTAGAATTTATTGTTCAAGCTAGGGTGCTTTGAGTGCAAGGAGGCTACCGTGAACCCAAGGACCACAGCTCCAGGCAGACCACACATGTGGGTCACCCTGCTGACCAAGAGCCCCCTTCCCTCTGGGGAACTCACTTCTCCTAGATTGACAATCGCCTTCCTAAACACTATGCAAAGAAACCTACCTGCCCCCTCTTCCCATCTCAAGCCAGGGTTAATGAATATCTCCAATATCCCAATCCCAGAACACTTAATAACTTTCTCACCTGCATCTTTGGGACTTGATATTTGATCAGAGGCATCTGGGCATGGAGAAAACCCAATCTCAGCAGACCCTCACCCCAAGTTCAAGTTTCAAAGGGATGTTTGTCTGGTCTATATTTGCTGAAATTCACTGGAACACAATAGAAAATAATATGAGAGTAGATACCTCATTTGTTGGATTCAGCCATCACACAATCAATTTTGGATAAATGAATGAGTAAATGAATTGAAGAATGAGTGGGTCTAAACTGCCGACTGCTTTATTCAAAGAGAAGTTAACCCAAATGGGTGTGGGCCATTATTTTTCTATCAAGTTTCTTAGAGGCGCAGGCATCTCTGTATCCTGCACATCATTTAGCAATACCTTGTGTACAATCAGTCTTCACTAAATTCCTACTGAATAAATTATGATTCTCATGAACATGTGTGGCTGTGGCACAGGCTTTCCTGCATTCTGATTCTACTATCCTCTGGGATCCAGACACTATCATTTCACAGTCATACATGGGATCTTTTTGCTCTTACAGGCAAGGAAGTCTAGGGAATGTAGTTTGCAGGTTTCTAACCCCTGAGAACAGGAGAGAATTTGGAAGAGTGGTGATTGCGCTGAGAACCACAGAAAACAGTCAGCCAGTGCCTTCAGAGATTTTCAATGAACAATTGTGCATTTATATCTTACATATCTGTCTATATTGTGAAAACCCTGTGAGGGCAGGGACAAAGGGTGTTTAATTTACCAAAGCATACCTGGGACTCAAGAGCATGTGCAATAAATGCTTGCTGCATAAAACTTAAGTTAATAGACACTTGATGGCTGTCCTCAGGTGTACATCAATTTCAATCAGTTTCACTGATAGTGGGCCTCATACCAACAATGGTGACTGTTTGAGAGTGCCCAATAGGACAGGTTTTCATAGTTCATCCTCAGCCTGGTCCTTGAGGCACGGTTCTTTCCCCCCCACCCCATTCTCTGGATGTGAAAATCACGGCCAGGGAGGTGATGTCACTGGTCTAAGATCATGCAGCTGGTAGGAGGTGGAGGTAGAACTTGAAATTATTTGTTTAATTCCTAAAACAAAAACAAAACCCAGAAACAAAAACAAAGCAAAAAATTGTGTTCTTCTGAGTAACATGCTTCCTCTTGCTTGATACAAGTGTCTATGCTGATTTCATGGACCTGTGTGTCCTGGGAAGGGGGTGGGATGGCAGGAAGAGATGTGTCCTGGGAAGGGGGCGGGATGGCAGGGAGGGATGTGTCCTGGGAAGGGGACGGGATGGCAGGAAGGGACGTGTCCTGGGAAGGGGGTGGGATGGCAGGGAAGGATGTGTCCTGATGGGGGTTAGGGGGGTGGCAGGGAGAGACTTGTTGGGGGGGATGGGATGTCAGGGAGGGATGTGTCCTGGGAAGGGGGATGGGATGGCAAGGAGGGATGTGTCCTGTGTGGTGGCAGGTGGGATGGCAGGGAGGGACGTGTCCTGGGAAGGGGGCAGGATGGCAGGGAGGGACGTGTCCTGGGAAGGGGGTGGGATGGCAGGGAAGGATGTGTCCTGATGGGGGTTAGGGGGGTGGCAGGGAGAGACTTGTTGGGGGGGATGGGATGTCAGGGAGGGATGTGTCCTGGGAAGGGGGATGGGATGGCAAGGAGGGATGTGTCCTGTGTGGTGGCAGGTGGGATGGCAGGGAGGGACGTGTCCTGGGAAGGGGGCAGGATGGCAGGGAGGGACGTGTCCTGGGAAGGGGGCAGGATGGCAGGGAGGGATGTGTCCTGTGTGGTGGCAGGTGGGATGGCAAGGAGGGACGTGTCCTGGGGGTGGGGGCAACGGCAGGGAGGGACGTGTCCTGGCAGTGCTCCTCCCCAGTGCAGACCCTGGATTGCTATTGCCACTTTCTATAGCTTGGGAAAAAGAAACTCCTTGAGTTCATTTGGGAAGCCTTGGGCCTGATTCAGCATCTAAACATCTGCTCAGACACGGAGATCCATGTTGCCCTCTCACGAGCCTTCTGTTGGTGCCTACAATTAAGAATCTTCATCAGAATGCACACCCAGAGCCAGGAGGAGTCAGCCTCCTGGGAGACTCAGCATTTACTTCTTCACTCAGTGAAAAGTCCAGCAGCACTGGAACAAAGGGATGACGAATTTCTTAGCTTCACCACCCCATCCCAATGCAAATCTCAGCCAATAATATGACTTTGAGCTTCGGTGAAATAGGTGTAGATAAAAATGTATAAGGGATAATGTGAAGGTTTAGCTTAAAACTCACATGTTATATTTATGTTTCTATGTAGCCCTTTGATTCTACATTTATCTTAGTCTTCCTCTGTGATTACGACTTTTTTTTTTTTTTTTTTTTTTTTTTTTTTTTTTGAGACAGAGTCTCACTCTGTTGCCCAAGCTGGAGTGGAGTGGTGCAATCTTGGCTTACTGCAACCTCTGCCTCCTGGATCAAGCTATTCTCCTGCCTCAGCCTCCCGAGTAGCTGGGACTGCAGGCATGCACCATCATGCCTGGCTAATTTTTGTATTTTTAATAGAGATGGGGTTTCACCACGTTGGCCAGGCTGGTCTTGAATCCCTGACCTCAGGTGACCCACCTGCCTGGACCTTCCAAAGTGCTGAGATTACAGGCGTGAGTCACCGTCCCTGGCCGAGTATAACTTTTAGTAGTAGTAGGTAAGATTGTTCCCTAGAAAAATTAGAACCCTGAAGAAATGAAGGCCTGTGTTTGGGTTTTAACTGCTTTGCAGATAAGCACTTGCTCCCTCTGTCAATTTAGGATTATAGCTGGCCAAAAGTTATAGAAAACTGGAGCAAACTACAGCTTAAACTAATGAAAGATTTCCTTTTATTGCCTGATAGCGAATCTGGAGACAGGCAATTTGGGGTTCAAATGGACATCTGTGATGTCTCAGGGCCCTGGACTACTGGTATTATTTTTCCCTGGTATTATCAGAGTGCAGCTTCTACCCTCAAATCTGTTACTACATGATGACAACACGGCTTCTCCACCTTTTGCATCTCATCTGCGTCCCAGCCAGGACTAAGGACAAGGAAGGCAAAAGATACGTGGTAACGGGTCAGTCCTCTCCTTAAGAGCTTTGCCAGAAGTCACATCAAACAACTTCTGCTTACACATCATTGGCCACAACCGTGTTACGATCCACCCTAGGTATAAGAGAGGTTTGCAAACATAAACTCTTGGCTTGGCACATTTTTTATATCCCCTCCCACCCCTCACCACCACCACCGCAGTTTTGTTAGTAAGGAAGAAGAGGAGAATGAACATTGGATGGTCAGCGGCAGCATGTCACATTCTTAGCAATTAGCCATGTTCCATCAAATAAAACAAAAGTGGACATTTGCACATCAGCGCAATATCAAAGGTGAAACTCAGGACCAGCATTGTGCAGGGATCAGCTCTACTGTATGTAGGAAAATAACCATCAGGACAGCAATTTGTAGCATTTGGCTACCACTGCCTTGAACACATGCTGCCTGCCAGGGGCTCCCCTGCACGGCGTAGTCAGAGTGTGGGAAATAAATGGACTGAGCTGTGACTTTGTCTCAAGTGTCCTCCATGGGAGGTACTAAAGGAGGCCTCGGCATTGGGCAAGTCAAGTCTGGGTCACTTGTCAGCCCTTCCCAGCTGAAGGCTCCTCTGACATATGCTCACTTGATCAGGTAGCCATGGTGGATGTTGCAAAACTGAATACCTGAACACCGGTTGGGTCATAGCCTGGACCCCAGCCTGGAGCTTCCTCTCCTAGGAACCATCTCTCTGTCTAAGGAAAAGCCAGTGATTGCCTGGCTCTGTCTGTGGCCGGCCTCCACTTCAGTGCCTGGGCTGCATGGGTGTTAAATTTTTTAAATAGTAGGCCCGGGTATGCTAATGTTACCAACCCTTCTGGGTCTTTGTGGAGGTTAAATGAGATCACAAATGTGAAATGCATCCTGCCGAGGCTGATGCTTATAGACGAGGGTGAGTTTTAGGCTGAAGTAGAGTGAACCAGGTGTGTATCTGTTCTGCATCAGGCCACTCAATAAGTGAAATGTTTTCCTCCTTTCCCAGCATGTTCCAGAAGCTTCTTCCAGTCCAAGGACAGCAGCTCAGACAGGGCACTGCTAGAGGAAGTGACTTTTCTGCTCAGTAACCCTCTACGTTGGTGGTGAGTGGCCTGTATGCCACCAGATCTGCTGCTTGGGGAAGATGAAGTCCTGCAATGACTGGCCAAAAAGGGGGCCACAAGAGGGTCAGCTGCTTTTTCATGTTTTAAGAATGAGTATCTTGGCAGATACTGAATTCCAACAAAACTCTAAAAAAAAATAATGCTGATGGTGTGATGGTGATGGTGGTGGTGGTGACGATGGTGGCTCTGATGGTGATGGTTGTGATGGTGGTGGTGGTCATGGTTGTAGTAATGGTGGTCGTAATGATGGTGATGGTGGTGACAGTGATAGTGATGATGATGGTGGTTGTGATGGTGAGGAGGTTGTGATGGTGATGGTCATGGTGGTGGTGATAATGATGGTGGTGGTGGTGACAATGATAATGGTGGTGGTGGTGATGGTGGTGATGGTCATGGTTGTAATGATGGTGGTCATAATGATGGTGATGGTGGTGATAGTGATAGTGATGATAATAGTGGTTGTGATGGTGATGAGGTTGTGATGGTGATGGTCATGGTGGTGGTGACAATGATAATGGTGGTGGTGGTGGTGGTGGTGATGGTGGTGATGGTGATTGTAGTGGTGGTGGTGGTGATGAGGGTGGTGGTGTTGATTGTGGTGGTGATGATGGTGGTGATGCTGGTAGTGATGGTGATGATGGTGGTGATGAGGAGGGTGATGATAATGGAGATAATGATGATGGTGATGGTAATGATGGTGATGACTTTTTATTGGCACATAATGTTTGTACATATTTTGAAGGTATGTGTGATATTTTGATTCATGTATATAATGCATAATGATCAAATCAGGGTAATTGGAATATCCATTTGCTTGACCATTTATCTTTTCTTCATGTTGGAAACTTTCCAGTGCTTTTCTTTTAGCTATTTAAAAATGTACAGTAAATTATTGTTGATTATAGTCACCCTACTCTACTATTAAACATGCCTATTAACCTACCTCTTGAGGACTTTTATAGAATGATCACAGCTCTCCCCTCTAGACAGAAGCACAACCCTGAAAGATGCATTATCTAGCCATCTTAGAATTAGAGGTGAACCCATCACTCCCACAGCCCAATGTGATTTACAAGCCCCCGCCTCTGGTGTCTACCTCATGGATCAGAGCTTTGGAGGCAGAGAAAGGGATGCAAACTCAGCATCCTTCATGGGAAACATGCATTTTTCTTTCTCACAAATTCTGACATTATCAAGTTTAGGGGCCTGAGAAAAACAAGATACAAATTATCTTCTTGAGTTGTTGGTGCCCATGAGTGTAGAAGATTGTATGACTTGTATGTGCAGTGTCCCCTGTCCTCCTTGTGTGAGGTCTATGCTTCCTTACTCCCCACCCAACATCAGCCTGGCCCTGTGACTTGCTTTGCCAATGAAATGTGAGTGGAGGTGACATATGCCCCTTCCCAGGAGAAGCCGCAAGGGCTATGGCATGAATCTGCCATGATTCCTTGCCCTGTGCTATGTGACTGGGGTGTCCCTGGTAAGAGCAGCTCCTTCAGGTTGGGTCACAGGATGAAGACAGTATGGAGCAGGGCAAATGCCAGCTGTTGGAATTTGTGAGCATGAACAAGAAATCAACCTTTGTTGAGTTAAGCCAACTCTTGGGGTTGTTTGTTGTTGCAATATAATCTAGTGTGAGCTGGCTGATGTGGTTTATGAATTGACTTGGAAGAGGCATCAGTAGCCCAGGCTCAAAGCTGGTGTCCAGCTTTGCCACTTCTGCATGGAGCTGATGGTCTCCAGACCCTGGTCGGCTGCTCCCAGGTCAGACCTCCAGCTCTACCTGCTTGCACATCATCCATTTTGGGAGCTCCTCTTCCCAGGCCCTGATTGTTCCCAATGACCCTCACTCACTAGCACTTTCTTTACCCTCTTAAGGCTCAGTCAACACGATGAGTGCATGTTCTTACCTCCTGTACTCAGGGCTCAGTCAGCAAGATGAGTATATACTCTCACTTCCCCTACTTAAGACTCAGTCAACAAGATGAGTACATACTCTCACCCCCTCTACTCAGGACTCAGTCAACAAGATGAGTACATACTCCCACCTCCTCTACTCAGGGCTTAGTCAACAAGATGAGTGCAGCTCTCACCTCCCATACTCAGGGCTCAGTCAACAAGATGAGTGCAGCTCTCACCCCCTTTACTCAGGGCTCAGTCAACAAGATGCGTACATACTCTTACCTCCTCTACTCAGGCCTCAGTCAACAAGATGAGTGCAGCTCTCATCCCCTTTACTCAGGGCTCAGTCAACAAGGTGAGTACATACTGTCACCTCCTCTACTCAGGGCTCAGTCAACAAGATGAGTGCAGCTCTCACCCCCTTTACTCAGGGCTCAGTCAACAAGGTGAGTACATACTGTCACCTCCTCTACTCAGGGCTCAGTCAACAAGATGAGTGCAGCTCTCACCTCCCATACTCAGGGCTCAGTCAACAAGACGAGTACACACTCTCACCTCCTCTCCTCAGGACTCAGTCAACAAGATGAGTACATACTCCCATCTCCTTTACTCAAGGCTCAGTCAACGAGATGAGTGCGTACACACACCTCTCCTACTAGTGGAACCAGACCTTCAGGGCTAGTGATGTTATCTCTCAATGTTACGTGAAACCAAGTGCCTGACTCTCTCATGTCCCCAATTCCCCCTTCCCTTAAATCCAAACTATTTATCTCAAGTCCCATCCTGAGGACTGTGTGAATTTCTGCATTTACTCCTCTTGTCCCACATGCAAGGCCCAGAATCCTCTATAATATGAGGAAGGAAGGCCCTATTTCCTAAGTCTCTTTCTAAGTTAGTCAGAGGGTCCCAGTTCTTCCTCTTGCTCCTCTGGCCACTATGGCCTCCCCCTCTGGCTGCCCCACAGTAGAGACACCCCTTCCATCACTCCTCCGGACACCTGCAGCACAAGCCTGAGCTCCGTGGAGGTTTTCTAAAAGGGGACAGAGCTGCAACATTGAAACCTGAGATTCTTGTCCCAGTCACAGTTATGAGAAAGCATAAGGGCTTCACTGGTCACCTTAGCCCCCTGGCCCTCCCCTTTGGGGCTTCCCTGGTGTGGACCCCACTCTTGGACTCCCCTCTTCTCTCTAATTTGCCACTCCAGACCTTCCAATCCCAGCAATGCCAGGGAACTGCTTTCAAATCCTGTCACTTTACTTTGCAATTTAGATTATTAACCTTCTTTCTCTTCATCCCTTTCCATCTAAAGAGAAGAGGCAAACCTGTCGACACAGAAGATCCATAAAAGCCTTGAGATGAGAGTTTTTCTCCATCCTGGGCCAGATCAAATTCTTAGATGGCCTTCTTTCCTTCTGCACCAGGAGGCTATCACTTGCTCAGAGCAAGCCCAGGAATCCCCTCTTCCTCTCTCTGATGCACAGTACACTTTAACAGACAGTTCAGGTCTGGCATTCTCTCTTGCCCGGCCGCTGCTGGGCTGCAGGATGATTGTCCTGTGAGTCGTTTTGTTGGTGGGAGTACAACTCCTTGGCTCCCACCTCTGCCCCAAGGCTTGGTCTCTGCCTTGCACTCAGCTGGTACATGTAGTGCAGCTGTGTGCAGCCTCACCCAGGAAACAACTCAGGTGCCAGGGGGAGGAAACCCCAAATCTTCAGCATATAACCTCCCTGAGAAGGAAAAGCGACTTTGCGTCATTCCCCCTGCCCCCGACAACCATGAGCTTCCTGCAAGTTTTATTGGGAGGGGGTAGCAAGGAAGATAGGAGCGTCAGGGAAGATACTCCTGTGAATGCTTTCAAGAAACTTATAATAATTTTAATCAGCATTTTCCCTTCCATTTAAAATCACAAACTTAGCTACTTAATCAAATGTCATGGTTAAGACACATTTACCTCCTTGGGAGAAAAATGAACAATGGCAGCTCAATTTGGCTTTGGATGGGTTTTAAAAATAGTCAAGTCTGTGAAGGCCATTACATAAATGGCCTCAGAGAGCTTCAAAGAGGACCTCCTGCGGGGGCCTGCTGGCTCCTTTGTTGGGAAAATAGGGGAGGGGACTAGGTGAGGAGACCACAGGGGTTCCCCAGGGTTCCAGGCTGTGGACTTCCCCCAGCAGGGAGAAGGGGCCAGAATTAGCAGGGTGACCAGAAGAACTTTCAACAGCATGGACATCTGAACAGTTCCCTTTTGTATCTGCCGAAGCTGGGAGGTGTGTGTGTGTGTGTGTGTGTGTGTGTGTGTGTGTGTGTGTGTGTGTGTTGAGTGGGAGTGACATACACACAGCTTCCCAATCCCCAAGGGAAGAAAACTGAACCAGTCAGGAATATGAGAGCCATCAAAGTATAGAAAACCAGTTCTAGAAATGCTGAAATACAAGTTAAGGTTTTTTTGTTTTACAGTCTGTAAAAAAGACAATGATATTGTCATCGAAATAATAATAGGCCAGTCGCGGTGGCTCAGTCCTATAATCCCAGCACTTTGGGAGGCCAAGGTGGGTGGATCACCTGAGGTCAGGAGTTTTAGACCTGGCTGACCAACATGGTGAAACCCCGTCTCTATTAAAAATGCAAAAATTAGCCAGGCGTCGTGGTGCATGCCTGTAATCCCAGCTACTCAGGAGGCTGAGACAGGAGAATCACTTGAACCTGGGAGGCAGAGGTTACAGTGAGCTGAGATCACGTCATTGCACTCCAGCCCAGGTGACAGAGCGAGACTCCATCTCAAAAAAAAAAGTAATAATAATAAATAAGAATAATAGGCGGATTGCTCTTTTTGGAGAGAGGTGGACCTGAGTTACACTAGAGAAAAAGGAAATCAGTGTACCCTAGTCCCAAATCATGATTTTGAGCCTGGGTGGGGGCAGAGGGCATCCTCCCTCCCCATAGACTGAAGAGGCCCTCACTCACTGAGGCACCAGCTGTGGTCTTTAGGTTCTGACTTCACCTGGAGACTTCTGCAGAGCTTGTTCCCATCTCGGTTTTCAGGAAACACTTCCTTCTATTATTCTCTTTGCCCGGAGATTCCCAGGGTACTTGGATAGAATTCAAAGGGTCTTTCAACTCAGATGGGGAAAATTGGCATCTTTATTTAACCCTAACTGAAACCTGGCATTTCCTTTCATTATAAATGGAGGTGGCAGAGCACGGTGCCTGTGACCGTCAAACATAGAAACCACAGGCATTTTCATATCACATTGCCATGGCTGCAGATACCTCAGAATATTATTGCTGCATATCTGGACTTCAAAAGGAAGGTAATTTAAGATCAGTCAATTGCTTACTAAGTGTATTAATAAAAAATATGTACGGCTATGTCAGAAATTTGTTTTTATTAGTCTTTTGATAATGTATTTGCATATAATTGGTTTCCTAATAATCCTGGGCTTTTTCAACTCTGCATTTAGAAGGCATTCTGAGAGAGGTTAGCAGGTGTCCACAAGGCTGCCCAAGGGGTTCCTGGAGCCGACAGGGTCCGGTCCGGAGTCCCTCCCTGCCCTCCTGGCCTCTCCTCTGCGAAGCCGGCCTCCTCCCGGTCCAGTCGGGTTGCAGGAAGGGCCTCCCTGGTGCAGCACCGCCACCTCATCCCGCTAGGTGGCAGCACTGCGGGCGCCTCCTTCCCCGCCCGCCGCCATGGGCCCCGCTGGTTCCAGGACCTCCCTGTCTCCTCCGACTGTTAATGGGATCCGCTCCCTCACACCCCTCAGGGAGAGGTTCTAGGGGACGATGACCCAGGGGCGGCCCGGCAGGGAAACTGCTGAGTCACCCTGCTGCCTCTCTGATCCTCTGGCCGGCTCACAGATGACCGTAGCCACACCGTGCGTGAGGCCTCATAGGGCCCTGCCAACACCTCCCCGGGCAGGGGCTGTGGGCCCCACATCTTACAGAAGAGGAGACCGAGGGTCCGAGAGGCCAGACAACTCGGCCAGGACCCCGACTCAGCAAGCGCTGGCCCCTGGTCTCCCCATGGCAAGGCTGGCACTCCTGCCACCACACCTCCCTGCCTCTGGCCCTCTCCTGGGAGTCTTTGTGGGGAAGTCACTGTCTTCGTCCTCCTGCCTGGGCAGAGTCCAATCCTGTGCCTGGCTCCTCAAGACCCTTGGCAAAGATCCTGGAGGCCTGGGAGTGAAAGGGCTGCTTGGGGGACTTAAGCCCCAAGCTATGGTTCTCCTGGGAGACTAAGCCCCAAGTCATGGTCCTCCTGGGAGACTGAGCCCCAAGCCATGGTCCTCCAGGCTCTGCCCTTCCACCCCCTCACTGGTTGCCCCTCCCAGGGAGGCCTCACCTGTGAAGTGCTTCCCGCCCTCGCCCCCCACCTCCCTCCCACGGCTCTCGCATGGCCTGGGGAGATTCCAGAGCTGGCCTGGGTCAAGCACCTGCACAGAGCGCAGAGCGAAGACTCGGTTTGGTATCCCCTGCCCCTTGCACCTTTCCCAGATGAAGGGTGGCACCAGCGTCCTTTCCAAGGTCCGGATTCGGCACTGCCCTCAGCCTATACAGGATTAAAAGCAGGGCTTTGTCGTGGTTTCTCAAAGCGTCAGCGGGTCTGTGGAGGATTCCGCCCCATGTCACTTCTCTCAGGGAAAGGTCCCCACCCAGTGTCTGTCCTCCTTTAAGTGCCCCCCCCTTTTGTGTGTGTGTGTGTGTGTGTGTGTGTTTGTTTTTGTTTTTGTTTTTTTGCAAATACAGACTAACCAGGTAGGCACAGAGGAGTCCTGGCATGGGGAATGAGCAGTGAAACGCCGGTGGAGAGTCTGGGAGGCCCAGATTCCCTGGAACTTTCCAGTGACTCCTCCGGAGCAAGGGCCTGACCAGGCAGCAGCTGCGCTGGACGATGAGAGACCGTTGGGTAATCAGAGGCATAGGACTGGGCTTCGCTGGGTTCCGGGCAGAAGCGCTGAAGCTCCGACCCGGAACGCGGTGACTTCATCAGCGCAGAAGCCCGCGCAGCCGAGCAGAGGAGTCCCTCGCAGGGGACCCTCGGACAGACGCTCCTGCGCGGCCCGCGTGGCGCAGCTCCGCCCCAGGAAACTTTTCGCACAGCCCCTGCTCCATGCGCCCCCACCCAGTTCTTCCTCGGTGCCGCCCCATCCCCAAAGTAGCTCTCCGCGTCCACTGGGCGCCCCCGGTAACCGGGTCGGAACCTCGAACGGCTTCGCATGCCATCCGGTTACCCTGGCAACACCATCCGGCGGCGCCTGGCGGTCCAATCGGAGCCTGCGGCCTCTCTCGAGCCTTTCGCAAGGTGGGGACCGGGACGCAACCGGGAATGGGGAAGGGGGCTGAAGAAGCCCCCGCCTGCGCTGTCGCCCTCGCTGGGCACAGCCCTCCGACGCCCCCGCCCCGCGGCGACCCCGGCCCCCGCAAGGTGGGACGGCGAGCATGAGCCGGGGCCGGGTCGGGGACTCGAGCTCCCGTTCGAGGGGCGGGGAAGGCGGGTGACGTGAGCCGGGCCGGGCGGGCGGAGTTGGGACCGGCTCCGGGAGGCGGGGGCGAGCGCGCTGAGAGGCAGACGCGAAGAGCGAGGCGGCCGAGCAGCGCGGGCGGCTCTGCGGCGGGCGCGGTGGGCGCGGGCGGCGGGGCCCCGGGATCCCCGCGCGCCTCCTCCGCGCGGCGCCGCCGCCGCGCGTCCCCACGCCCCGCGCTCCACGGCGCCCTCGCCCCGCGCGCCTCCCGTGCCCGCCTCCTGCCAGCCTCCGGGCCGCGACCGTCTGCAGAGCGAGCGCTCAGACGGAGCCCCCGGGCAACTTGAGTGGCGCCGATCGGCGGCGGAGCCTCTGGCAGAGCCCCCCGACCCGGCAACGCGGGGGGGACCCGCGTCCGCCCGCGTCGCGTCGCCCCAAACCCTAATCAGCGCCGCCCCATCGGCGTGGAGCTCCGACTGGAGGCAAGAGCCGCGCGCCGGGAGACACGCACCGTGAGCGGCAGCGCCGCCGGCCTCCCTCTTCACCGCCCCGGAGGGCGAAGCCGCAGCTCCCCAGCCCCCTGACTGCGCGGCGACAGCGCCGAAACACGCCCCGCCTCTCCGCCGCCTTCGCTGTGCCGCCCGCGGAGGGGGCCGCGAGCCCCGCGCCCGGGCCGAAGGATGTGCGCCCCCGCGGGCCGCCCCGCCTGAGCCATGCGCCCCAACGGCGGCGGCGCGCCGGCCGGCATGGAGTCCCGCGCGGCCGCGCTCTGACTCGCTGTGCGCCCCGCGGCCGGCGGGCGGCGGGAGGCGGCGGACCGAGAGCCGGAGACCGGCGCCGCGGGACGGAAGCGAGCGGGCGCGGGCGCCGCGCAGATGGCCCGGGCGAGCCAGGTCTGAGGCCCCGCTCCCCGAAACGTGACCATGTGGATTCAACAGCTTTTAGGACTCAGGTGAGCGACCCGGCCGGCGCCGGGTGCGTTTGGGCGCGTGGGTGCCGGGCTGGGCGGAAGCGGCGCTTTCCTCTCTGTTGCAAATCAAGGGACCCCTCTTTGCTTCCCGCAAGCGGGCAACGGGGTGCACCGGGAACCGGATAGGGGCGCCCGCCCTGATCCCGGAGCCTGGAGCGCGGCGGCCCCGGCGGGGAGCGGCCGGGTCTCCAGGGCTCCGCGCGTCCGGGGTCCGGGCAGCGGCGCCCGCCCCAGCAACCCTGGCAGTGGGGCCGGCCGGGCGCGCCCGCAGCTCCAGGCGCCAGCAGCGCAGTGTCCTGGCCGGCTGCCCCGGCGCGCCTCCTCCCCGGGGCCCGGGGCGAGGCGCGGGCTGCTGGGCGCGGCGGGCGCGGGGGCCGGGGCTGCTGGGGAAAGCTAAAGCTCCAGGCTCCCAGCGAGAGCTTCGCAGGCGGAGTTGGAGGAAACCAGAGGCGAACAGCCACTCCGCCCGCCCTTCTTTCTCGGGGCCCCGGGGCTGAGCAGGGGCCTCTTAGGCTTCCAGCTGCCGACCCAGCTGTTTGCGGGTGACCTCCGGGCCCGACGGACGCCCACAGCTGGCTGGCAGCTGGGGCGGGAGAGCTGGGGCTCTTGGGGAGCGCCGGCGGCCACCCCTCTGTAAACACACACGCACACACGCCCGCCGGCGCTCCTGGGGCTTGTCTGTGTCTGGGACTCCAGGGCCAGGTGGAACAGGGGGTTCGAGCCTAGAGCCCGCGGTGGGGGTGTCCAGAAAGACCCTTCTCGGCAAACTTTGCCAGCCCGCCGGGGTTCTTGGGCTTCTCCGGCTTCAGCCTGGGGTGGCCCAGGGCCCACCAGAGCACAGCTGTCCTTTTGGCTGGGCAGGCTGCCTCTGAGCCCTCGCCCTCCTGCCGGGCATTCACGGAGCTCGTGTCTTTGGGTCCCGGGTTGGAACCGCGAGCGGGGAGGACAGAGGTGGAGGCGGAGAGCAACGTGCGGTTCTCGAGTTTGTCCACTGGGATGCACTGCGCTCCCGCGTTGGGGACGAAAAGGCCAGTAGTTGTTAGCCGGCTGCTTGAGCCGCCCCCACTCCTGGATAAAGCTGCGCGGGGAGTGAGGCGAAGGGAGGGAGGATCTAGTGCGTGTCCTGATTTTGAGAAATCGGAAGGGGACGGGGACGACAAGTGTTTTCTAGCGACCCTTGATTTATGAGCCGATTCTGCACCCAGAGGTGAATCCTGTGTAACACATCTGGTGAACATTGTTAGATGTTATTATTAGCTTCCCTTCTCGCAGTGGCCGATCTTGCTGTGGGCTTCAAAGGTTAATCATGGAACCGATTGTGTTGGGTGTTGGATATTGGCCTGGCCTGAATCGATAAGTGTGCTTGGGCTAGATAAGGTTTAGGCTTGGACTGTTTTGGGATGTCGGCAAAATGGAGCGAGGACAGCTTTGCAGGAATGACCCTGATCCAGGTGCCCTGCAGGCCTGCCATCCCCTGCTCTGCCCCGGACTGTCCCAGGTCTCAGCAAGACCTCCGAGGCCTTGTGAATGACCAGACGGGTCCCCACCCTGGCCAGTGGCTGGTCTTCAGCTCTGACCTGCTTCCTGAGCTGCCATCTGCCACTTGATTCCTGATGGCAACTTATTTGAACAGACATTTTTTTTTTATTGCTAAGTTGCTAGATTAAAAGATGAGTACATTTTGATAAAGGGAGAGGAGAGCAAATATCTTGGAAAGAAACCTCTCTTTTGGTTTGAAATTTACTAAAACAGTTCCTATCAAGCATCCTCCAGCCGGATCTTGGGATTTTGCTTTAGGAAACAGTTCTGTTGGTTCTTTTGAAGTTTGACCTTTTGTTTTTCCCCCTTCGATGTTAGCACAGGAGATTTTCTGTAAGTGTGCCTTTAAGGATGAGCTGTCACCTATTTGGGATCCTGATGGGAGAGCTGTCTTGTTACTGCTGTCTCCTGGCCAGAGAAGGAGGCCTGTGCCCAGAGGGTCTGGGTGGTTTCGCATCACAATGGGCACCTGGGGACTCAGAGCCAAAGGGTTGCAAGTTCAAGGTCTGGAAATGGACTTTTTCTTTCAAGACAGCCCTTCATCTTTGCTTGCAAGCCACTCCATGGCTCCCCAGGTGAGCACTGGGTGTCTTGCTGCCGAGCTTGGAGCCTGGTTAGGACAGGTATACACTGAGCCTCCAGCTGGGGTGGCAGAAGGCCTGGCCTGCACCATGGGAGAGATGCAGTCTAACTTGCTGGGCGGGGGGTGGGGGTTGGGTGGGCTTTCTTAGCTCTGGCCCCTGAGGCGAAGTCTGGGCTCGGTTATTTACTTCTGCGTTGGAACTGAGCTGTATGTGGAGCTCTTTTCCCCCCCCAAGAGGGAGAAGCAGATTGAGACTTATTGAACTGCTTTTGTGTCTTTTGCAGTGGTGTTTAATAGTTGTAGCAAAGCTCCAAAGATACTTTCCATCAGCTCAGAGAGAGGGAGCCATGGAAGGAGACCCAGTGGCTTGACAAGCCCTGCCAGAGCTCACCTGTGAGGGGGGTGCGTACTCAGCAAGCAGCCCAGAGTTTAGAGTTGGCTTCCTGGTTGTGAGTCGCTTCCCAGGCTGCAGACCTCAGATGCTGTGGCTTCCTCAGGAGCTCTGAGCGTTCACCGAATACGTTTGCTGGGTTGTGCTCAGGACTGTGATCCGTAGCGGAGTGCCACGAGCTCATTCCCAGCCCATGTCCCTGCGGCCATCCCATCTGTTCTCCCGCTCTAAGGTTCTGGGGCCCCTTTTGTTTGGGAGGCCCTGGGTGTGTGTGATGACATAATTCACAGTTCCCCAAGCCCTCTCAGTGCGCGCTGTACCATGTCTGGGCCTCATGGCGGGGATCCATTGGCTTGGCTGTCACCGTCCTCGCTGTAGAGCCCCTCGGCAGCTGGGACTGTGCAGCCCAGCTTTGGCGGATGAAGTCAAATGTTCCGTCCACAAACATTGCGCTCCCGGTGAATCCTGGCTCGCGCCGATTTCCAGCTGCTGCTACTAAATTGATTGCAACTGGAATCCATCTAGTGTCAGTGGCTGTGCTACTCCTCGGGGACGATCATGCTTGACTAAATTGCAAATTTAGCAGGCAGCTCAAATCTTTGGGCAACATTGGTACATACCCCCCTTTCACGCTCACCCCTACCTTGGGGATCCACTGTCCAAGTGGAGGAGCTGATGGCAGACTCCTCCCGGTCTGTCCCTGTTGTTTATTTACTTTGATCACCTGCTTCCTTTTCTTCCATGCATTGGAGAGGGGAGCAGGGCAACACAGCTCAGGAATGGAGACAGCCCCATGCCTGCCGGAGACAGCTGTCTCTGGGTCCCTGGAGGCAGAGCAGCGCCAGCTTCCCCAAGGCATGCATCTGTGTCTTTCTAGCGGCGGGGGTGGGGGGAGGGGGGTCGCTGGAGGTGCTTCTGGACCCCAACCCTGTCTCCACTTCCACAGCCGCAGTCCCTCTGGCCCGCACACAAACAGGGTGTCTGGCAGGTGGGGCCCTGCTTGTCCCTGGGTTCTGCATTTCCCTGAGCTTTTTGTGGGAAAGCCACAGGGTGCCTGGAGCGTGACCCTGGGTTACAATGAAGTAGGTAAACATAAAACCCTGACTGGAATGCAAACAGCTGAGCCTTCAAGAGCCCAGGGGCTCCTCTCTGGGGTTATGTAAGAGTCATCTGTTTTAAATACGTAGTTGCCAAGTTTTCTTCAAAGGGTTACAAGTCAGTAGAGACCAAATTGATGTAAAGATTAACTTGGAAAGCCAAATATATCCTTGATCTAGATTTTATGTTTGAAGTCTGGCTTGAGAGGGTTTCTCCTGCCTGGTGCCAATCAGACACAAGGAGGACACGGGGCAGGGGCTTTCTGGGGCTAGAACAGGGAAACGTGGACGGTCGACTCCGTTCTTTCTTCCTCTGAGACCCCTTCCAGGAATTGAAAGGGGCTGGTGAGTCATGAGGCATTGGAGTAGGGAGTGGTGCTGGTTACATAACTCAGATTAACTCTTAGTTAATCTGCCTTGAATAGAGAGTCAGGCTGGAGGGTGTCCACATCCGATCTCTGGTGGCCCTTAGGGGGTGTCTCCAAGTACCTCCACCTTGGAGCTGGGATAAGATCAGGCACCAGGAGGAGAGAGGGGGACTGGCTACTCCTGGGTCCATCCCAAAAGGTTACTTACTATATGATGATTTCATAGCATTGAAATTGAGGTGGGAGGTGGGACTCGACTCTGGAGGTGGGACTCAGACTGTGGACCAAATTGAGGACTAACTAAAGCAGGGACAGGATGGAAGCACCATTCCGTAAGACATGCCCATCAGTGTGCCATGTCAGTTTACCACTGCCAGTGCAACACCCAGGAGTTACTGCCCTTTCCATGGCGATGACCTGATGACCCAAAATCACTACCCATTCCCTAGAAATTTCGACATAAACCACCCCTTAATCTCCATGGAATTAAAAGTAGGTATAAATACAACTGCAAAGCTGCCCTGAGCTGCCACTCTCAGCACACTGCCTATGGGGCAGCCTTGCTCTGCAGGGGCAGTCCCCGAGCTGTCACATTGCCGGCCTGGTAACACCACCAGAGCTGGAACACCTCCTCAGTAAAGCTGTTTTTCTTCTATCACTGGCTTGCTCTTGAATTCTTTTCTAGGCAAAGCCAAAAACCCTCATGGTCTAAGCCCCACTTTGGAGCATGCCTGCCCTGCATCAAAATGACAAAATTATAGACATGGTACAATACTCGTAGTAGTTGTCAGGGGTCAAAGAAGGGGTGGGGAACAGAAGCAAAGAGGGTGTGGTTACAAACGGGTAACATCAGGCCTCCTTGTTATGATGGAAACGTTGTCTATCTTGACGATATCCATGTCATAATCCTGTTATATTACTGTACTGTCATTTTGCAAATGTTACCACTGGGGGAATCTTGGTGAGGGGTACACAGGATCTCTCAGTATTGTGTCTTACAATGCCTGTAATTCCACAGTTAAAATAAAAGGTTTAATTAAAAGAAACAAACTAACATTCTCTACTAATCTGTCAGAGATTAGTGCCTAACTGATCCGACTGGTGAGCGTGCGCACACGTGTGTGTATGTGAGTATTTCGCTTTTTTAGGGGTCATATATTTCTATTTAACAGCAGTCAAAGGTGATGTGGAAATGGGGAAATGGGTGAAAAAGATTGCTTTACAGAACTTGCTCGGTCGTGTCTCTGCCACACATTTTAGAACAAAAAATTCAGCAGCATATGAACGTGTGGTGTTGCTAATGTTACGAGATCCATCATCGGTGACAGTAATAAATGACTTCGTGCATAATTATTGGATAAGAAGATCTGTCCACATCTTTACATCAATTAGGTCAGCTCTGAAAACAGAGCAGCTTTTGGGGGTCAGCCTCACTTTTCTACCCTGGCTTATAGGCTTCAAAACCATACTCTGAGGGTTTTAAGTCAAACACAAAAACAGCTGGTTTCCTGTTTCTAGATCAGGGAAACACGAGCCTCAAGTTTGAGAAGGCAGACATTGGTTTGTGGCTTTGCTGTTATCACCTCACTTGGGGCTTTATGATAAAAGAACCAGGGTGTGGGGGGTGCTCTCTCAGGGCTTATTGAATGAAACTGGGAGATACAATGGGAAACTCTGTCTCAGATTTGGCTGTGAACTTCTGAGATCCTCACGACCTACACCCGATACTCTTTCTCTCTCCTTTCACATCCAGATGGGAGGTGCTGGAACTAATACTATAATACTGCTAGCCCTTTTCCTAACCCAGGCTTTGTGCTAAGTGATCCAACTGTGCTAAACTGTCCAGCCATTCTGCATTGTCCCACTCCACCCTCATAATCCTCATGGTGGCCCTGCAAGGCAGGTATTATTGCTCCCATTCACACAGGAGAAAACTGGAGCACAGAGAGGTTAGGTAATTTGCTCAAGGTCACACAGCTAGCTCATGGGAGAGGTGGGATTTGAACCCAGGTTTCCAGGACTCAAAAGTCCATTCATGCTCCTTATGCTGACCTCTGTGGCTTTCTTGTCTTATACAAAATCTACTTCTTACTCACTTTATTAAGTTACAGATTGCCCTTTTGGGAAACAAAACAAAATTTTAAAACAACAACAACAAAAAAATAAAGCAAGAAGGACCCAGCTGCTGCGATGCCAAGTCAGCACTTTATGGATTTAGCCGTGTGTTCAGCTGACTCTGAAATCACAAGTCTTTCTGGCACCCATGATTTTAAGTAAAAGGTTTATGGTCAAATAACAAATTATTTTGCAGCAAAGAATTAATGAAACGCCATGGGGAGATGAAAACCTTTCTGTGACACAGATACTGCTCTTCAATCTATTTAATAATTAAAAATAAATATGTCACCAAATCCAAGGAGACCTCTATTGAGAGCTTTCTTGAAATTAAAAGCTGTGGAAATCAATGAATGATCACATTGAGAAAGTTGGGTTTAGCTTAAGAAGCCTGGTAAAAGGAATTACCCTTTATGTATATATTTGTGTGTGTGTGTGTGTGTGCGTGCACGTGTGTGTGTGCGTGCATTTTTTTGGAAGTACAATTCACATGCAATGAAATTTACCCATTTAAAGTGTCTGGTTCATTGATTTTTAGGATATTGGCTGAGTTGCACAACTATTGCCGTGGTCCAGTTTCAGCACGGTGGCCTCGCCCCTGATAAGATCCCTTTTGCTGTTTGTAGCAATCCCTGTTCCTGCCTCCAGCCTTTGACGACCACTCCTCTGGGCTCTGATGGATTTGCCCATCATTGCTATTCCTGTAAATGGAATCATCCGGCGTGTGGTCATTTTTGTCTGACTTCTTTAGTGTCATGTTCCGAGGTGTGTCTATGCCGTAGCTTGCCACTTCATTCCCTTTTTGTTCCTGAATGGTATCCCGATGTTTGGACATCCCACCGTTTGCTTGCCCATTCATCTGTTGATGCAGGGTTGGGTTGCTGGCATCTTGGGGCTGGGGGAACAGCGCTGCCATGAACTTCGTGTGCACGTGTCTTGGTGGATATTGTTTTCATTTCTGTTGCCTCCACTTGATACTTTATAACCACAGACGTCAGTGCTCGGTGGGGCCATGAGAAACCCCTTATGTGTTGTTAGATGGGTGCTGGGCTAGGTGCCCACAGTCCAGCTCTGGGGTGGGATTGCCTCCTTCCTTTTGTTCTAAAGAGAATTCCCTACACATAAGCCATTGTTGATTCGAACATTTCTCATTCAACAAGCATTTATTGAGCGCCGAGTGCATTCTGCCACGGGGATGTGTTTTGGTTCGATAGAGGAGAACAGGTTTTTCCACTCTGCCCTGGTATAAGGGGGAACATTTTGACTCATTAGAAGGACTCCTGTCTGGCCAGATGCCTGGAGGTGGAGGGAAGAGGGTCAGTGGTCTCTCAAAGGACCCAGACTGTGCCTACTCCCCTGCACGTGGAAAGTGTGGGCTTCAGGGGCCTTCCAGGGAATGTAAGGGAGGCAGCTGTGCTTCCTCCTTCCCAGGGGGGCAGTGGGGCCAGTTTGGGGAAACCATCCTCATGGAGTGAGGGCTGAAGGGCATCATTTTGTTTTTATTTATTTATTTATTTATTTATTTATTTATTTATTTATTTTTTTGAGACGGAGTCTTGCTCTGTCACCCAGGCTGGAGTACAGTGGCCGGATCTCAGCTCACTGCAAGCTCCGCCTCCCGGGTTTACGCCATTCTCCTGCCTCAGCCTCCCGAATAGCTGGGACTACAGGCGCCCGCCACCTCGCCCGGCTAGTTTTTTGTATTTTTTTTTTTAGTAGAGACGGGGTTTCACCGTGTTAGCCAGGATGGTCTCGATCTCCTGACCTCGTGATCCGCCCGCCTCGGCCTCCCAGAGTGCTGGGATTACAGGCTTGAGCCACCGCGCCCGGCCTATTTTATTTATTTTTTTATGCTTTAAATAGATTGGGTCTTGCTATGTTACCCAGGCTGGTCTCGAATGCCTGAGCTCAAGCGATCATCCCGCCTCAGCCTCCCAGAGTGCTGAGATTCCAGGCATGAGCCTCTGCATCCAGCCAGGCATCATTTTTGATGGACAAGGCAGTGCCAGGGGTTGTAGGCACAGGACAGAGCTGTGGGAAGCACCCCAGAAAGCACGGGTCTTGGGTGCTGGATGCTACCACTCACAGAAGGGGCAGCCCTCAAGCAGGCCATGGATTCCAGGAATCCCATGATGGGGATTGTTCGGCACCAGCCACAGACTTGGAAGAACCCGAATGCAGAAGAGGGAGAAGTGAAGGGAACATTTCCCATCCTGGGGTAAATGACAACAAACCCATGGCGCCCAGGCAGCTCAAATTTAGGCTGCAGGTGGGAGGAGGGTGGCCCCTGGAGGAGCTCCTGGTATCCCTCTTGTGCTAGCCCCGTGAGTGTGGATGAGGGTCTCGGCCCAACTGGCCCCAGAGGATCTTTGTAGTCAGCTGCTAAGTTGTTAGCTGGTGTTGGGGGCAGAGACTCCCCAGACCTAGGGGTGGGGAAAAGATCTGAACTCTGGCAACCGGTGTGGCCTCTTTGGTAGTTGCTTCTTCGAGCTCTGTGTAGAGAAGGATTCTGAGTCCTTCTGGGGATTTGGAGGGAGAAAAGTGCCTATAGACTGTTGGCCTTGTCTGTGTGGGACATGGGATGGAAGAAGGGTGGCTCTAGTGCTGTAGAACTGCCCTTTTTGGGAGGCCTGAGTGCGGGGCTTGCTCATAGCCACAGGTTCCTGTTCATAAACACCTTCACTGAGGCCTGTGTGGACAAAATATCAGTGAACAGTTGCATGACACTCACTGTGTAGCAGGTGCTGTTCTATGCCCGTGCCGTATCTTAACTCTTTCCTACATTGCTATGGTAGGAGCACTTTGAGGATCTCCTGTTTGTAGAGAAGGCACAGAGAACCTGAATGAATTTCCCCAGGCGACACAGCAAGTAAATAGCAGAGCCTGCACTCAAACCCAGGCACTCAGCTCCAGCATCTGGCCTCTGAACCGTTACATCCTGTTCTTCCTAGTCTAGAAGAACACATTGGATTGGATGTATTTAAGGAATACAGCATCCACCAGGCTGGGGCAGGCAGCCAAGTATGGGATTTGAGCCCAGCATCCAGGGCCAATTTCCTTGCTGCCTGGCACCACACAGAACACACATGGATGTCCATGGTACAGAGGTGAAGAGGACATGCCTGGAACTTCATGGGTTCTGAGCCTGGTAGAGGGGACAATGGTGGTGCAGTTCCCAGGTGACAGCAGCAGCCTGTCCATGCAGTTGGGCCCAAGAGTCAGCCCTGCTTAGGCTGCAGCAGGGACTGCCTCCCACCAGCTGATCCCCACCATCAGCTGGGGGGCCCAGGTCATGCCCTTCTGCTGGGGGTGCATTCAGAGTGTCATCTTTACCAGGTGAAGAAAAAATGGCCCCAGGAGAGAGCTGGCGATTTTGCTCATTTCCTGGGCTGCCCTTTGGTGGCATCTGCCTGGCTCTGATTTGCCTCTACTTGGAGCATCTGAATAACTCAGCGCCTCTACTCAGAGCATCTGAATGACTCGATGACAGAGTCGTGTAACCACCCTCCCAGGCTGACTACAGCCCTGATCAGAGAGAAGTCAGCATCCCGCTGTGGATTCAATTTCCCGAATGGTTGCAAAGAGCCATCTTAGGCAAGGGTGAAGAAATCACCCACGGATGGTGCCGGTAGACTTCCTAGGCATGCAGCTACGATGTGTGTGTGTGTGTGTGTGTGTGTGTGTGTGTGTGTGTGTGTGTATATATATATTTTTTTTGAAAAGATTCAGTTACTAGGCAGGATCATTGTATTTTGTGTGTTAGCAAGGAACCTCTCCGAACCACGATGCCAGCCTTTGCGGCAGAAGCCTCCGCCCCAGGACCGGCTGAGGACCGTGCTCTCTGGCTTGGAAAGGAATGTGGTAAAATGTGAAAAAAAAAAGCCCCACGAGAGTCGGTTTTCAGTCGACGCCCCCACCCCCCTCTTTTTTGTCAAGAGAAAATTCAAGACCGTACCCAGATGCTGAAAAAAGCTGTGCTTCCTGCTGAGGGACACGGTGGCTTTCAGAAGGCAAGGATTCTTTAGGGAGCCAATTATGCGAGACAAGAGTAAGCATGTTTATTTTTATGACACTGCATTTCAAAATCCCAGAAAATGTTGACGGAATGGCCCCATTAGGCGCCCGGGTCTCCTGGATGCTGTGGCATTACACTGCGCAGGCTTCCAGGGGCATTTTGGGGACTCTTGATTAAGGCCCGGTACTGGGCTAATTTACTGGCCATTACTACCCTGGAGGGTCTCTGAGCACTCACAGCTCCAGGTTCCTTCTTCCTTCAGCATTTTTCGGGCTAATTTGATTCTCTGCACAGAAGCCTGATGCTCTGGGAAGACCTGAGCCGCTGCACTCACTCCAATGCCATCTGTTTCTCAGGCTCTCACCCCGATGGTCCCTGGGGAGTGCGGGACTGGGGTTTTGTGGCACCAGCCATGCAAGTGGTCCCCCGAGGGTCTGCTGGCCCCGGGTAAGAGCCGGGCAGCGTGACAGGTATGACAGCCACTGAGGTTTGTCCTGGCACAGGCTGCCTATGGGCCTGACATCCAGACACTTCCATGCAGCAGACACGGATGAGTGGCCACCGCATGCTGGGTGCTGTGCTGGGCACAGGGATGAAAAGACCCTTCTCCTGGTCCTACAGGTACTCCAAGGAGGAGAGGACAGAGGAGCAAATGGAATTGCAGGAGCCAAGAGGAAAAAGGAGATGGGGAAGATTTCCTGGAGGTAGCAGCATTTGACCCCTTTCTCAGAGGATGAGAGGAAGGAAGCCCATTGGGCCCGAGGAGGAAGGGACAGCCAGGGAGTGGGAATGGGGTGGCTGCCATTTGCTGAGCACTGGTGGTGGGTGTGCTGCACAGATGGGGATGTGGAGGCACACCACGGTGAAGTAGCCCACCGAGGCTCCTCCGGCCCACCCAGGGGAGGGTGGGGCAGGTGTATTTGGGTCAGCCCTTAGGAGTTGGCTCCGTGAAGCTGGAGAGGAAGGCGCATGTTTAGGGGGCTGATGCTTGGAGGAGACTGGAACGACCAGTGGGCCCCAGGACTCCCGCTTCTGTCCTGGGGGCTGGGAGCCATCCAGCGTCCCAGGGAAAGTGTCATGCTCTCTGCCCGTGTGCGTTCAAGTGGAAAGGGAATGACAGACCCTGGGGGAGTGAGGGATGCAGAGAGGGGCCCGTGACTCACAGGAGGGGTGCGGAGAGGGGCCCCTGAATCATAGGAGGGCACAAAGAGGGGCCGTGAATCACAGGAGGGGTGCGGAGAGAGGACCCGTGAATCCCGGGAGGGTGCGGAGAGGGACCCGTGAATCACAGGAGGGGTGCGGAGAGGGACCTGTGAATCCTGGGAGGGTGCGGAGAGGGGCCCTTGTATCACGGGAGGGTGCGGAGAGGGACCTGTGAATCCTGGGAGGGTGCGGAGAGGGACCTGTGAATCACGAGAGGGTGTGGAGAGAGGGACCTGTGAATCACGGGAGGGTGCGGAGAGAGGACCCGTGAATCACGGGAGGGTGCGGAGAGAGGACCCGTGAATCCTGGGAGGGTGCGGAGAGAGGCCTGTGAATCCCGGGAGGGTGCGGAGAGGGACCTGTGAATCATGGGAGGGTGCGGAGAGAGGCCTGTGAATCATGGGAGGGTGCGGAGAGGGACCTGTGAATCCCGGGAGGGTGTGGAGAGAGGACCTGTGAATCCCGGGAGGGTGCTGAGAGGGACCTGTGAATCCCGGGAGGGTGCGGAGAGGGACCCGTGAATCCCGGGAGGGTGCGGAGAGGGACCTGTGAATCCCGGGAGGGTGCGGAGAGGGACCCGTGAATCCCGGGAGGGTGCGGAGAGGGACCTGTGAATCCCGGGAGGGTGTGGAGAGAGGACCTGTGAATCCCGGGAGGGTGCGGAGAGGGACCTGTGAATCCCGGGAGGGTGCGGAGAGGGACCCGTGAATCCCGGGAGGGTGCGGAGAGGGACCTGTGAATCCCGGGAGGGTGCAGAGAGAGGCCTGTGAATCCCGGGAGGGTGCGGAGAGGGACCTGTGAATCACGGGAGGGTGTGGAGAGAGGACCCGTGAATCATGGGAGGGTGCGGAGAGGGACCTGTGAATCACGGGAGGGTGCGGAGAGGGACCCGTGAATCCTGGGAGGGTGCGGAGAGGGACCTGTGAATCCCGGGAGGGTGCGGAGAGGGACCTGTGAATCACGAGAGGGTGCGGAGAGGGACCTGTGAATCACGGGAGGGTGCGGAGAGAGGACCCGTGAATCACGGGAGGGTGCGGAGAGAGGACCTGTGAATCCCGGGAGGGTGCGGAGAGAGGACCCGTGAATCACGAGAGGGTGCGGAGAGAGGCCTGTGAATCACGGGAGGGTGCGGAGAGGGGCCCCTATCTCCACCCTTCCAGCCCCAACCTGCCGCCTGCCCCTGCCCACTCTGTGGGGACCTCCTCACCTTACAACAGCAGTCCCCAACCTTTTTGGCACCAGGGACCAGTTTCATGGAAGACAGGGTGGATGGTTTCTAGATAACACTGTTCCACCACAGATCATCAGGCATTAGATTCTCATAAGGAGTGCACAACCTAGATCCCTCACATACTCAGTTCACAGTAGGGTTAGTGCTCCTTGAAGAATCTAATTCCACTGCTGATCTGACAGGAGGCGGAACTCAGATGGCAATGCTGGCTCACCCACTGCTCACCTCCTGCTGTGAGGTCAGTTCCTAACAGATGCTGGTACTGGTCCATGACCCAGGGTTGGGGACCCCTTCCTTAGAGAACTGGACCCCCACTCAGGTGCTGCTTGGGGTGGAGTCGTCATCCCACCCAAGCTGTGGGTCTGAATTTTGTGAAGAACCCCTGAGACACAAGGCGATGAGCCCACAGCACTGAGTGAACGTGGAGGTTTCAAGTGGGAAGGGGAAGATGTTCGGGGGAGTTGGATTCCTCCCTAAAGAATGCCCTTAGGGTGAGGCCAGGTGCAGTGGCTCATGCCTGTAATCCTAGCACTTTGGGAGTTGGAGGCAGGAGTATCACGTGAGGTCAGGAGTTCAAGATCAGCCTGGCCAACATGGTGAAACCCCATCTCTACTAAAAATACAAAAATTAGCCAGACGTGGTGGCAGGCGCCTTTAGTCCCAGCTAGTCGGAGGTTGAGGCGGGAGAATTACTTGAACCCGGGAGGCGGAGGTTGCAGTGAGCTGAGATCGCACCACTGCACTCCAACCTGGGTGACAGAGTGAGACTCTATTTCAAAAAAAAAAAAAAAAAAAAAATGCCATTAGGGTGGCAGTTTTCTTCCTCCTTGTGCGGAGCCAATCCTGTGTATTTGAAAGCTAAAAGCCCTCTTCTTAAAGTAGCTTAGAGAGCAGTGCTGTGTGTGCGTGCGCGTGTGTGTGTCTGTGTGTTGTGAGGGTATAGGCGTGAGGCATTAGTTGACTTTAAAATGCCCAAGTAATACATGTCTGCACTTTTCCTTCATCAACTGAAAAGCTGTTTAAAAATGTAATTAACAAAATCTCTCAGCAGACCTTCAAGGTCAGGAAATATTATTAGCCTTATTTCACAGTTGGGTAAACTGAGGCAAAAGAGGAGTAAGCAACTTTCCTAAGGTCATACAAAGTCAGCAGAGTGGTACCTGAGGACTCCAAGAGGAGCGTGCCCCTAACTCAGGCTCTGGTGGCTCAGTCCTGGGATGGGGATTCCTGGGGAGTGTGGAGGCTCATCCATCTCTAGTTCTGCAGGTTATGCATGTCCTGGAGCCGGGGTCCCCTGCCTGGGAGACAGGGCATGTCCAGGGTTAATGTCCACAGGGTGGAGCCTTCACAGTCCAGGCTTTCTTGCTGTGCTCTGCCTGCCTTTTATTTTCCCTCCCTTATTTTCAGTGAGAGACTGAATTCCATGACAATTCCTTATGTAGGAATTCTGGTGTTCCAGTGAGTCACAAGTAGGTAGGATTTATGTCAGTTGCCACAGGACATATTTGAATTTTATAGGAGGTAGTCAGAGTAACTCGATGAGAGGGACCTAGACTCAGCCAACAGGAGGGACTCAGACTCAGCCAACATTTTTTAGCTTGCTTTTAAAATTGAAGTGAAATTCACATAACATAAAATTAGCTATTTTAAAGTGTAAACTTTAGTGATATTTGGTGTATTCACAATGTTGTGCAGCCATCACCATTCTTTAGTTCCAAGACCTTTTCATCACCCTAAAAGGAAATTCCATATCTTTTAGCAGTCACTCCCCATCCCCTGGAAACCATTTACCTACTTCCTGTGTCTTCAGTTTGGCCTGTTTTGGACATTTCAAATAAATGAGATCATACAATTAATACATTCTTATACTGCTATGAAGAAATGCCTGAGGCTGGTAATTTATAAAGGAAAGAGGTTTAATTGGCTCTCTGTTCTGCATGGCTGGGGAGGCCTCAGCAAACTTACAATCGTGGCTGAAGGCAAAGGAAAAGCAGGCACCTTCTTCACAGGGTGGCAGGATGAAGTGAGTGCAAGCAGGGGAAATTCCAGACCCTTATAAAACCATCAGATCTCATGAGAACTCACTATCACAATAACAGCATGGGGGAAACCGCTCCCATGATCCAATCACCTCTACCTGGTCCCGCCCTTGATTGTGGGGATTATTGCAATTCAGGGTGAGATTTGGGTGGGGACACAGCCAAACCACATCATACAGTATGTAACCTTTAGTGCTTGGCTTCTTTCACCTAGCATGATGTTTGTTAGTTCACCCACATTGTAGCGTGCATCAGTACTTCACTCCTTTTTATGATGAATTCTGTGCCACACTACGAATAGGCTACGTGCTGTTTGCCTGTTCATCTACTGATGGACATTTGGGCTGTTTCCACCTTTTGGCTGCTGTGAACATTGCTGCTGCAAACACATATGTACAGGTGTCTGTTTTGGTCCCTGTTTTTGATCCTTTGAGGGACATACCTAGGCATCAACACTTCTTGGACTTGGACTTTATCCACAGTTGCCTGGTTAGGGCACTGCTGCAGCACTTGTGTGATCTTTGGAAGTTCCCATGATTTTTCTGAGCCTCAGTTTTCTCATCTGAAGGATGGGGATGTCACTCAGCCCTGCACAGGGCTGGAAGGATGGTGACCCCCTGCCATTTACGGGTGGCTGCCCAGCAACAGAACCAATGCAGGCTCCTTCCCCACCTCATCCTAGATTGCAGACAGGCCTCGCTATGCCTGTGCACCTTGTCCACAGCACTGGGCCTGAGGCAGCCGCTCTGTCTTTACTCCTCACACATCCCCAGGGAGGAGGCTCAGTGAGAAGCAGCACGTTTTATCAGCTCTGTACTAAAGAGGGATTATGAACCATTTTGGGAGTGGATTAAAGCAGTTGCCCCGGGATGAATCTTATTCTTGGTGCCTTTTCCTTTCCCTCTTCCTGGACCTCAGAGCTGAGCCGTGTGATCTACTGAAAAATACCCAGGCTGACATTGATCCTTTTAGTATGACACCAGCCCTGACCCACAGTGACAAGGAACTTGTGACCCACCCATGTACAGTGAACTGGGAGCTTCCCTGGCGGTGACCTGGCTTGTGAGCCTGTCACTTTTCATTGGAAGCAGCATTCTTGCTGGCACGGAAGCATGCTGCCTAGGCTGCTGCTGGCTCCCTGGAAACTGCCTTGTTGCCCCACTCCAGTGCCCAGGTTGGGTTGTCAAGCCGTGACAAGTGCAGGTCTCATCGCCCAGCCTCATTGGTCTCCAGTTTCCTATCCCAAGAGCCCACTGGGCAGCCTGCTCAGGAAAATGTGTGAAAGTAAGCAAATTAACTGCAACACAGTTTTCCAGAGTGTTCCAGAATGTTCTTCCCTTTCCCTTCCGGAGGAGAGGGAACAGAGCAAATGACAACATACATTTCTGTTTTTGGAAAGCATGCAAAAACAAAGTCTTCCATCACTGTAACGGACCCAAGATGACTGTAACGGCTCCATATTCATGACTGTGGCCCTTCAAGGCCCTTCTAAGGAATGTGCTGTCATGCAAGTCATTTGAGCTGAGATCCTGTGTCATCTCATCATTTCTCCACAGAGGTGATGGTAATAGGCACACGTGTTGGTCTTTTAGAGTCTGCATCACAGGCCAGGTGCGGTAGCTCATGCCTGTAGTCTCAGTTCTTTGGGAGGCTGAGGTGGGAAGATCACCTGAGGTCAGAAGTTCGAGACCAGCTTGGCTAACATGGTAAAACCCCGTCTCTACTAAAAATGCAAACAATAGCCGGGCATGGTGGCAGGCGCCTGCAATCCCAGCTACCAGGGAGGCTGAGGCAGGAGAATTGTTTGGACCCAGGAGGCGGAAGTTGCAATGAGCTGAGATTGCGCCACTGCACTCCAGCTTGGGCAACAGAGTGAGACTCCGTCTCAAAAAAAAATAAAAAAAAAAATAAGTCCACATCACACTTTTGGCTGCATTTGTTTCCATTGTCCTTTATAACATTGGATCGTGCTGGATGATTTTGTTTATTTTATAGAAGAAACTGATATCTAAAGTACAGCAAAAGTGTAAATATGGTCATAATACTGACATTCTGATGACAGTCTTTGTAACAGTAAGAATGGCAAGCTGAGTGCAGTGGCTCACGCCTGTAATCCCAGTACTTTGGGAGGCCGAGGTGGGTGGATCACCTGAGGTCAGGAGTTTGAAACCAGCCTGACCAACATGGAGAAACCCTGTCTCTACTAAAAATACAAAAATTAGCTGGGTGTGGTGGTGCTTGCCTGTAAACTCAGCTACTAGGGAGGCTGAGGCAGGAGAATCGCTTAAACCTGGGAGGCAGAGGTTACAGTGAACTGAGATCACGCCACTGCACTCCAGCCTGGGCAACAGAGCAAGACTCTGTCTCAAAAAAGTAAATAAAATAAAATAATAATAATAATAAAAGAATGGCAGCTGACTGTCACGTTGTCAGGAGGATGTGATGCTGTGGCATGTGTACTGCATCCGTTATCTCCCTTCATCCCCAGCCCACTTAGAGCCCAGGGCACTGTGATCTTTCCATCTCAAAGGTATGGAGCCACAGGCCACAGACAGCTCTGTTTTCCTGAGTACCACCAGGAGCAAATGCACCCACCAGCTCTGGCAATTCTTCCCCTCACACCTCTTCCAGTACTGTGACTGCCGTATCCCTATTCATCAAACAATGTGAACATATTGACCTGGAAACCTTGTTAGCCCTGCTTTTAATCTGAAAGGTATAAGCCCATTATTTTTCCTGCTTTTGTAAATCCAGAGACTGAGCAAAATGGAATCCCTGGGTAACCAGAAAGTGTAGTTAATGGAAACAAGGCGCTTCACGAGGAAGCTGGTCAGAGCCTGCTTTTATTGTCATGGTTTAGCCAGGGACCTGGTGTGCAGGCGTCCCCACTGCTCTCAGGTGCTGCCGTAGGAGTAGACTTTCAAAAAGGAGAGCTGTGAGGCACGCTGTTCTCCTCATCTCTCAGGGCCCTGCAGACAGACCCTCACCCACCATCCCGGGGCTCCTATCAGCCTGGGCGCAGTCATGCTTGAGACTGGCAGAGCTGCTTGGGAATCATGTTGTAACACACACACACGTAAAGTAAGGAGCCTGGCGTCTCCCCGGGGTGTGTGTTATTATCTGGGATTGTTGTGAAGTGCTCAGTGTTGGACTAGGAGGAGGGAGTGGTTGGGGGTCACTTGGGCCCTGTAGAGCTGGACTTTATTGCCACCAAATGTCACTGAAGTTACTGGGTCCCAAATCACTGCACCATGCAGGAGCGCCAAGCCTATCAGACAACAATGAAACAATCATTCCGCCAGGAGCCCTGAAGGGCCACAGTCAAGAATATGGAGCCAGACACAGCCAGGTACTTTCATCCTGGGTGCATTACAGTGATGGAAGACTGGTTTTGCATCTGCTTTCCCCACGCGACGTGGGAATATTTCCTATTTCTTTTCAAGACCCTGTGTTTTGCTTCTAGATAGATGGGAAAATTATCAGCCTGGGGATCCCAGGAACACACTATCTGGCATAACGTCCTCAGGAGGCTCCCAGGCAGCTGTTTCCTGTGGACCAGAACCCGGGGTAGAGGCCCTTCCATTGCTCACCTGAGCTGTCTGCAAAGTCACTTCCAGGGAATGGGGCTGGGTTCGCCTGGTGCTCCACTGTCCTTCCAGTGTGTGCATCCAGGCTGTGTGAGTGAGAAGGTGGGATCCCAGGCAGATTCCACCCCGTCCCCAGAGCTGTGAGCGGGATATGAAACCACACCCCTTAATACATAACCCCACACAGCAAAGGGGACTTGGCAGAGGTAGGAAAGATTTCTAATCCATTGACCCTTCGATAGGGAGATCGTCCTCAGTTATTCCCAGTGGGTCCAGTATCATCACAGGCGTCCTTGGGTACAGAGGTGGAAGAGGAGATAGAGATGTGCTCAGGAGGGTGAGGGTGGTGGCCTGAGAGATCTGAAACTTAAAGGATCAACACAGTATTGTGGCTGGCTTGAAGATGAAGGAGGGCTTCCAGTCAAGGAGGTGGGACTTCTGTCCTACAGCCACAAGGAACTGGATTCTGCTGACGACCTGAATGAGCTTGGAGACAGATTCTTCCCCAGGATCTCCAGAAGGAGACACAGCCCCACCAATGCCTTGATGTCAGCCCAGCGAGACGACCCTGAGCGGAGAATCTAGCCAGTCTTCGCACCAATGGAACTGCGAGCTCATAGGTGGGGTTGCGGGGGGTGGGGTGTTTACACCGCTGTGTTTGGGGTAGTTTGTTACCCAGCAATAGCTAACTAATTCAACAGATAGCTACCTAAGTACACAGGATGCATGAGTGAGGTGCCCCTGACGGCCCAGTCTTCTCATGCTTTCTCATTTCCTCTCTCCTTCCCGTCCCCTCCCCTGCCCTTCATCCCTCTTTCTCTGTTCTCTTTCTGTCTTTCTTCTAACAAGAGCTCGTGCCTGTTTCCAAAATTAGTGTCGGGACAATTGTAAACTGGTGAGGTGTGGACAGGCCTTCAACCCAGTCCCACTGAAACTCTGGGGACACCTGACCCGGTGTGGCGCCCCCCGCAGCTCTGCTCCAGCTCGGGAGCCTCCACTCACTCACTCCTTCCTGCACTTTGTATTTGGAGGTGTGGAGGGGCAGGGGATCATGAGGCTGCTTGTGTGCTGGGGCTGTGGACACAGACGCCGCCAGGCAGCCTTCCCAGGGCATGTCCTGGCTTTGTGTCTCTGGAATTGGCCAGATGAGGGCGAGTCCTGGCTCTGGCTCTGGCTTGGTCAATGAATAAATGAATTCATTATCAGCATTTTAGATGTGACTCTTCTTGTCCTCTGATCAAGGCTTTATACGAATCATGGGCTCTGGAGAGGTCTTACTCCTGAGCCAGGAGCGAGAAGTCAGGGTCTCCATGAAATGAATTGAACTTCATTACTCCCAAATAGGGCTGCCACATAAAACAAACCAGGATGCTTGGTTCTGTTTCAATTTCAGACAAACAAATGTATTTTAGTTAAGTATGTTCCAGGTTTTGCATGAGATAGGCTTATCCCCCCACCAAAAAAAAAAAAAAAAAGAACAAAAAGGATTGTTTCTTTCAAATACAAATCTTACTGGGCATTCTGTATTTTGGTTAAATCTAGCCACCCGATTTCCAGAGACTGCAAATCGGCCAAGAGGGCAGGGCAGTGGGCAGAGGAGGGCCCTGGAGAGGAGGCCTCGCTGAGCTCTAGTTAAGCTTTAGTAGCTGTTCTCTAGGTCAGGGGTTGGCACATCATGGTCTGTGGCTGCCTGGCTTTGTAAATAAAGTTTTATTGGCATCACAGCCTATGGCTGCCTGACTTTGTAAAGTTTTACTGGCACCATGGCCTATGGCTGCCTGACTTTGTAAACAAAGTTTTATTGGCGCCATGGCCCTTGGCTTCCTGACTTCGCAAATAAAGTTTTATTGGCACCAGGGCATGCCCATTGATTTTCATAAGGACAGAGTTGAGTGGTTGTGACAGAAAATGGCCTGCAAAACCTATAACATTTTCTGTCCGGGCCTTTTCAGACAAAGGTCAATGACCCCTGCTTTGGGTTCAGAGGTCAGTGCAGAAGCAGAAGGACAGAGGGTGGAGTGAAATATAAAGGCAGACATGAGGGACTTTCATATGAGGAGGCCCCTGAGCCCCAGCAGCTGGGTAGGCACCAGGGGGCTGGCCAGGCCTTCAGGAGTGGCTGGTGCTGCGGCTCTCAGCTGCTGGTCTTGGGGCCTCCCTCTGCTGGGCTCTGGTTCAGTGGGAAGCTCTCAGAGCTCCAGTTCTCTGACGGATCGATCAGGGCCCAGGGCAGAGTGAGCAGGCAGCGTTCTGCTCTGCCTCCTTGTCTCGTGTTTTGGATCTCTGGCAGAAAGTTCCATGCAAACGAAAGCCTTGCTTCATCTGCACGCTCCTATTTCTGTCTTGTTGCCTGCCTCTGCTCTTCCTTTTTGACATTCAGCGTTTTCAAACAGAGATTCTGCACAGGGCGTGAGTCACGTTGCCATGTGGCCGTGGAGGAGTCGTCTCAGGCGCTGGCTGAACCGTCGTCCTGCAGGCTTGAGAATGCTGTTGTCCCTCTGCCGTGGAGCCCAGGAGGGCAGCGGTCAGAGCCATCAGGGCTGGAGGGCGGTCAGGGGGAAACAGAGCAAAACCCGTGCCCTCCTCTCGTCCTCAGGCCAGCAACGGGAGTGAGCTTGTGTGAGGATGGAGGGAGTAGTCCTCAGGACCACCCCCATGTCTGAGGCCAGCTATAGCATTTGGGGGTCCCAGGACAACTCCCACTTTTGACACCAACTGCAGTGTTTGGGGGTCCCCAGGACCACCTTCAGCTGCAATATTTCACTAGAAGGACTTGAAGAACTCTCTGAAAGCTGTCATACTCACAGTAATGGTTTATTAAAAGGAAAAGACACAGATGAAAGCCAGCCGAGGGAAGACACGCGTAGGGCAGAGGCCAGGAGGGACCCACACGTGGAGCTTCCGGCCATCCTCTCCTGTTGAGGTCAGGATACATTGCTTTCTCGGCAACAGTGAGTGACAGTGCCCAGGGAGCGTTGCCAGCCAGGGAAGCCCCTGGCCTTGGTGTCCCGAGTGTTTATTATTGGGGCCTCTTAACATAGACCTGGTCGAATGACCACACGGCCTACCTCAGTGTCCTGCCCCTTGGGAGGTGGAGCAGATACCATCTGACCCAAAGCCTCTAGCCTAAATCACATTGCTCCACCGTCTGGTGGCCAAGGCCCCCAGGCAAAGACAGAAATTCTTATCAGGCAGGACATGCCAGGGGCCTAGAGATGCCTTCCAGGAGCCCAGGGCAAAGGTCTGACCTCTCTTGGGCAAAGTTCTTTACTAAACAATCTGGTTTACACCAGCGACCAAGTGCCTCACATTATTCTACAGTTGATAATGGTGTAGCCCAGGCCAGTTAAACCTGCCCCGAAGATGGTGTGGGTGGAAATTTTAGGAGAGAAGATGGTGAGTGGTTTCTCTCCCCCTAAGGAAGACATTCTGGAGGGTACAGTGGAGTTGCTGCAAAGAAGCCGCGTGGAGTCTGCTCGCCTTCCTGCAGGGGCTGGGACGCCCACGTTTAGGAGGAAGCCCATCTTGTGGGCTGCTCCCAGCTCTGTGTCCGCGTGCAGGGACCGCCTCCCTCTAGGTTGCGCGCTGCTCGTTTTGTGCATCTCCTCCTCTTTCCTGGTTCCTGGACGCTCTGTGTGTTTGGGTGAGGATCCCTGGCGAGTTCATGATGCCCACTGCTGCAGAGGCCAGTGTGCACCGGCCTTGCTGCCTTGTGTCATTTTTGGGGCTGGTGTCTTAGTCACGCTCCTCCGATTTCCTCATCTTCCATGCACTTGCGCATTCTTTATTTTTTTTTTAACCAGTTCCAAAAAAAGATGATTTGTGTGAAGGGAGTGAAAATTGAGTTTATTTACGACAAATCAGTAGAATCCAAACTTTGGCAAAGAAATCCAGAAGAGGCCACCCGCTTCTGAAATGCATCTGGTTGCATCCCAGAACATGAAGCTTCCGGTCCAGCTGGCTTGGTTAGACTCTGACCCTAGCTCTCGTCCTCCTGGGGGTCTGACGCCGCCTGCACCACCCCTTCTCAGAAACAGTGAAACCAGTGCTGCCTCAGGGACTCTGGGAAGTCAGCTTCGAAATCATGTGAGACTGAGAGAAGGGCCGTTCCTTGGGAAATCCAGTCCACAAAGTAATCAGGAGATGATGGGGGGATGGGAGTGAGGAAGACAGGATTGTCGGGTGCCCAGCTCATCTGTCATCCGGCCTTTGGGGACAACATACTCTCAAACAGATCTTTGCTCTCAGTATTTGCACCAAGGGGGACAGGCAGCACACAATTAGCCACTTGAAGTTTTTAGCCTGTAGATGCCAAAAGGGGTATTGCATTCTCAAATTTGCCAAGAGTGGGAAGAACATGTGCAATGCTGTTGGCTACAGAGTTTCAAAAAGAAAATAAAATGGCTGGGCGTGGTGGCTCACGCCTGTAATCCCAGCACTTTGAGGGGGCCAAGGCGGATGGATTACCTGAGGTCTGGAGTTCGAGACCAGCCTGGTCAACATGGTGAAACCCTGTCTCTACTAAAATTACAAAAGTTAGCTGGGTGTGGTGGCGGGTGCCTATAATCTCAGGTACTCGGGAGGCTGAGGCAGGAGAATCGCTTGAACCTGGGAGGCAGAGGTTGCAGTGAGCTGAGATCGTGCCACTGCACTTCAGCCTGGGCGACAAAAGTGAGAGTCCATCTCAAAAAAATAAAAGAAAAGCAATTAACCAAAATGTCTCTAATGTGATGCTATGAATTTCACATGAGCAGAGGTTGGTGAGTCTGAGTGAGTGACATGTGGCTGGGATGCTGCTGAGGAGACCTGCCAGCAGACGGTCAGGGTAAGCTGCAGTTGTCTGCAGGTTCTCGCTTTGTAGGGCTCCTAAAGGTTGAGGATTCTGACCTCACACGTCCCTGATGCCGTGAGTCGAGAGGCTGCCCTGTATGTCCAGCTGCCCGGCTGATTAATTGCTTTTATTTGTAGTAAATAAACTCTTCAAATGCAGGAAGGCTTCCACAGGAGCTGGTCAGCGGCTTTTCTCTTCTCTTTCCAGAGGGGATTCCACCTCTCTCGGCCCACTCTGTGACGCCAAGCAGATGACAGAGAAGGGATTAAGGAGGGAAGGAAGGATTAAAAAAAATTTAACATCTGAAACCAAGGCTTGCCATTCAGTGGGCATAAAGCCAGGGTGTGCAGGAGAAACTCTTTTAAAAAGTCAGCCAGCGGGTATTCATACGGGGCAGAAGATATTCCAGGTAATGCTCTGAATGAAAATGACATGGCATTCAAAAAAAAAAAACAAAAACAAAAACTCGTGTGCTTGTGTGTTGAGGTCATTAGAAACCAGTAGCTAACTATATCTCATAAGTGATGAAAATGACACGGTTCGTTTCTCTGTCCATAGTGCTGGAGCCAACTATTGCTTCCAGTTGGAATGCCAACTCACTCATTTTCGTAAAACATAAATATCAGGTGAGGAGGAGTACTTGTTATGTTCATGAGTAGCACATTTCCTGGTGGCTTGTGAAGCGTGTCGATAGCCCTGGTGCTGTCAGATGGTGGGTACAGCAGTTCCCAGTGGGGTGGGTTGATGCATTTCCCACACACAGCAGAGAAAGCCACGTCCACAAGACTGGAGCAGGGTGTCCCTTTCGCCAGTGCTAGGGGCTATGTTGAATTACCATCTCCCTTATGAATATTTCCTGTGGCCTGAAATTCACAGCATTCCTTTGGGTGCAGTTGAAGAAGAATGAATCCTTGTGAAGCAGTTAGAATGGTGTTGGGTAGAAATGAGCACTTGCAATTGTATCACAAATATGAGTGAATCTGGTCCAGGAGTGTGCACTGCTATCTATTGGTTACCTACTGCTCATTCACAAATGACCACAACTCATACATATTATCTCACATGTTCCCTGGGTCAGGAATCTGGGCACAGCTTAGCTGGGCCCTGTGCAAGGCTGAAACCAAGATGTTGGCTGGGTCTGTGATCTCATCAGAGGCTCAACTGGGGAAGGATTTACTGCCAAGCTCTTGTGGTTGTTAGCAGCATGCATTTCCTTGAAGGCTGCCTGACAGAGGGCCTCTGTTTTCCGCTGGCTGTCAGTGCCTCATCCTGCAGCCCTCTCCAAATGATAACTCACAACAAGCCAGCAAGGGAGAGAGTCCCCTAGCGAGATGGGTGTTACAATCTCATGTACCATTATCACAGAAGTAACCTCATCACCTTTGCTGTATCCTGTTGGCTAGAAGTGAGTCATAGGTCCTCCCACCCACACTCGAGGGAATGCGCCATCTAAGACTGAACACCAGGAGGTAGGGACCCTGCTTGCCTCCTTAGAGCATGTTCACCGCTGCGGTCAGTTGCTCTATTCGGGCAGTTCCAAATAATCACTAAGATGTATTGACTCAACAGGACCATGAGCCAGATGCATCTCATTTGAACCATCTTATGTAATCCTCATAACAATCCAGTAGGTATGCTCCTATCCTAAACCCCATTGCACAGCTCAGAAAGCCAATTCACAGAGAGGTTCAGTAACTTGCACAAGGCTACACAGCATGCATTCGAACTGCACAGTCAGGTGCACATGCCCTTAACTGCTTCATCCTGGAAGGCCAAGGGCAAGCTGCTGACCAAGACCTGGACTCTGGGAGACAGCTCAGGGCCGTGCATTTGCCAACTTCCTCAGGTTTGGAAGAGAACCATCCGATTTCAAACAGCAGCCTAACACTTGGCAACCTGCTGCGTGATGTAGTAATTTCTCTCTACAGTACTCATCACCATGGGGTCCACTGTACACTTTACACATTGGCTTCTCTCCTGCTTGTCTCCTCTCCTGGGACCTGAACTCCAGGAGGGCAGTGAGTTTTGTCCCATGTCCCCAGCTACTAGAGCAAAGACGCACAAATAGCAGGCACACAAGAAATATCTGAGTGATGAATGAATGAATGAATGAATGAATGAATGAATGTTATTTATATTGTGGAATCTTTATTAGGGGCCTCAGATCATAAGTGACATGAGGACTTCAGGCTGTCTGCATTAGATTCATGTGGCTGCCATAAAGTACTACAAACTGGGTGGCTTAAAATGAGAGAAATATATTTTCTTGTAGTTCTGAAGATTAGATGTCCAAAATCAAGGTGTTGGCAGGGCCATACTCCCTCTGAAATCTGTAGGATAGAATCCTTCCTTGCCTCTTCCAGCTTCTGGTGGTTGCTGGCAGTCCTTGGTGTTTCTTGGCTTATAGATGCATCACTCAAATCTTTGCCTCCACTTCACATGGCCTTCCTCCATCCACGTGTGTCCTTGCCTCTTCTTATAAAGGCATCAGTTGTATTTATCAGGGTTCTGCTGAGAAACAGAACCAATAGGGTGTGTGTGTGTGTGTGTGTGTGTGTGTGTGTGTGTGTAGAGAGAGACTTACAAGGAGTTGGCTCACATGATCAGGGAGTCTGAGAAGCCCCAAGATCTGCAGCCAGCCAGCTGGAGACCCAGGAGAGCTGATGGTGTAAGTTCTCATTTGAGACTGTAGAACTGAGAACCAGAAGAGCTAATGTTGTAGTTCCAGTTCAGAAGCTGGCACGCTTGAGACTCAAGAAGAGCTGATGTTTCAGTTTGAGTCTGAAGGCAGGAAAAGACCAATGTCCCAGCTCAAAGCAGTCAGACAGAGAGAGTACCCTCTTTGTCAGTCTTTTCTATCCAGGCCTTCATCTGATTGGATGACACCCACCCACATTACAAAGAGCAATCAGCTTTACTCAGTCCACTGATTCAAATGTTAATTTTATCCAGCAACACCCTCACCCACACACCCAGAGTAATCTTTGACCACACATCTGGGCACCCTGTAGCCCAGTCAAGTTGACAAGTAAAATTAACCCTCTTATCATTGGATTTAGGATCCATGGTGATCCAATATGACCTCATCTTAAATACATCTTGAAAGTCCCTATTTCAAACTAAGGTCACAATCTGAGGTTCAAAGTGGACAGGAGGCACTATTCCACCCAGTTACACCTTCCTATGGGAAACAGAGGCTGGGTAGGAGTTGGGTTTTGGGTCAGCCGGCTTTCTTTCTTTTCTATCCTATAGTGCCCAGAGCCTTGCCCCACAGATGTTTCTGAATGAATGACCATTACAAAGCTGGCCACCATCCAGGCCACTGATGTCCACTTATCTCTCATGTAAAGCCACCCTTGAGTCTGGCACATATGCTGGGCATAAATGACTTCCCAGAAAAAGGGAATTAAAGCTGTGTTTTCAGGTGCACTGGAGTTTTTATATATAAATATATAAAATTTGTTTCCATTCCAGTAAGAATGGTGAAGTTCAGTGTAGCATTGCTACTTAGGATCTTTGATTCCATCCCAAACATCTTTCTAGTGGTGTTTTTTATATGGACTTTTGGCTGAAGTAGAGTAGAAATGGACTATTTCTGTGCAAGATTACATTTTAGTGTCTTATAACCTGTACAATATATGAGCTAAATAATAGGGCTTTGGCATTCGAATTCAGGCGGATTTGGAAATATAGCAAAGATAAACTTCTGAGCAAGTTCTGTTTGAAATGGAGTGTTCTCTAGCACCCGTTATTGGTTTAAAATCCTGGGGGGAAGAGTTAAATAAATCAAAGAGACAGGTGCAGTTTTTAGATTAAACAGCCAAACTCATACAAAATCCCTTTGTCTAGACTGGACAAACATCAAGTGTTATTTCAGACAGTTTGATGAAATGCCCCACTGTTAACCCGCAGCCCGCTAAATGCCCGCAGTGTTTGGTAAAGCCCTTTGGAAGCCCATGTTTTCAGCAGCACGGACAGTGTGCAAAATTGCCACAGACTGCAAGGGAGAGGAGTGTCAACTAGGCCACACTGTCGGCGTCCCCCTCTGCCAGCCCCAGGCCAAGGAAAGGAGGCTGGGTGCCTGCCAGAATGAGGCAGGGGCCGCCAGCCACACCCACCCCAGGCGCAGGCCTCTGGGAAGACCCATGAGGCAGCCAGGGTTCTAGGAAAGGGCCCATTGGGAGTAATTTTTGTGCCTCGGGCTCTGTCTTCTGGCCTGCAGAAGGGCCAGGTTCTGGCCATATTCTGGACATTTCTGCTTACCTTGTTCAGACAGGTACAGTTGGGGCAGAGAGCACAGGCTGAGACAGAGGCCATGCCTGGGGTAGAATATTTTGCCTTCTCATTCTGACCAAGCCTCACTCCCATCAGAGGCACTGGACAAACCAAGGTCTTTCCAGAATAGTGCACCCTGGATTTGTCCCGCTCTGCTCTAAAGGAGAGGCAGACCACGCGCAGGAAGGCCGCACGCTTGGGGTCAGACACACCTGATGGGGCACAGTGGTGAGCTGTATGAACTTGGATGATTCACTCATGATCTCTGCCTCTGTCTCCCCACCTGCAAAAGGAAGGGGATGACAGCAGCCACCGGAAAAGCTTCTCTGGAGCCTGCCAATCAGTTCCAGATGCTGCTCTGAGGTCTGGTCAATCCTCATAGCAATCCTGTAATGATCTTCACTTTACAGATGAGGAAACTGAAGCACAGAGAGGGCGAGGAACATAGTAAGGCCACATATCCAGGAAGTGCCAGGGCTGGGATCGCTCCAGGGAGTCTGATGCAGACTCCACCAACGATACTGTGGTCCATTGATGATGCCGACAGGCCTTGAATTGGCCACACATCCAATTTCCCAACTTCAGAGCTGGTAAACATGCAGGCTGCATGCATGTTAGAACCCATGAAATATGGAGGTGTGGACGTGGCAGGCTGTGCTGCTCATCGATGGTCTTCATATGGTGCCTGATCATTGCTGTTGTAGTTGCTAAAATAGTAGCTTCCCGTTCTCAAGCCTCAGAGATGCTTTGTTCATTCCCAAGTGGAGCTTGACCACCTTCCCCCATGCATCTCCCTCCCCACAACCATGCTTGGGCCCCACTTCCACCCAAGACTATGCCCGGAATGCCTTTTCTCTGAGCCCAGCCATGAGGCCCTATCAGCCCTTTCTGGCAGCTGAAGTCTCCACCAGCCCTGAGTTTTCATGGCCCCATCTGTGCTCTGTGGCTCCTGCGTGGAGTCTGCCTGGTTTGTGCTCTTTCATGAGTGGTGATCTCTACCCAAGACTGCATTGTGTGGTTCCTGTATCCTCCCTCCAACCCCTAAAGCCAACCAGAGCTATGCTGAGCCCTTCGTAGGGTTTCAGACATGAGTGTGATGATGGTGATGATGATGTTGGTGATGAGGACAGTGGTAATGATAATGATGATAGTGGTGATGATGGTGGTGATGGTGATGGTGGTGATGGTGATGATGGTGATGGTGGTGATGATGGTGATGATGCTGGTGATGACGATGATGGTGATGGTGGTTGGTGATGGTAATGATGGTGATGGTGATGGTGATGATGTTGGTGATGGCGATGATGGTGATGGTGGTGATGGTAATGATGGCAATGGTGATGGTGATGATGTTGGTGATGGTAATGATGGTGATGGTGATGGCGATGATGTTGGTGATGGCAATGATGGTGATGGTGGTGATGGTAATGATGGCGATGGTGATGATGGTGATGTTGGTGGTGATGATGTTGGTGATGGCGATGATGGTGATGGTGGTGATGGTAATGATGGCGATGGTGATGGTGATGATGTTGGTGATGGTGATGATGGTGATGGTGATGGTAGTGATGGTAATGATGGTGGTGGTGATGGTGATGATGTTGGAGATGGCGATGATGGTGATGGTGATGGTGGTGATGGTAATGATGGTGGTGGTGATGGTGATGATGTTGGTGATGGCGATGATGGTGATGGTGATGATGTTGGAGATGGCGATGATGGTGATGGTGATGATAATGAGAATGATTGTGATTATTACAAAAGGAGCAAGGCTGCACCGTTTTCCAGCTGTGTCAGTTCAGGCCCCAGTTGGCCCTTGGCCCCTTGGAGTCCAGCCACATACTGTGTAGGCTCCAAGTGCCCTGTTTGCTGGAGATCCAGCACTCCTAATGGCAAGAGTCAGATGGTGGGGGTTCAAATTTGGACTCTTACCTGCTGTGTAATCTTGGCTGTAGTACTCCCTTTCTCTGTGCCTCACTCTCTCATCTGTAGAATGGGGTTAATAGCAGCATCTCTCCTTCAGGGGCATGGGAAGAGTAAAATGATTCATGGGACAATGTGCCTGGCACTGGGCCTGCCCAGAGTGCCCAAAGAAGATCAGCTGATAGTCTCACTTGACCCACCGAGCTCAGAATCAGCATCCTTGGAAGCCTTGTTAAAATACAGCTTCCTCGGCCTGCCCTCGGTATTTCCAATTCAGTGGTCTGGGCTGGGTCTGAGTGTAAGCATTTCTTACCAGTTCCAGGTGCCACTGGTGCCACTGGCCTGGGGACCCAACTCTGAGGACCCTTGAACCTGTCCATCCATTTCAGTGGGTCCACTGGGACATTAATGTATGGGAAAGGCAAATGTGACCTCAGACATCCAGGAAAGCAAAGAAATGTAGGAAGGAATTTCTACGGGTATTAGGAAAATGTTTCATCCTGCACTGGGTACCCATAGCATTTCCCCCTGGGGACTCTTGCAAATATACTTGACTCAAATCTCCATGGGACTCACCTGGCTGAAAACAAGCTGTCACACCGCCTTCCTCTCACCTGTCCCACAGCCATTTGAGGGCACTCCCTGTGTGCCAGCTCCCGAGTGGGGATGGGGCTCAGGGGGCAAGGAAAGAACATCGCTGTCCCCAGAGAGGCCAGGGTGGGACTTGCACAGATGCAGCGTGAGAAGGTCAGGAAAGCCTGATGCATAGGACAGGGGGTACTGAGGAGGAGTATGCATGGTAAGGGGCTTTCCAGGGAGTATCAGATGCACAGGCATTCATGAGACACAGACACACAGGGCAGGGTGAGAGGGAGGCATGAAGAATGGGGAGGAAGGAGATGGAGGAAGGAGGGGAGTGAGCGGAGGGCCCCAGGAATGGTCTGGAAAAGGCTGAGCCTTTAGATCCTCTGAGTTGGTGCATCTGGACTCACCTCAATGGATTTGGGAAGATTTAGTGTCATGCCTGTCTCTGAAGCCCCCAGGCTGAGCTAATGTTGCTGCTGTCTGCATGTGCAGGGCTGGGAATGCATCCCCAGCTGCTTGGGGGGCAGCTGTTAACACGCTGATAATTTTACTCGGTGGAAACCATGTTCATTCCATCCGCTCCTGGCTCAGCACATCTCCAGGTTTAAGAGTTCACGGGGCAGGCAGGAGGAGGAGGCCATGAGGCTCACCTCCCGCCTGGGTCTAGGAAGCTGCACATCCGCCTTTATGAGTGTTCTGAGTGCCTGCTTTCTGAGTCATCACCGTCATGGACTGCAGGACCAGAGAGCAAGGTCTAGGGCGGCCTCATGGCCAGCCTGGCCACCTGGGGGAGGGGAAGGGAGTACCTTGAGCACATTCCCAGGGGGACCTTCTTTCCAGGAGCTATTTCTCACCACTTCTTAGACATTCTCAAGCCATGGCCTTTTCTGGGTAGAATCCTGGGTTGAGAAGGTTTTTGCAAGCACTTCCAGCTTCTCACATGCCTCCAAATGGACCTACATCTTAATCATTCAAGACAGACAGACATCTATCCATTTCACAGGTGGGAACCCTGAGGCACAAAGGTATCACTGTCTAGGGGCTGCTGGTAAATGCAGAGCAGATCTAAAACCCCCATCTCCATGCAATGGGAACGCCGTTGATTCCATTGAACTCACCTCACCTCCCCCAGCCCCTTGGCTGTGCCAGCCTCCTCCACCAGAACTGTCAAAGGTGCCACAACGAGCCAGCAGATCTCCTTCTTGAGAAGCCAGGCCCATTGGCAGCCTCAGAGGATGGAGTCAGACCTGATCCCAAGCCATTGTCTTCTGCCTTTTGTCATAAGTCATTACGGCAGGAGGGAAAAAGGCCCAACAACAAAGGCACTCTGCTGATGCTGGAGTTTCCTCTCCCAGCAGGGCTTCTCTGGAGGATGCAGTCATGGCCCCGAACCCCCTCTGATCTGTCCAATATCCAGCGTCTGTGTGAAAGCCAGCTCTCTCGGCACCAGAAACACAGTGATGGTGCATGGCTGTGTCCAGAACCAGGAGCTGTGAAATGCTCCAAGTCCATAAATCATGGAAAACAAGGACATAACCTTGGTTCTTTCTGCACCATCAATACATTACCTAATTCAATCATAAAATGGAAGAGCGGTTCCATTTGTATAATTCCGTATGAAAAATCAGCAGATCTTTGCATTTTAAATGCCGCCTGCATAGCCTCTCCACGGCGCTGAGCACAGCCTCCCTTTGATGGAACAAGTGTCAAATAGAAAGGATATAAACAAGCTCCCATGTCACTACCTTCCCGAGGATGCTTATTTAGGGGGTATTTTAATGCCGGACTGTGATGGTTTATTTGCAAATGGTCTGCAAGCTGCTAACAATCTGTATTTCACAATTTGTTGGAGCCTGGCGGCAGCCATAGTCCCATCCAATGGCATCGACAGATCGCCCAGCACAGTGTCTTGTTTTCCAGCTGCTGCTGGAGGAGCTCATTGCCGGGGCCCGAGACCAAGACCCCACCCCAGGCGAAGGAGAGGCAAGCTCCACAGAAAAGGCTCCTTGGCGCCATGTTAGGGTACACCGTGGGGGCCTCCCCTCTGCCTCCTTGGTGGGGTCAGGTGCCATCTGGTCATCCAGAGGCTGCGGGGCTGGGCTCTGCAAGGTCATTGTAGCCCATTGTCAGGATTGGGGATGGCAGGAAGTGTCAGAGGACAGAGGGACCTGGGTGGCCATCAAATGCACCCCAAATTTGAAAGGACCCCTTCCTTTAGGGATCACCTCCTGTTTTCTGCAGGTAAATCCAAACTGCAGGCTTGAGGGCAGAGAGGTTTCTTTTCCTTGGAGGTTTTGCCCAGGTATCTGGCACATGCCAGGCATGAGACAGCTGCCTGCCCAAGTTGACCAGGGCTGCCTCTGCCAGCTGCAGAGCACAACCAACCCCCGCACGGCCATGTCCTCAACACCGTGGATGGAGATGGGAACCTGGAGCCCTATCCCTCCTTCCAACCTCTGTGTTGCTGACAAAATGATGTGGCCTCATCCTCACTTCCTCCTTGAAGCCATTAGCGTCTTCTCCACTAAGCAACTCCTTAGCAAATAACCACAACTGTGTTAGGTTCCTGGTGTGGTCATCACAAATTACTATGAGTTGGGCCGGGCGCAGTGGCTCACTCCTGTAATCCCAGCACTTTGGGAGGCTGAGGCAGGTGGATCACGAAGTCAGGAGATCCAGACCATCCTGGCAAACACGGTGAAACCCCATCTCTACTAAAAATATAAAAAATTATCAGGCATGGTGGCAGGCACCTGTAGTCCCAGTTACTCGGGAGGCCGAGGCAGGAGAATGGTGTGAACCCAGGAGGTGGAACTTGCAGTGAGCTGAGATCACGCCACTGCACTCCAGCCTGGGCGACAGAGGGAGACTCCAGCTCAAAACAAACAAACAAACAAAAATTCCACGAATTGGGTGGCTTATAGCAGCAGACATTTGTTGTCTTGGTCTGGCAGCCAGAAGTCCAAAGTCATGGTGGGATGAGCTGGGTTCGAGGTTCACGTTCCTACCCTTGACTGCCCCGCCTTCCTCTGCCTGGCTGCGGCTGGGTTCAAGTTCTCTTTCTTCCCTGAGTGCGTGGGTAAGTCCATCAGTTTCGTTGGGCTCCCAGAATAACCCCATCTCCAAAAGGAGCACCCCATACATAGTTATTCGGCTTCAATAGGTAAATACAGTTATAAACCCCAGAGTCTTTGTGGGTAACAGCAATTCTGCGGGAGTGCATAATACAGTTATAAACCCCAGAGTCTTTGTGGGTAACAGCAATTCTGCGGGAGTGCATAAACCCACGCCAGCCTTCCGCAGAGCTTTGCCGAGCAGGAGGCCTTCAATGGGAATTCATTTCTCACTGTTACTGTTCCGATCTCGATGCCATGAAATAAAAAGGAAGAGTCACTTAGATGCTCACGTGCATGGAGCTCTTCTTCTAGAAAGGCTTGCTCTTCCCGGCTGAGGTCAGGAGGCCAGTGTGGCCCTGGCCTTTGGCTCTGGGGCAAGTTGAGCCCCGTTGACCCTGTGTCCCCTTTAGCCTGCAAAAGCTGCGTGCCCTCCAGTCTCTCAGTGTGGCCTCTGTTCTCTGATGCAGTCACTTTTATTAGCCCTGCTTCTAGGATGTCAACCTCCAAGCAAAGGGAATCTCCGCTTCTGCAGAAGGGTCAGGGCTGATGGAGTGCCCCTGAGGTTGGGCTGCCCACTTCCTGCCCAAGTTGACCAGGGCTGCCTCTGCCAGCTGCAGAGCACAACCAACCCCCGCACGGCCATGTCCTCAACACCGTGGATGGAGATGGGAACCTGGAGCCCTATCGCTCCTTCCAACCTCTGTGTAGGCCTTTTCCTCTATGAAGAAAATGCCTTTGCCTCTCTCTTTTCTTTCCTCCTCTTTACAGAATCCATTCCATAGACATGGACAATAATTTAGTTTTAGAAATCATGATCACAGCCAGAATGCAGGCTTGAGGACCTGAACGCCTCTCGAAAGCCACCATGGGCACTCGCTCTGTGGTGAGACCCTGGGAGAGTTTATTCTGGGAAGCTGTGGATGGGTTTCCACAATCTCCCATGACTGGTGCCTCAGCTGTTATTTGGAGATAACTTTCCCTGAAGCCGAGCATAAAAATGTGTAGAAATGCTGGCACGCCCTCCATCAGCCTCAAAGTACTGATTCAGGTCGTGCCCAGCGTGAGGTCAAGCCTTGGTCTGGGCAACCTGAGGGCAGCCTCTGGGCTGGGGCCAAGACCCCTGCTGTCCAATGGGGAGGGCAAAGGTCAAATGTGACCAGATAAGACAGAGAAGGAACAAGGAGTTTCAGGGGAGGACAGTGGAAGGTTCTGCCCTCTGGTAGTTACGGCTGCTTTAGGAAAATAGGACATTGGCACCTGGATTGTGATGACTCGAGCCACAGCTGTTCAGTGCCGAACTGAATCATAGAGTGAACGTCCCTGTCACTCTGAGAAGAACGAGAGCTCTGTGCTAGGGCGTCAGCCCAGGCAGAACGCCCAGCCTAGGGAGGTGTCAAGGAAGGGCAGGGGCACCAGCTCCATCCATTCATTCATCCATCCATCCATTCACTCATTCATTCATTCAGCCCCCTTCATCCACCAGGCCTCTGTGTGGGGATGCTGGGGACACAGAGGTGAACGGAGACCCCAGGCCACACACGAGGCCAATGATGAACAAACTCTGCACAGCTGAGGAAGGGGCTGCAGCTCTGAGTGGCCACTGGTGAAGAGCAGGGCCCACAGAACCTTTCCCTGGGGTCCAGCCTGTCCCAGTGAGCTGGAAGGCTTCCAGGGCAGGAGGCGTTTCTGCTGAGGCTGGAGGACGCAGCAGTGGGGAGCCAGGATGGGGAAGGGGGCAGCTGAGGCTGGGCTGTGCTGGACTAGGCCGGAGAGGTGGCCCCAGTGAGGTGGGGGTCCCTTGGAGCGCCTGGTAGTCTTGGGAGGGAAGTGACACTTAGGAGGTTGGTGGCACGTTGCCCAAGGCATTGGTGTGCGTGGGGAGCGGGAACATGTACTCACTATGACCACACGCGGGGCAGGTGCCATCCAAGAGAGACAGCGAGAGAGGGAGAGAGAGACTGAAGTCCTCAGGAATGAAATGCAACCTGTGAGAAACGTAACTATTCTGGTTGACATTCAAACACGGTCTTATGTAGTGAAAACATTCAAGGTGTAGCTTCTCACTTAAAAACAAACAAGTGATTAACTTGAAAATAGACTTCTGGAAAAGAAAGGATCCTGATGGGGCCGGGCGCGGTGTCTCATGCCTGTAATCCTGGCACTTTGGGAGGCCGAGGCGGGCAGATCACCTAAGGTCAGGAGTTTGAGACCAGCCTGGCCAATATGGTGAAACCCCATCTCTATTAAAAATAAAAAAAATTAGCTGAGCGTGGTGGCGTGCATTTGCAATCCCAGCTACTCAGGAGGTTGAGACAGGAGAATTGCTTGAACCCGGGAGGCAGAGGTTGCAGTGAGCTGAGATCGTGCCACTGCACTCCAGCCTGGGTGACAGAGTGAGACTCCATCTCAAAAAAGAAAAAAAGAATGAAAGAAAGGATCCTGATGCCCTTCTTGTTTTCCTTGCCATGGCGACGACCCCATACTCAAATTGTATTAACTTGGGAAGTTCACAGGAGGACGCCGAGCCCATTATCTCCCTTCTGTAGGTGGGGAAACTGAGGCAGGGAGTCATCTGGTGAACCACCCAGCCCTGCTCACTCAGAGCGGGTGCCCCTCCAGTACCCACCGGTGGGAAGAAAGCCACTCACATACGTGCTCAGGGCGAGTCTGAGACCCCCGCCTGCCCCCCTCACTCGCCTGTGGAGGGTGAGGGTTCCTAGGGAACCATGGCCTGCGGCTTCGGTGGGTGTCCAGAACGGTCCCTGACAGACTGTAGGGAGAGAGAGAAACACACTGACATCCTCGCCCCAAAAGAGGTTTCAGAGACAATTACTGATAAATCAGAGCGACGCGCCTGGTATGAATTCAGCTGATTAACGTGGTTCAATTGTTTTTCCCTTGCCGAAGGGTTGCCCGATTAACAACTGAACAAGCAATTTGTTGCACCTAAAATACCTATTTTCTGATTTATTGGCAAGGAGAGTGGAGCCTCGCACAGCCCACCCATGAGCAGGCAGAGGGCAGAAACACAAGGCCCAGGAAGGTGGAGCGGGGAGGCATTCCTGGCAGGATCGTGCACATGGCAGAGGGGCCAGAAGCCTCTAAGCCGATGGCCCCGGGGGCCCTGGCTGGAAGTGGTGGCAGGTGGAGGCCAGACAAGGTGCAGGATGGGGGCGCCTGGAAGGCTTGGGCTTGGTTTCAGCTCCCTGGGTGAGAAGCACCAGGAAAAGATACTGGACTTGGAGCGTCCGTTTCCTCCACCTTGAAACACAGCTTTCGGGATTGACTGTTGCTCCCAGGAGTCATGAGCATCCGGCATGAGCATGAGCATGAACCACTTTCAAGCTGTCAAGCTCCCAGCACAGCTGAGCCTGGGAAAACATTCAGGAGAGGCAGAGAAATCCTGGCCGCTGGGAAACAGCCCCACCAAGGCCACCCTGTCTCGTGGGTGCACAGCAGCGGAGGGGACAAGAGCCTGGAGGGGACAGGTCTGGGGAGAGGCTGGTTCTCTGGCTTTCCTTCCAACAAGAAAAGGGGTGACTGTCCCTCGGCCAGGCTGCCTGGCCTGGGGCAGCATCCACATTTCATCACTGCCCCCAGTTGAGACCCCCCAGCCCCCCTACCTTCTGGCCCTGTAGGAACTTGGTGTACACCTGGCCAACGAAGGATGCATTTCCCACTCGCTGACAAAGACAAGACTCAGTGCCTGCCCTGGAGGGGTAGTGTGGAGCGTGGGGCGACACCACTGCCCAGGGCCAGGAAATGCCCCTTACCCCCCAGGAGGCCCGAGGAGGGGCTGCGCGTGTCCAGACCCTCCAGGAGGTTTGCAGGCTCTGAAGGCAGCCCCACTGGCTCCTTCACTGCCACCAGGGCCTGTTTCCGAGGCAGGGCCGCTGCCCACCCTCCTGCCACGGAGAGGTCCTAGATGCTGAGCTGGGTCTGCAAAATCCAGCCTTTCCCCACCTTCAGCTACTTGTGTGACCTCTTGTTTCAAGGATGGGAGCCTGTGGAGTGGCCACTGGCAGCCCCCGCAGCTACGCCCTCTCTTTGTCCTGGAGCCACAACCAGGAGCTGTCACCAGGGACATCGCGGCTGCTTTTTGTGCCTCTTGGCTGGTGGTTGCTGAGCACTGCCCCTGTTTGGGAGAAACACGGCATCCCCCACTTTTATTGCGTGTCCCTGTGCCTGAGTCCTGGATCCAGACAGACATTATTTCATCTGATCCTCTCCACAAATCCTGGAGACAGGCATCTTAGTGTCCATTTTACAGATGGGGACATGAAGCATAAACAGCTGTCTCAGGCCACATGGTCCACAGAGAGAGAACTTCCCTGAGTTCTGTCCACACTCAGGTCCTGGGACCATTTCTGGCAGGAGGGAAACCTCCACGCGGCCGCGGGTGCCTGAGCAAGGGGTGTCTTTGCCTGAGTCCACCTGACTTCTTATTCCGGGAGCAGGGACCTTGGGGGTCAAGTGTGTGCTGGGTCATTGGCCTGGGTCTGACTCCCATCCCCTGTGCTGGACTCGGCCTCACAGAAGGGCAGGCCGTGTCTGCCTGGTCACCGGATAAGCCTGAAGCCAGGGGTGCCAGGCTGAGGCCTGGGGTGAGGAGGGCCACTGAGCGAGATTCCATCTCCAGGGTCAGAAACACAGGCTGATGCACCGTGGGTGACTCATGGCCGTGAGCTCATTGTGCTTATGGTGGCGACTAAGCTGGGACCAGAAGCCCGGAGCCCAAAGTCCCCATCAGGCTCCCGAAACAGACTCTGCCCCTGCTTGGGAAAGAGCCTCTGGGGCTGGGATGTCCCGCCACCCTCGGGTGTCCTCCCTCCCTCCTGGCCCTCCTGGGACCAGGCCACCTTCTCCCAGGTTGGCTGGAGCTGGGCAGCCAGGGTCAGGCGGGGCACACTGACCGCCCCCCTTTGTCCTCTTCAGGCCATAGAGTCTGTGGAGGCTGTGGACAAGGTGCCCTGCGCTTCTGTTGTCAGCAGGGCCAGTGCTTTAGGTGACAGGTGTTTCCGCCGCCGGCCGGCTGGCCCTTTGGGCTGGTGCACAGTGGGGCTCGGGAATGGTGCTAGGCCCGGGAGTGGCCCCAGAGAGGAGCTTGGGCCGCCGGGTCCTGTGTGCCTCTTGACCAAAATCCCTGGTGCTGGAGGAGAGTCGGAGCTAACTCCCAGCTCACGGGACGCCCAGACAGACACTGGCACCTGCCATTGGATAGCAAAAACGACCCATCAGCTGACTCCAGGAGTCAGGGTGGGCTTGGGAAGGAGGGACGGGACCCAAAGGGAGGAGAAGGGCAGGCGCAAGTGGCAGAGAGAAAGGTACAGGGCAAGGGCTTTGAGGTCGATGGTGAAAACGTGCGGGGGACAAGCGCTCAGAGGGGGCCCATGACCTGCAGACACAGGACCGCCTGGCAAGGAGTCCTGCCTCCTCCCGTCCTGAGCCTGCAGGAAAATCCATTCCATCCTATTCCTGACTCAGGAGTGTTGGGGACCTGCGGAGGGACAAGGCTCTCCAGGGCTCAGAAGAAGGTGTGGGTGGGACGTGGGGTGGGGGCGGGGTTGGAGGGAGCCAAGAACAGCCTTTGCCCCAGGCCGGGTGTCCCTGAGGCTGGCCGTGGCCCTGGGGCTTCTCTTCCACTCAGCCCTGTGCTCCTCCCAGGATTGGCAGGCAGTGTGGCGCTGGCCCTGCGTGGATGTGGCATCTCTGCATAGTCGCCGCCTTCTCAAGGCTTAGGAGTCAGCCTGGCTTTGTAGGTGAGGAAACTTAGGCACAGAGACGCTCACTGTGGCAGGCAGGCTCCTGCTGCTGCCTCCCGCCACCAGGACAGGGCTGTCAAGGGTTCTCTGGCTCCTCACCCCGCGCCCTGGGCCACTCTCCTCTCTCCGTCTCTGGGCCCCTCATGCAGCCCTTTCCCTTCTGGCCTCTCAGCCTGCAGGAGAGGGTGAGGGGCAGGTCTGAGGGTGCAACAGAGGGACGTAGACTCTGTGGGACTCATCGTTAGGAGGACTTGCAATTGGTTTGCTGGCCGGATCCCAAGGAAGCACCTGCCCCCAAATCCCCCACCCCAGGGGGCTGGGAGGAGCTTCCTGGAAAAAGAGAAAAATAGCTCAGCCCCAGCCTGGCCTCCGCAGGCCTCCTGACCGTGATGGGGCCTTCCCTAGTGGACCCCACAAATCAGGCTTCACCATTTCTTCTCTCCCTGCCTCCTCTCTCGGGTCAACTCCTACCTGGCATTGGAGACCCATCACTTCCTCCAGGCAGCCTTCCAGGCTCAGCCAAGCAGAGGTGAAGCCACCCTGGCACTCTGCTGTCCTCCCTTCAGATCTTGTCAGCTGAAATGCCTGTTCCCCCAGTGGACTGTGAACTCCCCATCTGGGTCCCTCCGTCTGTTGGCCCACAAATGGGCATTAAGCGCACATTTTTCCAAGCCCAGCCCTGTGCTCTGTGCTGGGACTAGACAGGGAAGCGACGAGGTGTGCCCCATTCTAGAACCCAGCGCTCATGATTGCATCTGCTTCATTAGGTGGCTATCAAATAACCGTATAAAAATAAGGAAAGTTTCCCCTTCCTGTGTCCAAGTGATCTCATTGTTCAGTTCCCACCTATGAGTGAGAACATGCGGTATTTGGTTTTCTGTTCTTGCGATAGTTTGCTGAGAGTGATGGTTTCCAGGTGCAGGAAAGGGAGCATCACACACCAGGTCCTATTGTGAGGAGGGGGCGGGGGGAGGGATAGCATTAGGAGATATACCTAATGTAAATGACGAGTTAATGGGTGCAGCACACCAACATGGCACATGTATACATATGTAACAAACCTGCACGTTGTGCACATGTACCCTAGAACTTAAAGTATAATAATAAAAAAAAATGAGGAAAGTTAATATTTCTATGACGGTGTAATTAATACTAAATAAGAATTAAGCTTCCTAAATGCCCACCTCAGCTGGGCTTTACAGTTTCTGGAAGCCACCCTTCCCTCACCATGGCCCAGGGAGGTTGACAGGGCCGGATTTTCTCCCAGTTTATGGAGAAAAACTGAGGAAACCTTGGAGAAGCCCCCATGAAGGCCCCATGCTGCCCAGGATCCAAAGGCCCACCCGCGTGGGGAGGCACCCGTGAGAACTTCAGACACCAGGCCACTCGACTGAGGGGAGAGGCAGCCCGTGGTCGGGGACGTCAGGAGCATGTGCTGATGGAGAGGGACTCTGGGCTTCAGAGGGGAAAACCCTATAGGGGACTGGGAGTCCTGGAGGCTTCCTCGAGGCAGTGGGTGGGGGAGAGGGATTGGAGGAGGCCCAAGCAGGAGCAGGTAGGTTTTCTGGGCTAAGACCGAGGCTCCAAGCGTTCCCTGGAGGCACCAGAGCCCAAACCCAGCGGCTGCAGAATGGCCCTTCCTCCCCACGCGGGGCTGGCAGCCTGTGCGTTGGGCATCAGGGAACTGGGAGCGGGAGGGAGGAAGAGTTGCCAGCTCATGTCAGATTTGATTAGTGCCTGTCTTAGCCTGTTTTATGCGGCTCTAACAGTATATGTGAAACTGGGTATTTTATAAAAAGCAGAGATTTATTTCTCACAGTTCTGGAGGCTGGGGCACCCAAGGTGGAGGGGCCCACATCTCGCTGGGGCTTCCTGCTGTGTAGTCCCGTGGTGGAAGGCGGGAGGGCGAGAGAACACATGGAGGGGAGGAAGGGGCCAAACGCGTCCTTTGATCAGGAACCCACTTGGGGGAGATAATGGCATTCAGCCATTCAAGGGGACAGAGCCTTCAGGGCCCCTCACCTCTTCCAGGTCCCACCTCGGTGCTGCGGCACGGGGATTACGTTTCCACAGAGGCGTCCGGGGACACTCCAGCCCACTGCAGTGCCGGGAAAAGTGAGACCTCGTTCACAAGGCAGGCGGGGTGGGACAAGCGAAGGAGGGTAGACCTGCATTGGGGCTGCCCCTCCACCTGCCCAGTGCACTCCCAGGGCTGCTCCTGGTGGCCACTGGGCCCTGTAGAGCTGGGAGGGATGGGGTGAGCCTCCCGTAATCCATTGTGACAAGTTCACAATGGTACCAGTCTGCACCTGCTTCATGCCCTCAGCTCCTCTGCCAGGGTGGGGATGGCCCCTAAACGATCAGATGCTGTCATAATCCCAGCCCCCACCTATAAACTTGTAATGGAGCAGAGTGGGTGCTTCTGAGGCCTGGCTCTCGGCTCCTGAGCCCTGCACAGTGGGTATTATTTTCAGTCTGACACATGAAGGAAAGTGAGGCTTGGCGTGGCCATGTCACCTCACCATTCATTCATTCAGTCTCTCAACAAACATCTTTGGGAGCCTCCTCTTCCCTGGGCCTGTTCTGCTCCTTGGGACACCCTGGTCAGTGGGACAGACCGTCCTTGTTCTCCCGGAGCGTAAACTCCCGAGTGGTCCAGGCCCACAGCAGGTGGAACATCAGAAACTGTAAACTGTCAGAAACGAAATGACCAGACCGTCAAGGAGATGAGCTCGTGGGCCACGCGAGGATAATAATAAAAAAAAAATGAGGAAAGTTAATATTTGTGGGCAGGTGGAGGTGGGGAGACGACGCTCAGCTGGGGTGAAGGAGGAGAAGTGCCAGTGCCCCATGTGGCTGCAGGGAGCAGGAGTGCAGCTAGAGGCGAGACCCACAGCCAGCAGGTACCCGGGGAGCCGAGCATGGGTAGGGGCTGCCCTGGGAGCTTTAGGTTGTGAGCACAGTGGAAGCGAACAGAGGAGGCTGTGCAGGAGGGAAGGTCATGGTCGAGTTAGCCTCCGTATTGCTTTGGCAGCAGAGTGGACACTGGATTGTGGGGAGCCAGGATGGAAGCCAGAGGAGGGTTGGAGATGGCCGGCAGTCAGATGGGACCAGAGGAGTGGATGGACCCAAGGCTCTACACTGGGGGTACTTTGGCCGGCGGGGGACCTGTGGCCATGTCTGGAACATTTTTGGTTGTCACAACCTGGGGGAGGGTGCTGTGGGCATTGTGTGGGTGGAGGCAGGGATGCTACCCTCCCTGCAGGGGGTGGCCATGTGGGGACTAAGACCCCTGCAGGAGGAAGGATGAGCAGAGCCTATGAGCAAGTATTTTGGGACCATGAGGCAAGGGTAGGCTCCGATGTCTGCAGGCTTCCTGCTGCACTCCATGGTGAGCAGTGGTGGCATTTGGGCACCGTGGTGAGCACACTGTGTAGAAGTGGTCGAAGGTTTTGTGGGGCCCATGCTGAGTTTCCGCTGTGAGCTGCCCATGAGGGTCAGGAGGCTGCAGCTGGCCAGGTAAGGTGAGACCAAGGTGGGCCCATGCTTGTGAGTGTCCCCTGCAAACACAGTACCTCGAGCCATGAGGCTGCACGGGAGAGTGGAGATGGAGAGTGGGAACCGGGGAGGAGGAAGGAGCCTGGTTCAGGCTGGCCTGGCTGCTGTGAGAAAGTACCACAGACTGGGTGGTTTAAAGAAGAGAAATGTGTTTCCTTGTAGTTTCGAAGGCAGAAGTCCAGAATCAAGGTGTCTGCAGGGCTGGTTCATGCTGAAGCCTCTCCCGGGCCTGCAGATGCCGTCTTTCCCCTGTACCTTCACGTGGTCTGGGCTCTGTGTGTCTGTTCTCATCTCTTCTTTTAAGACCGTATTGGATTAGGGCCCACCCTAATACCCTTGTATTCACTTAATTACCTCTGTAAAGACCCCGTCTCCAAAGTCACACCGGGGTCTAGAGCTCCCACATATGAACTTAAGGAGACCCAAGTCATCCCCTAGCAGAGCCTCAGGGAGATGGGAGCACGATCCTGTGGGATGACATTGCTGCACCCATTCTCAGTCCTCTCATACTGGGGGGTTCATCAGTAACTCCACGGCCATTTGTGTCTGGGGGGAGAACTTTCTAGATAATCACAGTAAGCCATATCTTGAGTGGAGAATTCTGTGTGTCTGAGACCTGTCTCTCCTTGGAAGCAGCCAGCAGGTGGTCAGGGAGTGGCTCCTATCAAAAGCCAACCAGAACGTGAGACACAGGGGTTTTGGGATGAGGGTGGGGGCAGGGAGGCTCCTGGCCCAGGCCGTGCTGGCTCCTGGTCATTCAGAAACATAGGCTTTCCCAGGAAACAGTGTTTTTTGCCCCTTTCAAGTCATAGCCACTGCTCAGAAACGCCAGGGCTTCCTGGAAAGGCTGCTACGCATCCCAGATATTTTAGCAAGTGTCCTCCTGACACCTTCTCAGGAACAGCTTCCGGATGGGATGATCTCATTAGGGGGAGTTGGAAGTTCCAGCCCCAGGGGAGCCCTGTCCCTGGACTGCCTGGCTGCCCTGACTCTGCCGTGTCCCTTTGGGAAATAATTACCCAACCCACAGTGCTTCATCCCCACGCTGACGGGCAGCTGCCAGGGCAGCTGTATGCCAGGCTGTGTCTGTTCTAGACACTCCACTTAGGAACCCAGGGAGAAAGCTCATGCCCAGGGGGTGGCCAGGGTGGTAGGATTTCACAGCCGGGCTGCAGAGGGAACCTTGCAAGGACTTGGAAACTGCAGCCAGTGACCGTTGGGTGTGCATGTGCATCTGTGTACTGGCTGTGCATGCATGGTGTGTTTGTGTGTGCAGGCACCTGCGTTCTGTGTGTGAATGTGACTGTGTGTGCATGCATGCATATTCTGTGTGCACGTGTGTCTCTGCATGTGCACATGTGCGTGTGTGTATGTGTGCATGCTTTCTCTGTATGCACACGTGCTGTGTTGTGTGTGCACCTGTGTCTGTGTGTGTATGTTAGTTTGTGTGTGCATGTGTGTCTATGTGCCTGTGTTTTCTGAATATGCATGTATCGCTCAGGTTGCATGTATAGATGTGTGCCTGTATTCTGTGTGTGTGTGCCTGACTGTATTCATTTGTATGTGGCTGTATGTGTGCGCCTATGTTCTGTGCATGCCTGCATTTGTGCATGTGTGTCTGTGTGTGTGCATTATGCACATGTGACCTGTATATGCGAGTGCAGCACAGGATTAGATCCATCCTGGGTGCCCACGGCACAGGGCTGGCAATGGGAATGCAGGAAAAATCAAAGGAAGCCATTTGTGGCTTCACACAAAGAATGCTTTTCCAACAGAGGCCCGGGCCAGCATTCGCTCAGTGGTCCCTGTAGGTAATGAGTTCCCTGTCATGGTTTGTGTTCAAACAGAGGCTGGGAAAATGCTGATGGTGGCTGTTACTGTAGTGACATCACCTCAGGGCAACTCTTTGCAGGCCTCTTCTTCTTCTGAGTGACCATGGCTGGACTTGCTCCCCTTCCTCTGTGCAGCTTCAAGATGGGCACCCGAGTCCCACAGGCTGGTGCCAGGTCCGTGTTGTGCCACCTACTAGCTGGTGACCTTGGGCACGTATGCCACCATCTCCAAAACGCCAGCCCCTCAGGGGTAACATGGGGAGAGTAGCGTGTCTGTTCCTGAGGGTGTGCACACATCTAACAGGATGGTCCCAGGAAGACCTGGACAGGAGCTGAGCCATGGAGCGCACCCACCTCAGCAAAGGCAGGGCCAAGACTCGCAGTGGCCACTGATGGGCTGGATCTGGACCTGCCTGGTCCTGGGCCTGTCCTCAGGGCAGCGTTCCAGTGGCCGGAGGAGAAGTAAGAGCCAAGGGGACCGCTGAGTCCGCGTTCCGTGCTCTTTTCCTCCAGCCGGCTTCACTCTGCACCAGCGTGGGGTGGTGGCGGGCAGCCGGGAGGAGATTCCGCTGTGCAGTCATCGTGGCATCTCCTTTGAGGCAGCAGAGCCTCGCTTCTTTTCATTTCCTCTCCTGATGAGAAAATGGAAACTTTCTGTAGCTGAACATGAGACAGAACCACAGCCTCCATTGAGTGATTTGTGCGGATGATCTCACGTCCTCTGGCTAGGCCAGCATGTTTCCCCATCACTATGTTCTTTGCTCATCACCATGGATGTGGGATACTAGATGGGCCGCCAAGGGGCCTAAAGCTGGAGGACACGTTGCTGCCACGCCCCTGCCCCCTGAGAGCCTCTGGGGCTGTGCTTATTCTCAGGAGCCACATGCTCCCTGGAGGCCACCAAATGAGCCTTCATGTCATAGACCTTGGTCCCCTGCAAAGGCGTCGTTCGCACTCAGGTATGAGACTGGGGATGGTGGTGTTCACAGCAGGATATGGAGAAGGCCGTTTGAGGACTTCTGAGGTCTCCACATCACCTTAGGTGGGCTGTTGTACACCTTCAGTTGTGTGAGGCCAGGCCGGCCTTCCCCCTCCCCCTGAAATCCAGTGATCACAGACTCAGAGGAACCTTCAATGTCACTGGCCCTCTCCCACCCTCAGTCAACTGCAGGGCCTCCTCCCCTGGCCACCTGAGGAGTGGTCATCCTTCCCCTGCATGACAGTCACACACGTGGGTGCCTCCCAGGAAACTCTGAGCCGCTCTAGATCCTTCTGTAATTTCACCTCTTGTATAAGGCCTACCCCTGGCCATGGCTCTGAGTTCTGAAACTCCTGATTCTGTCCTCCCCACTGTGTGCCCTCTGATGTGCCAGAACCCAAGGTGCCTTAGCCACACTGAGCTCCTCTCAGTGGTGCCCCAGAATGGAAGCCCTTGGCTGCGGCTTGTACTAAGGATGGTCCGAGGGTGTCTCTGCAGGTCAGAGGAGTGGCTTGGGTGGGTTGTGAACAGCTAAGGGGTCCCAGACCCTGGCCTCTGCCTTGCTCCTGGCTCCCCGGTGCACCTGCGGCTGTGTGCCCCCTCCGTAATAGGGCACACTGCTGCCCTGGGGGCATGGCCTCCTGTGGCCAGAGTCCAGAATCTCCTTCTCACTCCTAACAAGGGTAGCATGTGGTCATCGTCACACCCACCCTGGGGCCCGGTGAGGTGAAGGGGCTCACCCCAGGGTGCGTGGTGAGTGAGCCCACTGAGAAGCTGATGCTCTGCCCAAACCCACCTAACCTCAAGCTTCTTCTTGACCATCTTGCTCTCCTGGCCCCACGCTGCACCCTGCCCACCTCCACCAATGCCATTCTTTTCCTGTCTTCAAATTCTAGAAACCCACGGAACAGCCACGCACTTGTTTCCGGAGGCAGAGCCTTTGCTGTTCTCCTCCCATCCTTCTTGGTTGGCTTCAAAAGCTCCTGGCATGCATATCGAGTTTCGTAAATACCAACATAACAATTGCAACGAAACCAAAATAGATATTTCCTATGAAGACAGAGGGGCTGCAGTGAGTGTTTTGGAAGCTGGCGATAACCTGACATTTATTCCTCTCAGTTCCCTTTTCAGGGACAAGACCGTCAAGAATGAGCTATAGCGCTGTCACTGGGAAACGGCGATCTGTGGAATGCTCTCTGTGAGGAATGCATTTGCCCAATGTAGGAGAGATGATGGAGCCGTCCTGAAAATCTGAAGCCTTTGGAGGGACACATCCTTCCTAGAACCGGCATCTCCCTGCGGCCGAATACTTCCCTCCCTGAGCCCCACCTTCTTTCAGTTGTATTTTTAAGAGACTTCATTCCAGAGAAAGACACAGCTACTATTTCTGTGTTTTTCCTTCTGCAAGAAGAGAGTCAATGCCAACTCTTCCCCTAGGGTTACTGTGAGAACAGCATGAGACAATTCCTGTAAGATGCTTAGCTCAGTGCCTGGCGTGTCGCTGTGGCTGGATCCCTGTGGGGTATTATTTTAGTATCCTATGCCGTCTTTTCTCTCTGCGCGCCATCCTCTTCAGTTTAGTTTTCTCTAGTTAAATATGCATCTGTGTGATGGCGCTTGTGTCTTTGCACGATTGCATAGAGCTCTCCCCTGAGCGTCTTCCTGGCCTGGCAGCTCTGGCTGAGGGGCCCTGAGCTGCGGAAGGGGCCGTGTCACGTGGTGCCAGGGCAGCTGTGTGCTCCTGATCCACCTCCTTCTTTCGTATTGAAGGATCCTCATCACCGGGCCGGCCTGTGGCACCCTTCTTGCCCACTGCCCACATCCTGTATCTCCTGTTGAAATAGACGTAAAGTAGGATGGAACTAGGTTTGAGGGAGGCCCTGGGGGCACTCCTCAGCTCTTAACCCGGGATGTACTCTGGGGGCTTCCATAACATACCAGTGCTAGGCCTCGCCCCCGCAGGCGCCCGTGAGTGGATCTGCCTGAGGCCTGGGCCTCAGCATTTTCTGAACTCCCTGCTCCCTGATCCCAGAGGATTCTCATGTGAAGCCCAGGCTGAGAACCTCTCCTTGGATTTGCACAATAGACCTTGCCCTCCCAGAGCTCTTCTGAGCTTCCTCGCTTTGAGCTGACCCCCAGGGGATGAGGTTCCCAGCCAGTGAGTTCTGTTCTTGCCCCATTCATGTCTTTTGCCAGTCTATCCCTTTGCTCAGGGGGAGATGGAGAAGAGCTAGTGCTTGACGCTGGGATGGGATATTTCGTGTGGGGACCTAGTCTGGGAACTTTGTCCACACATGCAGGGGAAGCACAGGAGGTGGCCTGGGGCACTTGGCAAGGCTGCCCAGCAGCTGAGGCTGCACTGCTCACATCCTGAGTGCTGCCCAGAGAGCACAGATGTGATATGGGGTGAGAGAGGAGCAGGCTGAACCAAGGGGACCTGTGGGGCCCTTCATGAGGCAGCTGGTCTGGAATGGCCGCCCCTCTGTCCTCCTGTGGAATTGCCCTGCAGTAGGGACAGGGGACCGGGGCCCAGCAGCAGGGGCTCAGCTAAGACACAGAGCCAGGTTTCCCCTCCCAGGGACTGAGAACACTGCCACCCACCATCCTGCCCACCCACTGCTTGTCACCACTTCACTCCTCCGGAATGCTTGCGGGCATGTTGCCCAGGCAACCAGAACGCCAGCGCCGTTGCTATCCTTCAGTCTCCTCCGAGCACCTGCGAAGGCTGTTGAGCAGCATCCCCCGTGCCCCAAAGTTGCTGCAGACTCTGTGCTCCAGAGCTCCTGGGGAAAGGGGATGGGAGTGGAGGAATGCTGGGTGCTCCCATGAGCACTCACAAAGAACCAGACTTAAAATATGCACCGTCTAGTCTCCCGCACACCCCTGCCACTCGGTGGCAGGTGTACAGGTGGGAAAACCGAAGCACAGGGTGGTTACACAGATTAGTCATGCTTACGCAGCTGGCGGGTTGCAGTGCCAAGCGCCAAAGCCGTCTCGTGTCACCCCCACGCCATGCTGTTTTGGGAGCAGCTGTAGGTCAGCCATGGAGAGCTGCAGGGCCTGCAAGCCTCTTTCCTCTTGGAGATGAGACCATCATTCCTCCCTTACTGGGCCTGGGAGGAGCAAGTGGTGCCCGTGCCATCAGGTGTCCCAGCCTCGGCCCTCTGATCTTTGTGGCAGGGTCTGTCTACACTGCAGGATATGTGGAAGCATCCCTGGTTTCTATCACTAAATGCCAGTAGCAAACCTGAATAGTGACAACCAAATATGTCTCCAGATATTGCCAAATGTCCCCTGAGGGGTAAAATCACCCTTAGATAAGAACTGGTGATGTGTCTAAATGGTCTGCGGTACCACAGGATGCCGTTTTTACTATCTTCTGCAAGGGGCCATGCGGTTCACTGAGGCCCGCTGTGCCGCTGGGCTGTGATGCTGTGTAGATGCAGGTTGGCACCTACCAGGCACAAGGCATGCCCCATGTCCCTCCCCACAGGGCACAACCACCTTCACCTCCCTTCCCCTTCCTCCCCCAGCACCCCGCCGTGCACAGGCATTCATAGATTGCCCAGGAAGTAGTCCCCGAAGTTACAGGTCACAGGAGTTACTGATTTTGCCCTAGTTTTCTAGTATGTCCTCAGTGTTCTAACGCGTCCCCGGGGTTCTAACGTGTCCCCGGGGTTCTGACGCGTCCCCGGGGTTCTAACATGTCCCTGATCCTACAGCTGCAGGGTTGTCGGGACCTCATTCCTGAGCAGAGATCTCAGGTTCCCCGAGGCCTAGACTCTGAGTCCATATCAGAGGCCAGCTCACTGTGACCTGAGTCAGGCCACTCCATTTTGGGGTCTCACACTGGCATTAACCAGCTTTGGATTAAGATTAGTGCTTTGTCACGTATGGCCTGCAAAGTACCGATCCACCGGTCCCCAAGATGTTCTGTGGAAAGGAGGTCAGTTAGAGTTTGGCTTCACTTACTTAGCTCACTGCTGGGCCAGACTACCGTCATGGTCCCTTCCAGCTGGGGCGTCCTGGGGCTCCCGATGAGGCCAGCGGGTGAGTTGCAGGGAGTGCCCCTCCTTGTAAGTGTGACCCCTGGCTGTGCCGGGGCAGGGAGGGGGCGATTTTGGCTCCTGAGAGGAGCCTCCACTGGGTGCTCTCCTCTACACTGTCCTGGGACCACCCCAGGTTCTGGGCCACCTCCCAGAGCTGTCTGGGGAAGCTTTGTGGGCCTTGATCTCAGAGCAGGAGTTAGACCTGCTGTCCTGGGGATGGGGCATTGGGAGGACCCCAGACAACCAGGGCTGATTTCCAAGCTCTGGGGAAAGACAGTAGCCAGAGATTCCGTGATGAGATTCAGAAAGCCTTCTTGTGGTTCTGGAGGTTTCTGTCCAACCCAAGTGAGTCATCCCTACGCTACTGCTTCTCCATGAGTCAAGTATCGCGTGCGCGCTGGATGCCAATGGGCCTCTGATGATGAAAGCCTCTAGGCAACCTGGAGCTCCCTTCCAAAAAGGAGGGATGTTTTTAATCATATTAAATCAAGAGGTAGAGCACAGAGTGGCTCTGACAGGACATTACAATGACATCAGGCTGGGAAAGCCGTGAAAGTGAATCATGGCTTAATGTGTTTTCATTAGGGAAATTGAACCAGGGACTGCAGAAGAAAGTGGGTGTTCCTTCCTGCGCCAGGGCTGGGGACTGAGACTGGGGGACGGCCATGTCCCCTGAGTAGAGGGGGTTGGTCTCTGCTCTGAAATTCGGCGGAAAGCCATCTGCACCATCCTGGTGGTGACTCAGGGGGACACAGAGTGAGCCTGCTCTTGAGTTGGGGGAGTCAGAGGTTCTTGTGTGAAGGGGAAAGGGATGGAAGTCTATCTGCTTTGGGAGACACTTCCCCTTTCTCTCAAGGGCAGAACCACCAGGGAACCTGGAATTAGAGGAGAATTTAGGGATAACGAGACCGTTTTCACATCTGAAGTGAAATCTCGCATCCCACCTAACATCATTTTTCTCTTCCTGGTGGAACTCATATCTTATCAGTGAGCGGGAGGTTAGGATGGTGAGAAAGAGGCCCAAGGTACTTCCTTCCCAAGATAGGAGGTTTTATCCTACCCAAAGGTCAGGAGTTGGGTCAGCACAGAACCCCAGTCACAGAGGGCTTGACACCAGCTCCGGGGGACCCCGAACCCAGGCCCCGCGATCTCTTGTCTTTGCAAAGAACAGAATATGCTGCCATATTCAGGAGAAGATGCATCTGAATGTCCCTGAGAACAAATCTCCAAGAAGGCTCCCCTCCTGCCTTCCCGAGCTCCCTGGGTTAGGAATCCCTGGCAGCACAAGCTCTCTGCCCTCTGGATGGAGCCTGGGCAGCTTAGGGCCCTTCACCCTGCTTCTCCCCACAGCGCCCTGTATGTTTCCAAAGCCCAGAAACGTTTGGAACATTGAAGGTAGGTGTTAAGGAAAGGAAAAATAGTGCCCTGTTCCCCATCCACTGTATTGTGGAGAATTACCCGCTTACACTAGCCAGTCCTGCTCCCTCCTGCCTGCTCCAGCTGCCAAACGGGGAAGTTTTGAAGAGTTTTTTTTTTTAATGAGAACCCCTCCCCCTCCAAGAATGCGTATGGTGCTTATTGACCTGCTTCCAAAGATTCCGGAAAGGAGCAGGACTGCCTTCCCAGTGACAGCACCAGGCAGACGTCCCGGCAAATACTATTCAAGGTCAGCTTCAGCAGGGAGGGGTCTTGTTGAGAGCAGGTGCCCTGGGTAGCCTGTGTGAGGAGGATACTTCCCCTCTGTGGGCATCCCCCAAAACACAGAGGGCCGGTCTCATCACAGGACATGCTTCAGACCAATCAACCAGTGAAGAGGAGCATCGTATGCAATCCCTGACCAGTCCTCCGTAGGCCCGTCAAGGTCATCAGCCACAGAGAGAGCCTGAGAAACCATCACAGCCAAGAAGAGCCCAAGGAGATGCGACCACTTGATGCCACGTGGGATTCTGGGTGGGTTCCTGGGACTGAAAAAGGACGCTAAGTGAAAACTGGAGAAGTCCAAGCCTCGTGTGTAGTTCCTGGTTACGCACCTTGATGCTGTGGCATCGTGATCTGAGGTGTCCCTTCAGGGGTAACTGGAGATGAGTTCCCAGCACCACTCTGGGCTCTTTTGGAATTTTTTGGAATATCTTAAACGATTTTAAAATAAAAAGCTTTTTTGAAGCAAACCAATAGAAGTAAGGTGGGAGTCAAGAAGCATCTGGTCACGGGTCATTGGGGACCGAGGGGTAGACCCTGGGCCCTCAGGGAAAGGAGGTCCACTTCTGGGGTGGGGCCTTCCATGAAAGAGCAGGAACTCACAAAAAGCCAACGGGACCGCTGTGTCATACAACAATTATGTCTGTGTCTATTCCTTCTGCTTCCTGGAGATCGTTTCTAACGGTGCCGTGTGAATTATTGACCGTAGAAGCACGGGTCTTCTTCAACAGGGAGGAGGAGACCTCAGAGCCCACCTGCCCCAACTCACTGGTGTGAATGACAGAAAAAATGAGGCTTGCAGAGCGGGAAGCGACAAGCCCATGCCAAGCTAACTTCTCCATCAAATGCAGCATCCTTCTCCCAGGCCACAGAGCCAGTGAACGACAGGACCTGGAGGAGTCACAGGAAGTGGGTGTCTTTATGGAAGGACTGGGGTGGACTGGTCATGGGCACAGCTCCCAGGTCCTGTCCCACCCTGAAGACTCTGGGCTGTTCCCTGGTGGAACAATTCCAGGGCCTGGCCGGCTTCTGTCTGCGCCGGTGCTCCCACAAGGCAGACACCAGCTGCTCCCGGGAGGCTCACCCTGCGCACTCCTGGCTCGGGGAAAGGTGCAACTTTCAGTGGAGGAGATGTCCTTGTCCCCTTAATTGACAGTGATTTTCTTCTGTGAAGAAAATATACAGAAGGTACTGAATTGAATCTCAATTCACCAAGTCTTATTAAACTGTTCTTGGGGAAAAACGATTTCAATAAAAATTTAAAAGGAAGAGAAGCAAGAAAGCCACAAACTAGAAGCGGTAGTTCCCCATTTGGAAGCAGCTGGGTGGGGGTGGCTAAGGAGTTTGTTCTTTCTTTGAAAATCATAGGCTGGAGGCTGCTGAGAGGAAGGTGCCCCCGCCTGTTCTCAAAGGGTGTGGGTGTGGTCCTCAGGTGCTCAGGCAGGGACGCTGTCTCACGTTCAGGGTGTCCCAGCGAGGACTGGGTGGATGAACTCAGTCTGCATGGCTTCCTCCTGCCCACGTGCCTGCAGCTCCAGGGGCCGCTCTGCCTTCCACCCATCCACCAGGGCCAGGTTCAGGATGCCATGCCACACACTCCACATTTCTCCCCCAACCCTTGCACACACCCCATTCTCTAGCATGTTCCTTTTGATTTGTATTGGGATATAATTACATGGCACAAAACTCACCTATTACAATGTACAGTTTAGTGGGTTTCATATAGGCATAGAGTTGTGCAGCTACCCCCACACACAATTCCAGAACATTTTGTCACCCCAAAAAGAAACCCCCTACCCCATAACCCTTCCCCAAGCCTTGGGCCGTTGCTCATCTTTCTGTCTGTATGGATTTGGTCACTGTGTGCATTTCCTATAAATGGAACCCGGCACCGTGTAGCCTTGAGTGCCTTGCTTCTTTCATTTCTCAGGGTTTTCAAGGTGCATCCACATCGTAGCATAGATCAAGTAATCCTTCCATCCTTTTAAAGGCTGAACGATACTCCATTGTAACGTAACGCCAGATCCCGTTTATCCATTCCTCAGCTGATGGGCATGTGGGCTGAGTCAGCTTTGGCTATTGTGAGTTGTGAGTGTGGTCCTGGGCCTCCCTGTGCAAGTTTTCATGTGGACAGATGTCTGTGCCTAAGAGGGAGCAGCAGGGTCACTGCTGTCTTTAGGGTTCCAAGGAATTGCCAAACTGTTTTGCTCAGAGGCATTCTGGTTTTCATTCCCACCAACAGCATACTAGGTCTCTTGTCTCCTCGTGTCTTCGCCAACACTTCATGTTCTCAGTCTTTCTGCTTGTAGCTCTCTCTGTGGGTGTGACACGGGTGGTATGTTTTTTGTTGTGTTTTTGTTTTCGAGGTGCAGTCTTGCTCCATCTCCAGCCTGGAGTGCAGTGGCACGATCTTGGCTCACTGCATCCTCCGCCTCCTGGGTTCAAGCGATTCTCCTGCCTCTGCCTCCCCAGCAGCTGGGACTACAGGCATGTGCTACCACACCCAGCTAATTTTTGTATGTTTAGTAGAGATGGGGTTTCATCATGTTGTGCAGGATGGTCTTGATCCCTTGACCTCGTGATCCTCCCACCTCAGCCTCCCAAAGTGCTGGGATTACAGGCGTGAGCCATGGTGCCTGGCCGGGCGGTATGTTCTTAAGGGGCCTGTGGATGCTTGAGTTTTGGGGGAGCCGGTGCCACCTCTGCCTGCCCCACAACCTCGCCTCCTGACGGTTGGCACTGTGGTTGGCAGCCATGCCGCAGGGCCTGCCTCCCAAGGAGGTGTGGGGTCGCCTGCCATCTTGGTGCATGTCTGACGGTGCCATGGATGCCTTGTGGGGAGAGGCCCTCTCAGAACCTGTTCATCATGAAATGAGAGCTGCTCAGGGTCCAGCCCCAGGCTGAGCAGGATCAGTGAGAAGAGCGTTCCCAGACTCTGCCTCATCTCAGAGCCCCCCAAGGGATGAGGGCAGAGCTTGTTTGTGCTGCTCAGCATTCCTTGGAGATAGAGCCAAATCCTCCTCCTGCAGTGATGCAGCCTCTCACCGAGGGGTCCCCGAGAGTCTCAGGACCAGGTCCAGGCAGCACACGAAGCTCAGCCGACTTGGTGGCAACACAGAGCCTGGGGCCCTTGGCCTTGCACAGAAAGGAGCGGTGGCCCCTACACATCTTCCTGTGGGAGGGGCTCTCCCTCTGCCCGCCACATTTCTTGGCTGCTGGGGGTGGGCTGGGGCCTCTGTCCTGGTTGCCCACCTGCCCTCTTTTTTCTCCTCTTTGAACAAATCAATCACTTTAAAAAGGAAGAAACCAGACTTGCAGAGGAAAAATAAATCGACCTCTCCCTGCCACTGTTGCAATTGGTTGGTTTTTCTGCATAACAGCTGGGTGTCTTGGAAATGAGGGGGTTTCTATAGTAACCAATTACAGCCATGATTGGTGAAAAATCACAGAAATATCCTGTGTGTGAAGTTATGCCAGGGAGGCAGGCACAGGCTTAGGTGCTATGGTTTTAATTTCCTGGGGCAATATTTCTCTAAGTGCTGATGACAGGCAGGTTTGCTTGTCATGGCTTTTGATTCAGCCTGTCTGGTGGGGGCCGGTGGGGCCTGGTGGAGTGGAGTGGGGCCTGGTGAGGCCTGGTGGGGTCTAGTGAGCCCTAGTGGGGCCTGGTGGAGTATGGTGGGGCCTGTTGGAGTCTGGTGCAGTCTGGTAAGACCTGGTGGAGCTTGGTGGAGTGTGGTGGGGTCTGGTGAGGCCTGGTAGGGTCTGGTGAGGCCTGATGGAGCCTGAAGGGACTTGGTAGGGCCTGGTGAGGCCCTGCACCTGCTCAGAGCAGCAGCTCATCTTCCTGGGGCCTAGACTCCCACCCAGCTCGGCAGGTCATGGGAGAACTAGAGATTCTAAACCAGCTCCCATCCTTGCTGGGTCACCTGCAGCCACAGAGGAGCTAGCTTAGTGTGTATACGGGGGAATTTTACCCTAACCTAAATTCTTCCTTGTGGTGACAGTGGTCCTGGTCCCTGGCCCGAGCTTGGCTGCTAGTGCAGAGAAATTGCACACCAGCAGAAACACGGTGCTAAAGATGAGCATAATGAGGAGGTCTTCGTTTCTGCGGCAAAGCGCTTCTATTCTGATTAAAAAACTGAAGCCTTATTGTTTGGGGATTAGTCCTTTTTGGTAATGAGCACCATCCTGATGACCGGGGGGCCATCTGTTCCCCAGATATCAGGGAGAGTCAGCCCTGGACACAAGGGTTTCAGTACTGAACAGAGGGCGTGCCCACAGGGACAGGCTCACACACAGCTACAGCTGCACCCTCCCACGCAGACACACTCACACACAGAGTCTCTCACACGGACACTCACAGACACACTCGCGTACTCACACAGGGACACACGGATACAGTTGCACACACACTCACACAAATACACACTCTCAGACACAGACTCGCACACTCAGGGACACACAGATACACTCACACACACTGACACACGTATGAGCATAGATGCACTCACACACTTCTGTGCTGACACACATGGACACAGTCATACAACAGTATACTCTCACACTCACACGCGCCAAATACGGACGCCCTGGCCGTCACTCACGTACAGTCTCTCACACTCGTGGACACACCCCCAGATGCGTCTTTACACTCTCGTATGCTGGTTCACTCTCACACTGGCACACTCACACAGCCTGACCCACACGCACACACTCACACCCAGTCATGCACACGTACACACACACTTCTGTGCACGCATTACAACGACACACACAGCTTCCTTCCTTTGTGAAGTCACTCACCGCCTTATAAAGAAAAACTCTACCCAACTTGCTTTCCAGGCCTGGCTTTGGGCGGCATCAGGCTGGTGCTTGGCACCTGAACACCCTCAGACCCCCCCCCACCCGCACCCCACCCGCTGCAGTCATTACGGTTTTTGGATTCATTTTAACTTTCAGATGTGAGGCTGGTGACGAGAAATGACTTTGAATGACACCTATAATCAGTCCTCAATTATCTGTGCTGGCGGAAGAGGGAGCGTGGGCCTGTCTCCTCTGAGTCCTTCCACGTGGCTCTCTGCCGCGCCCTGGTTTTCACGTGACACGGGAGAGTCCACTGGTCCAGAGGCGACCCCAGACCTGGTGACAAAGCCGCTCCATGCGGACTGGGGAGGGGCGGCTCCGCCGGCCCTGACTGCTCCCCTGCAGCCCCGCTGCGTGTCGAGGCAGCCCCCCCTCCTCAAGGCTCACAGGGTTTGCCCTTTCTACAGCCCTCCGGGGAGCTGAGGAGGTGGATAACAGGGTTTCAAAGGGCACCGGCACTGCAGATAAACAGGGGGAGCAGAAATGTCAACAGAACAAACACTTCGCGTCAATAAACTTTCAGTTTATCCAGAGCAGATCTCATTTCCCTGAGTACGATCCAGAGGAGGCCAGAAGTAAGAAGCCTTCTCATGCACAGCGTTTAAAGCGATGCCTGTTTATGATATGCACGCCGGGCTCTGGGTGAGGGGCAGGGGGAGCGGGTGGTGTTTGCAAAGTGCTAGGAAGCGCCTGCGCTCACACTGGGAGCTTGAAACCTCTGCTCCTCCTAGACCTGGAGAGGCGCTTCCCCAGTGGGCAGGGGGTGGCCTGGGCTGTGTAGAGGAAAGCGCCTGGCCCTGGGGTCCCAGGTGGAGGCCGGTGTCCTGTTCTGCCATCCTCTCACTTACGTCCTCTCGTCGTGTGATGGGCCAAAGGAAGGAGGGACTCAGGGCTTTTCAGGTCATCTTGTCAAGACTGACCTGAAGGCTGGGGGTTTCTGAGGCTCGGTTTTCCCTCCGGTGAAATGGACGATTCGGCCCCCAGCCAGCTGTGTGCCTGGCAGGCGCCTCGGCCCCGCGGTGCTGGGAAGCAGCTCCCCGCACCCTTGCAGCCCGCACTGTTCTTTTCAGATCTGATGAATAAACCGCACGTGAGTCAGCCTTTGAAGTGAAGGAAGGAAGGGGTTCGGCTTCCCTTTTGAAGTTAGGAGGAGCTCTTTCGAGAAGAAGAGAGCGTCCTTGTCACAGTAGGGGGTGGAGAGAGAGGGCCCCGGGGCCCAGTGCCCCCCGCTAGGCTTCCACTGACCGCTCTTCTCTCCTCCCCTCCGCACAGCTCCATGTCCATCCGCTGGCCGGGCCGCCCCCTCGGAAGCCATGCCTGGATACTGATAGCCATGTTTCAGCTCGCCGTGGACCTGCCCGCCTGCGAGGCCCTGGGCCCGGGGCCCGAGTTCTGGCTCCTGCCGCGGTCGCCGCCCCGGCCGCCCCGGCTGTGGAGTTTTAGGAGTGGACAGCCAGCGCGGGTCCCGGCCCCCGTGTGGAGTCCCCGGCCGCCCCGCGTGGAGCGGATCCACGGGCAAATGCAGATGCCCCGAGCCAGACGGGCTCACAGGCCCCGGGACCAGGCGGCCACCCTCGTGCCCAGGGCAGGACTGGCCAAGCCCCCAGCTGCTGCCAAATCCAACCCTTCTCTCGCCTCCTCATCCTCGTCCTCGTCCTCCGCGGTGGCCGGTGGGGCCCCGGAGCAGCAGGCCCTCCTGAGGAGGGGCAAGAGGCACCTGCAGGGGGACGGTCTCAGCAGCTTCGACTCCAGAGGCAGCCGGCCCACCACAGAGACTGAGTTCATCGCCTGGGGGCCCACAGGGGACGAGGAGGCCCTGGAGTCCAACACATTTCCGGGCGTTTACGGCCCCACCACGGTCTCCATCCTACAAACACGGAAGACAACTGTGGCCGCCACCACCACCACCACCACGGCCACCCCCATGATGCTGCAGACTAAGGGGTTCACCGAGTCCCTGGATCCCCGGAGAAGGATCCCAGGTGGGGTTAGCACAACAGAGCCTTCCACCAGTCCCAGCAACAATGGGGAAGTCACCCAGCCCCCAAGGATTCTGGGGGAGGCCTCAGGTAGGGCCATCTCTCTTCTGGTTTGGGTTTGCTTGGGGTTGAGGGCTGGGGGCGTGACTCGGGAGAGATGCTTAGATGTCCCTGGGGTGAAGCTACGTGTGGAGGCTCCAAGAGATGCAGGCGTGATGTGTCCGTGAGCTTGCACATGCATGTAGACTGGCAAATACAGGCTGTGCCTTAGAGGAAGGGGGCGTGAGAAGGGAGAGTTTCCCTTTTTAGCATGTACCTAGAAGTGGGCGCTGCACCCCTTGTGCCTCTGTTAGTTATCAGCTGAATCCACCAGGTGCTGCACCCCTGTTACAGACTGGTGGAATCCACCACACACAGCCACATATTCCAGATTCGTAGAGTTTTGTCTCTGGGGCCGGCCCTTGAGTAAGATGCTTGCTCGTCTCGTGATACAGTTAAGGATCCCCCTGCCCCGGAGTCTTCAAAAGTCTTCAAGGGTGTGGGACCCATGGGCGGGGGCAAGGTGCCTGCCAACTTGACTTTGGTCAAGGATTAGGAATGGCCTTAAATAGCAAGAAAGGCCGAGGCCAGCTAAAAGGAAGAACTTCCCTGCAGTGTTAACAGAAGCTTCGCAGACTGTGATTCAGGTGGCAGCGTTCGGCTCCCTGGGGATGTGTCAGGAGGGCGTTTGGAGGACGGAGATCAGAACAAAGGGCTTTGGTTCTTCTGCTGCTGTTATCCTAGCTGCCTGTGGACACACACAGTTCATTGGCTTTGGAATATCTCCTTCCGCGCAGTTTTGTTGTTTTTTATTTTCCTCCTATATGTTGTCCTCCATTTGCTTTGAAAGGAGTAGCCCTTGGAAATCCCCCAAGCCAGGGCTTGTCCCTGAACTGGTAGCCAGCACTGATGTCACCAGGCTTCACGGCAGGCCTGCGGGGGAGAGCGCAGAGCCCCGGGCACACCCTCACCTCCCTCCAGTTTTCTCTGCCTCTGTTAACAGGCACAGCCTGATGTGCCAGGTTGGCTTAGAAGTTCACAACCTAGATCTGTGTGTGCACGTTCTAGACAAGCAGCAACATTTGCTAACTTTAAAATCGGATGCAGATTTCAGGGCATCAGTGCAAAATGGGTGGGGGCGCCCTGTGGCCTCCTCACAGCTTGCTTTCCACAACCTCCAGCTTGTGGGCTCGGTAGGCTCCCTCCAGGCCTGTGCAGAATCAAGGGGAGGGAAGACAACTGCTCTTCCGAGCTCATCTGCAGGCGGCCGGCGCGGCATCCAGGCCCTCTGCATCCTCGCTAGACTGCATCCTGGCCCTGGTTCCTCCTCATCTTGGGCAGGCAGGCACCGGGCAGTCGTTGGACAGGTTTCCGTGGGGTGGGTGGCTTTTGTCCTTCAGCCGCTGACCTACTTTCTTCCTTCACCTGGACAAGAGAACCTGAGGTTTTTATTCTGAGCTCCTGTTCCCTAGAGAGCAGCGTTTCTATGGAAGCACAGCCTGGGCTCCCTGCGGATGCTGGGGGCCGTGCCTGGAGAGGCTCTGGAGCAAGAGGCTCCGGAGGAAGAGACTCTGGAGGTCCTGCGTCGGCTACCTCCCAGGCAGCCTCTTTTGGGAATCCACGGACACGCGGGGTCTGCATTTCATCCTACACTGTCAGGCGCCTGCTAGCAGTTTACAGTGTTCGTTTTCACCTCAGTAAACTCAGCAGCCATCCTCATAATAGGATTTCGTGCTCCTCTCCCTTACTGTCACCTCCTCTGTATACGTCACTTACTGTATAGACATGGATGAGGAAACAAGTTCCCATTTATTCCAAATTACATTTGTTATTACTAAAGTTAAACACCCGGGACAGCGTTGTAGGCTTAGCAAATTAATTCACAGTGCATTGGATGTTGCTAATCCATCTCGACAGATGCTTATCTTGGAAGCGATTTATGGTTCTTCATAATATAATCTGGTGCTAGATTAATTTGTTTAGCAAAACAAATCTAAAAAGAGGAAAATATGTGTGTTTGTTTCTAATGCAGAGAAATCTTAATTCTGGAACGCGACGCTGGGCCACAGGGAAGGGAACAGGTGGTTTACAGCAGCGCTCATCAGGGCTGGGCCACCGTCCTGAGCTTCCCGGCCAAGGCAAAGGGAAGAGAGGAAATGCGGGGATGGTTCCCCTAACGGGATTCCTCGTAGCCCAGCGGGTACCATGTAAATGAATTAGACCAGAGCAAGAACAATTTAGGTTAGACACTGGGAAGTACTGGTTGGTGATGTAGGAGGTGAGATCTTTGCTTAGGCTACTGAGAACAGGCTGCATACTCTTCTTATCTGGAGCTCCCAAGTAGAGGAGGATGGCGGAGGGGGGAGGAAAACAACGGTTAAAGCTTCCCCGGATGGAAGGAGTGGTGGGACAGAGGGCTGAACTCCCTGGAACCCCCTTGCTTGGCAGTCATCAGATGTAGATCTGGGCCCCCAGCATTTGGTGGAACGTGAACACGACTCACACTTCTCAGACATCTAAGGCAGCAGGAGTGGTCTTGGGGATTCCAGAGCTGCAATCTGGGAGGCCAGGCATTGCTACGGTTAGTTAGCAGCTGCCTCGAGGCTAAAGATCTGGGCGAGAATCTGGGCTCTGTCGCATGTCACCATGTGACCCTGGAAAAAGTCTCTTCTCTCCTGATTTCCTTTTCTTCACCTGCAAAACAGGCTTAGAAATATTTTTCCTAAACGGTTGCTGTGAGAGTTTCATGGATGAACACGGAGCATAAAATAAGGCACCTGGCACCAAACAATTCTCCATACTCATCAGTTGTTTTTATACCCAGCAAGAGTGGCCTGAGGAGGACAGGGTTTCCAGTGTCAGAGGCAGAACAGGCTACCAGGGACTTGGGAGTCTTATCATCTCAGACACAGCAAGCTTTGCCACTCACTGTGGGGCACCCCAGAATTTGGAATTGGAGTTTTAGGAGGTGGATGAAACATCCATTAAGTGAACTTCACCTGTCCAAAAAGGGATCTTGGGTATCACATTTGGGGATTTATAAATTTTATTTTTGTTTCTGCAGAGAAATATTTAGAAGGGACACATCATATTTTTCTGTCTGTCTATAGCACAGGTATTGCTGGGCGCAGAGAGGAGACGTGGCTGGTGACTTGAGGGCACTCTGAAATTTCTCAGGAAGTGACATTACTTGGGATAGCTGGGAGCAGAGAGGAAACGTGGCTGGTGACTTGGGGCACTCTGAAATTTCTCAGGAAGTGACATTACTTGGGATAGCTGGGAGCAGAGAGGAAACGTGGCTGGTGACTTGGGGCACTCTGAAATTTCTCAGGAAGTAACATTACTTGGGATAGCTGGGCGCAGAGAGGAAACGTGGCTGGTGACTTGGGGCACTCTGAAATTTCTCAGGAAGTAACATTACTTGGGATAGCTGCTGGAATGACTAAAGGGTTCCCTGTCAGGATTCACCCTACCTATGAAGTAATTGGGAAATCTTTTTGTGTTTCAGGTTAATGGTTAAGAGTCCCACTGCCTGTCTTCAAATTCCTGGCTTCAGCTCATGATCGCTGTGTAAATTTGGGCAACTTGCTTGTCCTCTCTGTGCCAGTGGGGATGATAAAGTTAACCATCTCATAATGTTGTTGTAAAGATTCAGTGAGACAGAGCATGCCAAGTACTCAGTGCCTGCCACATAACAGTTCTCAGTATGTACCTGCTGCTGTTAATATAAGGATGGTGATGGTGATGATGATGGTGATGATGAGGATAATGATGGAGATGATGGTGATGATAATGATGGTAATGGTGGAAATGGTGGTGGTGAAGATGATGGTGATGATGATGGTAATGGTGGAAATGGTGGTGATGATGATGATGGTGATGGTAATGATGGTAATGGTGGAAATGGTGGTGGTGATGGTGATGTGATGATGGTGATGATAATGATGGTAATGGTGGAAATGGTGATGATGATGGTGTTGATGATGATGGTGATGATAATGATGGTAATGGTGGAAATGGTGGTGGTGAAGATGATGGTGATGATGATGGTAATGGTGGAAATGGTGGTGATGATGATGATGGTGATGGTAATGGTAATGATGGTAATGGTGGAAATGGTGGTGATGATGGTGATGTGATGATGGTGATGATAATGATGGTAATGGTGGAAATGGTGATGATGATGGTGTTGATGATGATGGTGATGATAATGATGGTAATGGTGGAAATGGTGGTGATGATGGTGACGATAGATGATGATGGTGGTGTTGATGGAGATGATAATAATGGAGATGGTGATGATAGTGATGATGCTGATGATAGTGATGATGATGATGATAATTGTGGTGATGATGATGATGGTTATCATTGTGCTAATTTGCTGCCACTACCTTTACTGCTCTATTGAGGGGTCATTTGATGAGTTCCTGCAGCCACGTCCCTGACCTTGGCGCTCTGTGTAGAGGTATAGATGGCACTAGCCAGGAACCTCTTGGGATGGAAAATCACCTGGCGCAGGTTCATGAAGGCATTGAGCTCCAGCCTCATGTGAGCACTGGCACAGTGTGACTGTCAGATGGGTCAGAAGCTAGCTTAAGGTCGGGGAGGAGGCTCCCCACAGTGCAGCCCCAGCCTTCTATGACAGCTCTCTTGCTGATCAGTTTTCGAATCTGTAATCACAGAGTCTCCTGGGAGAAAAACAAAGTCATTTTCTGAGCTTTTATCTCAAAACATGTAAAGGAAACTTGTGGAGAATTCAAGCCAACTGATTTGGGTTTCTGAATATGCCCACTGTGGGAATGTCTGGGGAAGGAGTACTTGGTCTACAGTTAGTGCTCAATGTAGGTTTCCTAAACCCTGCATGCTGGCACCTGGCCCCAAGACTTTTGCACCTGCTCAGGCCAATCTGCCGCTTTCCCAAGTTCATGTTCTGTCTCTCAGAAAACTCGCCACCCAGGAGGGGCCCCGAAATCCTCTAGGTTCCCATCATCATTCAGGGTTTGCCTCTGTTCAGTCAGTCACGTATTCGTGACATCCAGCAGCTCAAGGATGAGATGGCTCAGATGTCATCCAAGTCTGGCCTGGAAATTTTTACATTGGAATTCACTCATGCATTTCTAAGGATGATTTCCAAGTTTGCTTTGTCCTTGTCACCGAGTGGAAGCGGGTGGGGGGGCCTTCCATGTCCTTTAGGTATGTCCCTCTGTAAGCACAGGTGACAAGCTGGTGTCATTCTCTCTGCACCCCAGTGGTCAGCAGAGCTAAGCATCAATGCAAGGCAGCCAACCTTAGGAGCAAGCCTCATGATGGTGAAATATTTTCTAAACACTAGAATTGGAGTGGAAGAAAATGAGAAGCACATGTCACAGGGAGAGACGTCCTCTTTCCCTTTGGTTTAAAGCTGCGATGGCCATTTTAATGCTGAGCCCCTTTTAATTAACTGCTGGGTGTTTGCTACCAGGGAAGTGAATCTGTCCTTAATTTAAAGATATATGAAGCAAATGACTCATGAACTTCAAAAGTTTTGAGTGGCTTAATTGGGATAAGAGAATCAAAGGACAAATGAGTGCTTGGAGCGCTACAAAAGATCCTAAACTTTGTAGACAGTGAGGCTGGTCTTTAGGGTCTTAACTGGGATCTTCTGAATGGATGCAACGTGGCAAATCCTGAGTGCCGTGGTTCTGGTGGTGGCCTGTGGTCGAGGTTTTATGTTGGCCGACATCTCACTGGATCCAGTCAGCCTCTTAGAGCACTCCCTATGTTTTTGCTGAGCAAACTTGTGTTCATACCAAATGGATAAGTGTGCTCCAACTCATGAAAGTCCAGCCTCTGATTCTTCTGGACACGACTGTGTTGCAAGTCTTCTTGCATTTCCCTTTCAAATGTTCCCGGCTTCAACTTATTGCATGTAGTCCTTCTTAAGCTTCTTCATTGCCTCAGGCCCTCGTTCTCCTTCCAAGGGCATGCTAGGGATGTGAAAGGTCTTTAATCCTTAAGAACTGAGATGCCCACCTAAGGTACTTTCTTTCTTTCTTTCTTTCTTTTTTTAGATGGAGTTTCATTTTGTCACCAGGCTGGAGTGCAGTGGTATGATCTTGGCTCACTGCAACCTCCGTCTCCCGGGTTCAAGCACTTCTCCTGCCTCAGCCTCCCAAGTAGCTGGGACTGCAGGCACGTGCCACCAAGCTCAGCTAATTTTTGTGTTTTTAGTAGAGACAGGGTTTCACTACATTGGCCAGGATGGTCTCGATTTCTTGACCTCGTGATCCATCCGCATCAGCCTCCCAAAGTGCTGGGATTACAGGCATGAGCCACCACTCCCGGCCTCCTAAGGCACTTTCTGTGGGAGAGCTGCTGGGTTCAACTCTGTCTTCCTTCACCAGGCCCCAGAGAGGTGCCTTTACTTGTTGACCTGTTCAGGAGTTTCCAGCAAGAAGAGGAAGGCCTTAATGCACACCCCCCTCTACCTGGAAACCAGTCTCCTTTAAGGGAATGGGGAGGGGGGTCACTGACTACTCAGGTAGCCGGCAGCTGCACAAAACACACCCTTGTAGGATATGCCTTTCCTTACCTCATGAACGTCACAAAACCCTGAACTGATAACAAATCTGTTTGATATATAGTGAATTGAATTCATGATTTCCATCCGCTCACAGGGGAATGATTCTGAGTGTTGAGATTAAATGTTAGAATAGCGTTTTTAGACTTTTTGTTTTACTGTGTTACAAAGACCAGTTTTAGAATGTCTGGCTTCTTAATCAATTATTCAATGAACCATCAACTCTGTACTTAGTTGATAGTAAATGCCACACTTACTTGGGGTAGGAGCGGGTGAGGAGATGCAAAATGTGGCCCCTTCCTCCTCTTTTCAAGGAGTTAAAAAAATCCAGTTGGGAAAGCAAGATGGATAAAGACATATCCTTGCACAGGAGAGAAATGACAGGTAAGGACGGTAGAGGAAATGTCACCAAGCCACAGCTTCATCAATCGCCCAATTGTTATTCTGGCAATACAAAAAATTGGAAGCAGACAGAAGCCGTTGCAGGTTTCTTGGAGCCGAGCTCTGGGGTGGGTAGGGGAGGCACAGGAACAGCCCATCTTGGAGGGGTGTGGGGGGCTGAGATAGAGTAGGCAGAGCTCCTGTAGGCCTGGATCGTGGAGGGAGCCCGGCCAGGCCTCCACCTCCCTGCAGCTCAGTTTCTTGGCCTCTGGAACAGATGCTGAATGAGCGACTCCAAGGTCCCTCCTCTAGCTCCGAATTGCCCTAAGAATGGACGAGTCCTGGTGTTCCCTCTGCAAGGAGCAGGAAGGATGGTTTTGGAGGACCCCCTTCCCTGACTTGACATCAGTGAAAGAATGCTGGAGAGGTGCACCCCTTCCCTCCTTGCCAGTGTCCACAGTCGGCTGCCTTGGGGACCCAGCAGTGAGCTCCGTGGTATATGCACACAGGCAAGCTGGGGGCCAGGTGGGACCGATGGCTGTGGGCTCAATTTTAAGCTTCTATTTTGTGATGGCAAGTCGCCCTTTCTCCTGGTCCAACCCTCTGCCCGACCTCTGCCCAGGAGTGGACTGTGTGTGGATGTCTAGCTTGAAAGGCTGCCATGTGAACCCTGCTGGTAGAAGAAGCATCACCCTCATCTTTGCAGCAGATAAGTTGCAAGTGATGCTTGAGGGCTCCCCAGGTGGTCACTGACACTCAGTCCCAGAGACTCAGCCAAATTCAGAGGCAGACGAACGCCTGCCCATGGACCCATGTGCCACGTGGTTAGACGTGAAGACAGGCTTCGGGTCCCCACTTTCAATGTTGTTCAACATGGTTCAGTGAATCTCACAACTGTCCGCCTTGCAGTCTGTTGTAAGGGTGCGATGATGCAAAATAAAGGGAAAAAGCTTCCCTTTCCAGAAGTTTCTTTCAGCACTGGGGAAACCAAGTTTGTTGGAGGAACAGAGACTGAAAATCTCTCCCCAGAGGTGACCGATGTGGGACATGTCAGGGACAAAGCTGGTGCCAGCAGAGAGAGCGCCCACCTTGGCCGAGATGGACCCAGGCCATGGCTGCAGGTGTCCTTGGCTCCACCGTGTGACCCCATGGTCCTCTGAATCTTTGCCTGCAAAACGGGGAAGCAATTTCTCTCTGACAAGGTTGTTCTGAGACGGGACCGTGCCAGCCCATGTGGGAAGCTGAGTGCCGTAGGGAGCATGCGTAGTTGAGTCAGGTCTTAAAAGACACACAAAGCCCACTTCACTGGTGGCTGTGCTGGAGTAATCGAATGGTGTTTGTGGTGGGAAAATGCCATTTGCTTTCTGTGACCTTCAGTATCCTCTTCTGAGGTCAGTTAGGTGGTATGGCTGCCTGCTCAGTGCTGTTCTGTCCATATCATGATCTTTCCCTGCCTGGAAGGCCTCAGTTCTCACTGTGGTGGTCAGACCTACCTTAGGAAGCCCTCAGTCTGGCTCCCTTAATGTGCCAGGTCAACACACCCGAGGCGTAGTTTGTATGAGCCCCATGGAGAGGATGGGGGACAGAGATGGGGGCTGGAGCCAGCACCATTTCCTTGGCAAGGGGCCTGACTCTCCCCTTTACATAGCTCCTCCCTTTACGTACCTGGAATAGCACTTCACAGTTTGCCCAGCGGATGTGTTGTTCTCCAAACCACCCTGGGAAGGGGGAAGGAGGGGGGTCTGCAGCTGAGAGAAGCCCAGGCATTTGTGAGTGGGGACTGGGGCAAAACCCAGCTCTCCTGACTGCAGGACCATGGCACTTTCTGTGATTCTAGGGGTGCTCTTTGGGGCTTGGGGACCCTCCCACCGCATACCTCTTCTGCCTGAAGCATCAGGATGCCCTGAGTGTGGGGTCTAGATCCAAGTGGAAGTTCTTGGTCTGTGTGTAAAGGCCACTGATCAAAGAAGATTCCTGGTCTTCTTGACTCTTCTGAAGCTCCAGGAGGTCCTGCCCATCAGCAAAGCCAAAGGCCACGATCAAAGAAGATTCCTGTCTTCTTGACCCTTCTGGAAGCTCCGGGGGGTCCTGTCCATCATGTCAGCAAAGCCATGACAGGCAGATGGAAGAGTCGGATGTCCCCCACCATGTGGTTTCAGAGACACCCTCTGGTGCGTCCCTGGCCAGGACTTCACGGATGTGTCCTGAGACCAAGGCCAAGCTGCTGAGACCCCCCTTGGGTCCTTGTCACTTATTCTCACCTCTGCAAGGAGAAAGTCGGTGCTGTCTGTGGCAGGGAGGAGGAAGAGAGGCTGTGTGCAGAGGGGCTGCTGGGGAATCTTGGGTTGGGCAAAGATGGCTAAAGGGAGGAGAAAGAAAGAGCCAGAAGAGCCAGTGCCCGAGTTTGTGATGGATTTCGTGACACTCCCTTTACACACTGCCAATGCACCTTGCATAGAAAACATAATCAGTGTTTTAAAATCCTGATGTAGTGTCCTAACTGTGCTGAGGAGGACATGCAAAGGAGAGTAATTTAGGGTAAAACGCTGTATATGTGCATTTAAGTGTCCTAGCCTATCTTCACTGGAGGGGTCTGGTGCTTACATACATATATATAGCATTTTATCTGTATGTGTGCTGAGGCGGTCAAAGGCTGGCCTCTGCATAGGGTCACTGGGAACACGTCTGCCACAGCTGGGACAGTTGCATCACATTGAGGGCAGATGAGTTTCCAAAATGATGAACGACTCTCAGAGATGTTTGGGACAAAAATGCACAGTCTTCTTTTGATTTACTCGGTGGTTGCATGCGAGGGAACTTGAGTGTGTTCCAGCCATGCACTGGAGAATCCCCCGGGTTCATATGTGGCACAGAGGAGGCCCTGTGGGTTCCAAGTGTGTTGGTTAGCAGGACTGAGCAGCGGGAGGGGTGGAAGTTCACAGCACAGAGGCGATCCGTGGTCTGCACACCTGTCCTGTGCACGGCAGGGCCTGTGGCATCCATCCCTGCCTCATTCTGTTATGAATCCCTGCTGTAGTCCTAGACATTCTGAAGGCAGACGTTCACTCAGCACGAGCCTCATCCTCTGTGTTCACACACATCTTGTGCACGGGAGGCCCAGCCTTCGTCTGTGTGTGAGTCCTGGGGCTACTGTAATGTATTGCCACAGTGTGTGTGGCTTAAACAACAGAAACCTATTCTCCAGCTGTTCTGGAGGCCGGAGTCTGAAGTCATGATACGAGCAGGGCTGTGGTCTCTCCGGAGGCCCTGGGTGAGGACCCTTCCCAGCGTCTTCCAGCTCCTGGTGGCTCCGGGTGCTTCTTGGCTTGTGGTGGCATCACTCTGGTCTCTGGCTGTATCTCCACCTGGCTGTCTCCCTGCGTGTCTTCTAAGGACACTTGTCATTGGATTTAGGGCCCACCTGGATGGCCCAGAATGGTCACATCCAGGCCCAGTGTGCTGGGAAAGGCAGGTCATAGTGAGTTGGGTTGGGACAGGTCAGGGCATTGGGCTGGGATAAGGTTCCAGGAGGCTTGGAGGCTGTCATGAGGATTTGGGGTTTATTCTGAGTATGCTGGGGGTCACAGGATACACTGAAGAGAGGTGTGATCTGAGCCGGAATTACTGGCTGCTCTCTAAGTGCATCCCAGGGGGAAGACAGGAGGCAATGATTCCAGATGGTACATGATGACTTGTGGAGAGGTGGGACGCGGGCCCCAAGAGAGCATCGGCTGGGGAGTAAGGGAGAGAACCATCTAGAGGGTCCCTGAGGTTTTAGTCTGAGCAACCCTTTCTTTGGCTGAAAGGGGTACATTTAATTGAGAGGCAAAAGCTGGGGAGCAGCAGATTGAAAGGAGCCCTTGGGGCCGGACCTTCATTCACGTGAAATCCAGCCGCCCTGGCTGCTGTCCGGGGGAGCACCTGTGGGTACTCCTTGGATTCCTGAGTCTGCCACTTGGGGGCTGGTGCAGCTTGGAGTAGAAGCTCAGAGGAGCCTCAGGTGTGTGGAGGGTCTGGAAGGCCATGGAGACGGTGGGGACCACTTGGACAGAGTGAGGACTGCAAGAGGGGAGAAAGAAGGAGCAGTCGGGAGTGATGAAGAAGAGCCCACTGGGAGGAGGAGGCCAGGAGGCCGCAGGAGAAAGCTGTTCCCAGAGCATGGAGGGGTCCTTGGGGCAGAGCTCCCAGAGATGCGAGAGAGGCCACTTTTGTGAGGTGGAGGCCACTGGGTGAGGGAAGAGTCCGAGGGCGATGGAAAGGAGGTGGGAGGTGAGCCACAGATGCAGTGGGTGGAGCTGAGTATTTTGAGGAGCTTTGCTCTGCAGGGGTTTGGGGAAAGGGAAGCTGTAGTTGGAGGACTATAGAGGTGGACGAGGGCTTTGGTTTTCTGTTTCATTTTGATTTTTTTTTTAATTGTGGGAGTATTCAGGCACATCTGTCTGCCAATGCGAATGACCCAGTAGAGAATGGAAATGGACAATGTGGCAGGGGCGGAGGAACGGGGACAATACAGAAGCCAAGTCCTTAAGGGATGAGAACCAGCCTGGTGTGTGTTGTTGAGAGGCTGATGCCTGTGCACAGGTGGTGGTGACGAGCTGAGCTTGCTGTAGAGACCTCAAGAGGCGTTCAAGAGAAGCCTGGTTTCCGAATTCTGTGTTTCTCCCCGAGGGCCAACCTTTTTACCCTTTTCCTTGTGAGAGTCCGTGGTAGTTGGAGGAATGAAATTCCATGGGAACTGCACTGACATGGCCCCCGCCATTGCTGGGCAGCCTCCCCAGGCTGGAGTGGACAAGGAGCAGGTGCACACAGAGGTCACGTGTGGCGGCCACGGGCACCTGCAGAGGACAGGCAGAACCACGGGCGGTAGTGGTGATGGCAGCTGGGTTGAGGAAGGCTCATGGAGAGGGGGCACCTGAGCAAGGTCTGACTGGAGAAGAGGAGTTGGCCAGGGGAGGATTTCTGTCTCCTCTGGCCTTGGCGGCATGCCTGGTCCCACCTGTGGCCCCTTACCTGGTCATGAGCTGGACATCCTCATCTGGTCACAGAAGGGGTCACCACCCTGCATTCCCACCCCCACCCCTCTTATCTCTGAAGATGGGCCCCCCCTAGTGGTTTGTCTCCATCGACTGGCATTTACCACGATGTCTGTCTCATTATGGCCACCTGCACTTGCCCAGAGGTGGGCCTGCCCGTCCGTCCCCAGCCCCTCGCCAATATCAAGAATCGCCAGTGTCATCTGCCTGCACGGTGCTTTCCACAGGCCGTCACCTAGCCCAGGACTCCTTGAGGGACAACAACAAGCCTCCCGCCCCCAGATCCTGCACCTGCTGTGCCCCTGGCTCCCAGCACCCTGCCTGGCCCACAGCCAACTCCATAGCCATTGTCTGAACCGTTTTTTAAAATGCAACTTCTGGGCTTAGAGACAGCTGCAGGGAGCGGGTTCCTAAGTGCTGAAAGCCAGGCAGATCTTGCGATCTTTAGGTGAAAGAGAAAGAGGAAATGAAAACCCAGGGTGGTAATGTGCCGTGCTTTTAAAAGTCACTGATGCCAACACTGGAGGGGGGTGCTGTTCTCCACGAGCACCCTCACCTCCTGCTCCAGACACAAAGCAAAGTTGCATATGCTGGTTTGACCCAGGGCTAACCTGCCCCAGCGCACTCTCTCCGGCTCTGGACTGCCCACGCTTGTGCCCAGAGCAAGCAATGAAACTGCCTGTCAGCCCTCAGGGTCCAGAGAGCTGGGAGCACCTGGGGCGTCAGTTCAGCCAAGGCTTGCTGGTCCCAGGGCAGTGGGTGCAGACAGCGGCCTGCAGCAGGAACCTCTAACCCAGGCAGAGGAGTAGTAAAGGGATCTCCGGCCCTTAGCAGGCAAGAAAGAGGGTTTCAAGTTCCCTGGAAGAGGCAGATGTGCATTAGGTTAAGTGGTTGCTCCAGTGGGCACTCACTTCCTGTGTGTGGGGGAGGAATGTGAGTGGGGTGGGCCATCTGGGATACTTGGTGTAGAATCCCATGTCCTCTCCTGCCCCATGGATGCCCTGTGGAGCTCGCGGGCAGGTCTGTGGTCATGGTCTTCCTCGTGCCTGGCCAGGGCTTGCTTGAGACCAATGCTCAGTGTACACGTTTAATGAATAGGTAGACCCCCTGTTCACACCCGCCTTCCCTTCAAAGGCGGCTTGAGGCTAGGAGAGAACTCAGAATGTCCAGGATGTCACCCTAGAGGCCACCAGCTCCTTCCTTGGTGGTGGGACTTGCCCAGTCAACGGAACCGGGGGCCTCCTGTGCCGGTGTCCTGGGCAGCTGCAGCAAAGCAGTCCAGCCTGAGCAGCACAATCAAAATATGTTCTCCACTGTCCTGGAGGCCAGAAGTCTGAGGTCAGGGTGTCGTCAGGGCTGGCTCCTCCCAAGGCATCTCTCCTTGGCTTGTAGGCACCGTCTCCTCCCTGTGTCCTCCCCCCTGTGTCATCCCTCTGTGTGTCTGTGTCCTCATGTCCTCCTCTATGAGGACACCAGTCAGCATGGATTAGAGTCCACCCGAATGACCTCGTTTAATTTTAATTACTTCTTTAAAGGCTCTATCTCCAAATACAGTCACATTAAGGGGTGGAGCGTCAACAAGCAAATTTTTAGAGGACACACCTCAACCCATAACACCTCCCACCTCCAGGGATCACGACCCCCTGGAAGAGTGCCTCCGCTGGGAGGAAGCAGAGGGTCCCAGGAGGCCTACAGTCCTTTCGGGGTGGAGGAGGAAATGGAGCTCCATCAGCAACCCCGCCTAGAGATGGAGAGAGCTGGGCACAGGGGTAGGCCATGAGTCCTGCAGAGATCTGGGCACAGGGGCAGGCCCTGAATCCTGCAGAAAGCTGGGCACAGGGGCAGGCCCTGAATCCTGCAGAGAGCTGGGCACAGGGGCAGACCCTGAATCCTTGAAGGCTGCAGTGCTTGTGCCAGGGTGTGGCGGAGAGCACCACCCTGGGGGGCCGTACTGGAAACTCACAGTGGCCGGGGTTTGTGCGCATGCGGTATTCCAGCATCATCCTGTGTTTAGGGGAGAGCACTTGAATAATGGTGTGATTTAGGGAAGTGGACCCCAAGAGCCCAGTGGGGTGAGCAGAATCTGCTTCCAGGAGTTGTGGGGAGTGGGAGGCTTCTCGGAGGGGGGCGGGCCTGGGTGCTCCTGGGATGGCAGCAAATATGAGAGCCTAGAGGAGATCCGGTGGGGGTGTCTGGGCCAGAGGAAGAGGTCAGGTTCTGAACACCCAAAGAAGGTGAGTTTTGAACCCTCAGCGCCCACTGTGTGGCTCTAGTTAAGGTGGGAGTCACCTGGGGAATTGGTTTTAAATGCACATTTCTGGTCCCCACTCTCCAGAAATCCTGATTCAGGCAGGAGGGGCCCAGGAAGCTGCCTTCAGAAGCCCTGTCTTCAGTATGTGGGTCTGGGAGGCAGAGAAACAGCAGCCGAGAGCCGGGGGCCTGCACTGCACGGCCAGCTGCTGAGCTCGGGCCTGGTCTCCTTCAGGGTCCCTGGGGGATGGGGCTGCCTTCGTATCTGGTGAAAACAGGCACGGAAGAGCTTCCAAGAGGCGGAGGCTTGGCCCAGAGGGAAGCTGAGGGCCAGGCTTGTCCCCTCTGTGTCCTCACTGTGGCTTCTGGGGGATGCAGATCCCTGTGTGAGAGCCCCCGGGAGCCCAGTCCCCCAGCGTGGGCTACCCGCCACAGCGAGCCACCTGTGGCAGCGGGCTGCCGTTGCTTCGCAGTTTGGGTTACATCTGTTCCGCCGTGAGTCATCGGCTCGGAGCTGGGGCGCACACAGCTCTCACTGTGCCAGGCGGCTGTTCCCAGGCTCGGGCGGGTGAGCAGCAGATGAAGGCTGCATCTTTGCAGCCCAGCGGGCAGCAGGAGAGGCCAGGAGGACCCTCACAGCCTCAGAACAGTGTGGCCTCTGGCCCTCTCTGTCCCCTCTGGAGCCCAGGGAGTGTGGAGGGCTCCCGGCCCCACCCTCCCTGTGTTTCAGGGGTCCCAGCCCATTGCCTTTGCCTCCAGCCCTCTCCTGTGGTGGACGGTGCGCAGAAAGCTAATGTCTCCCTTAAATGGCGTTGACTGCACAGCCACATGGACCAGGGCCTCTCTGGTTATGCTGCCCTGACCCCGTCTGCATCTGCAGCGCTTGGTCACTGACGTCCTCCACCTGCATGTCTGCCTCTACAACCATATTCTCACCCCTGGGCAGCAGAGAGGCATGCTGCTGGGGCCACGTCCCTGACACAGGACCCGGGTGCCTGGAAGACCCTGAGGTGGACCTGGGTGCCCACCTGCTGGCATTTGCACCTCTGTGGAATCCCTTCCCCTGCAGTGTGGATGGGGCCATGGCCTGCCCCTAACCCATGGCTACAGCAACAGTGATGGGACTCTCCCCTGTTTAGTAATTGAAGGCTCCCTGCTGCTGGCCTGGAGGGCCCCAAATGGCAGGGGCTCGCAGGTGTCCAGGAAGTGAAGGCGGCCCCCATCCACAGCCATCAGGAGGCCTAGCGCTCGGTCCTTCGGCCGGTCCTGCCAATGCCTGGAATAAGCTTGAAAGTGGAAACTTCTCTAGATGAGCTTGCTGATGACAGCACAGCCCAGCCCCGGGTGGTACACACAGCCTCTGAACAGCAGGGCCCTGGCCCCAGCGTTCCCTGAGGGACCTTGAGCAGAGGACCCAACAAAGCCGTCGCCAGACCCCTGCCCACTGAACCAGAGATCACCAACAGGTGGTCGAGCTGCTACGTTTGTGGTCATTTGCTACTTGGCAAAGACAACTCATAGAGCCTGGAGCCAGGCGAGGGTCTGTGGGTGCTGGGTGAATGCGCAGGGAAATGAGGGTCATGGGCCGGGGGTCCGAGTGTGGAAGCCGATGAGGCATGGCCTTTGGCAGCTTGGAGAGGAGCCCTGGGCCCCCGCGGACCCTGGCTGAGCACGGGGCCCTTCCGATGGCATGCAGGAGGGTTATTCCAAACTCCCTTTTTTTCCCTGGAGTCATTGCGTGGCCCATGGTTGCCTTTTAGTCCAAGCATGAGGAATGCGCTCACACTGCCACAGCCAAATGCACCTGCGTGTTCCCACCCGGTCGTGGGGTTGAGGTTTGCATCTGAGTGACTCCCGCTCCCAGTGGCTGCCTCGATGATGTGTAGGGGTGTGTGCGGCCATCACAGCCTGCTCTTGCGGTCACCGTGGGGCCTGACCTGCTCCAGGGTGGGCTGTGTCCATGGGACCAGCTCCTGAATAGCCCTGTGCTCTGTGGAAAGGCAGAAAGAGCAGGACAGACCCTCAGGCGCGACTGCAGAGCCCAGGGGTCCCTCTGCAGCAAAAGGTCATTTTGCAACGTGCTGGAAACTTCTGTCTTTTGCTGCTGATAGCTGGACCCCAGCTCCTCCGAGGACACTGCAGTGACTTTTTTGGGTGGTCAGGTTTTCCCTCCACCCTGGGCCCGGGGCTCGCTCAGTCTGGCTCCCCTGCCAATGGGTTCTCTGTCATTCCTCCCTATTGAAACCAGCGTCCTGTCACCTGGGACATGTGAGCTCTCCAGGGCTCCACCGGCCCTGGGCCCAGCCGCCAGACTGCACATCCATGTTTCCATTAGCCCCTGAGGCTCTGTGGGGCCCGCAGACCCCGAGGATGCTGCCCACTGCCTTGCTGCTCAACTCCAGCCCTGGTGAGCTCGGGGCCCAGTCTTCTGATACATCCTGAGAAAAAAAAAATCATTGAAATGAATTATACATCAACACCAAGAGACGGATCATTAATTAATAAACTCAGCCATCTCAACTTCCCACAGTCTACACAGCATCCACGGTGAATGGATAAGCGGGCCCAGCCTCGCAGCCCGGGATGCGAATGAGTCTCCCTTTCTTATGAGAAGGGTGCAGGCTGGAGTGAGGGAAGCACTGGGCAGGGCCCGAGACTCGAGGGCGTCGCTCCTCCTACGAGTGCAGACCTGGGGCCTGGGGTCCAGCTGGCCGGTGTGGAGCTGCCCTGTGAGACTTGGAGCTGTGCCCTGGCCCTTCCTGGTGAGCTAGGTTTTCGGCTCCTGGGCTCTGAGCTGTGCCTACAGGGTGACCTCGAGCTGCATGGGGTGGGATTCTGCTGACAGTTGATCATCGAAGCGTGGGGTCTTCCAGTCTAGAGGAAGGCATCGGAGACCAGAAGGAGCAGCAGGACTGGCTCCTGGGGCTGTGAGAATCTGTCCTCTCTCCCGGCTCTGGTGCCCCGAGATGCCATCTCCAGCGGAGCTTCCCGTTGTCTTTCCTCTGTGTGTGTCTGTGTCCAGAGCTCCCCTTTTGATAAGGACAGCAGTCCTATTGGATGAGGGTCCACCCCGACTGCCTCATTTTAACTTGATTCCCTCTTTCAGGGCCCTATCTCCAAATAAGGTCACAGCTCACGGGTAGTGGAGGTTAGGACTTCAGCATATTCATTTGGGGGGCGCATAATTGAACCCATAGCACTTGTCCTTGGATGTAGGGGCCGCCCTCATCACCCAGGATGAGCTCCTTAGTCACATCGGCAAAGCTCCTCCTCCAATAAGGTGTCATTCAAGGCACTGTGCGTTCAGACGTTAGCATCTTCTGGAGGAAAAACGTTCAGCCCCAAAAGTACCCTCCCTTCCTTCTCCTCCCCATTGTGTGAGCAAAACATAGTTCTTAGGACAGTGGCCCCCATGCAACCCCAGAAGAGGGAAGCCTTAAAGAAACAGGCATTCAGTAAGAGGTCCACAGGGTCCGCAGAGGACAGGGGACTCTGTGGGATATGTCCGCACCGCCTGTGCACCTGGCAGATTCCACACCTACAAGAATGGAAGTTTCCAGAAGATTTCCGTGGCTGCTAGTGGTTTATTTAACATCCTATTAGAGGAGGAGACAGGGAGCAAACAAGCTTGCTGCTGCGTTTGTAGCCAAGGTGTGTTGTAAACTTAGATTTTATTGTTACCTTTGGCTCCTGGGGAGAAAAATAGCACACAGACACTGAAACCGCTCGGCACAGCTGTTCCAGAGCCAGGCTGAATCCGCAGCTCACCCAGCCTGGAGCCCAGAGAAGCGAGTGTTGGGAGAGCGCCTACCTTCCTCTTGATCCTTCTCATTTTTACAAATTTTCAAGAAAAGCAACAACACAAGCCGCTGCCTCTGCTGAAGCTGTTGCGTGTGTGATTGATTCCTGGAAGGCACACAGTGTCTGCTGTTAACCCAGATATCAGGAACCTCTGCGGGGCTGCCCCTCTGCACCTAGCAAAGGCATTGTCCACCCCCAGGCCACCTTTCAGAAGCCAGAAGCCTGGGGAAAGGACCCACGTCCCCAGGAGGAAAACACCAGCCATATCTGACCTTCCGTGTTGAGCCGCACCTAGGCCATGCCTGGGCCAGCATTTCTTGAGCTCCTGTGAGTGCAGCCTGGAGTTGGATACCCAGAGGGACTCAGAACAGACATCTCAAGCAATGCTCAGACCTGGCCCTTCCTGCACTTGGTGCTCCATTGTTCTCATCCCCTGCTTGGCTGGATCAAACTCTGCCTGCAGCCCTTCTTTCCCCTAATCACAAAGTATGTCCCTGCCCCTTTGGGTATGTCCTCTTACTCTCACTCATAAACTCAACTCCTTGACTTAAAAGGAGATTGCAGATGTTTCACCATGAGAACATTTGTTTTATATTTTGATTTTTTAAAATTTTATTTATTTTAGGTTTTAGGGGATTTTTGTTTGTTTGTTTGTTTTTGTTCTTTTGTTTGTTTTGTTTTGTTTTTTGAGACAGAGTCTTTCTCTGTTGCTCAGGCTACAGTGCAATGGCATGATCTCAGCTCACTGCAACCTCCACCTCCCGGGTTCAAGCTATTCTCCTACCTCAGCCTCCCGAATAGCTGGGATTACAGGCATGCACCACCATGCCCGGCTAATTTTTGTATTTTTAGTAGAGACAGAGTTTCACCATGTTGGCCAGGCTGGTCTTGAACTCTTGACCTCAGGTGATCCACCTGCCTCAGCCTCCCAAAGTGCTGGGATTACAGGTGTGAGCCACCGCGCCTGGCCTGATTGTGTTTTTTGAAGTAACTGAAGAGCTGACATTTGCTCAGACTCCTTCAAGATGTTGTCACTGCCGGGCAGATCCAAGCAGATCCTCAGCTCTTTGCCTTTCTAGTGGCCCCCGGAGACTTCAGAAAGGTGTGTGTGACAGGTAAGAAAGCCAGGGGCTTTGGGACTTCCTCAGCTTGCAGGAGTTATGGGGACAGCTTGAGAAGGAGGAAGAAGCAGGTGGTTTAGGGCCTGTGACCCAAAGGCTTAGCTGGTAACATACAGGGTCCCCACCAGAACTGGCTCGTTCCACAGCAGGATGCTCTGCACAGAGGTCCAGAAAGGCCCGGGACCTGGGCTCCAGCCTGCCTGAGACGAAGGCTAGAGAAGCACACAGGCCGCCACTGTTTTCTGGCTGTTTTTGGAGAAAAGTTCAAGCCAAACTCAGCTCCTGGAAGAATTGACCCTAGTCCTTCAGCTCAGGTGGGTCCTGGGAGGCTGGAAGCCCTCACCACACTCATGGAGCGGGGCCGGGCGTCACCTGCAGCCGTCTTCTCCATGCTGCCCTTCCCTCCGACACCCCCTGGGTGGCCGGGAGGCCTCCCTTCCTGATAAAGGCAGCAGCCTTAGGGACAGAGTGGGGAGGCGGGAGCTTGTGCCCCACACTCATGAGCCCCTTTTCTGAGGGCCAGCAGGATATGCTCTTGGGGAGAGGCTGCATGGAGAGGTTCAGGGGACATGTTTCCTTAGGTCTCTGAATGTTCGTACAGGGAACACCTTCCAGCCAGCCCCTCTTGCCCCAAGGCCCCCATGATGTGGGGATAGGGCACGGCCACCTTCTCTCCCTTCCCCAGAAGAGACTGAGAACAGAACGGCTGGTGCTAGGACTCTCCCTCCAGTCTACTGTACTGATGAGGCCAGGCAGGTTCCCGAGGCCCTAATGCCTGCCGCCATCCTCCTAAGACCTGGCATGGCTAGGGTGTCACATGGGCCCACCTGGGCAAGGCCATGCCAATAGGAAAGGGAAAGGGAGAAATTGTACATGGCTGCTGGAGGGTGGACCTCCAAGCTGCCCTGCCCTGTGGCTTTGCCCTCCCACCTTAGGCCCTCTCCCTCACATGGCCTGCCAGCTGTCCCTCAGTTCCCTGAGCCCCAGAGGCCCAACCTGGGCTCCTACGGGGCCCCCCAGAATTGCACTCTGCCTACAGACAGCTTCTCAGTGCTGTAACTTACTGTCAACAAGAGTGTCCCTTGTCCCAGGCCCCACTGTGCCTGTGCAGACAGGTGAGAGCAGCTTCACAGGAACGCAGGAGTGAGGGAGTGAGGGTGAACCCCTGGCCCTTCTGCGAGACCTGGGGTGAGTCACAGAGTCCGGAGCCTCAGTGAGCTCCTTGATACAATGGAGATGATCTTCCACACCAGGCCCCGCTCAGTTCTCCAGACCAGGGAAATGAGAGAAGGCTTAGTAAGTTGAAGTCTGCTTTGAAAATTAAAGCCGTTTCCTCCCTTTCCCCTGACGTTCTCGGGAGATCCTTGGAGGAACTGCGTCCCCAGATAGACATCTCAGCCTGGACTTCTAGCTATGGCCTCTTGGGGTCCAAATTCCCCACAGATGAATGAAAGTAGGATTTCTGGACTCTTCTGTGCCCAGCAGGACATTTCAGAATCTGTTTGCATTGAGAAAAATTAAGAAGCTGTTAAAATGCTTATTTTTGCCTCAAGAAACTTTTGCAGGATTTCATGCCCCCCTCCAATGAAGTGGGCAGCCCCCACCGCAGACCCCCTTCTACTCTTAGAATTGGGGCTGGGAAGGTAGCAGAACCCCCAGGACTTGGCTTAGGTTTTTCGCGTGATTTTTTAAATGCAATGCTGCCTTCAGATCTGCCCACCCAGGACGTCAGCATCCCAGCAGAGCCGCGGGTCTGTGCTTCCCCAAGGCTGGATGGCCCCAAGAGTCATCACTTCCGAAGCCTGGGTTTAGAACCCAACAGATGCAGGTCATAGGACAGCGAGAAGCTGCCCAACAGAACCTCATTCGCTTGTTCACCTGTTCAACCATTCATTCATTCATTCATTCAGCTGACCAAAGTATCTCGCGTGCCCAGGGCTACCCTTCACAGGCTGCCACATAGACTCAGCCCCTGTCCTCACACGGCATGCAGTCCAGTGGGGAGCAAGTCCAATTGCACAGCTGTCTTCCTGTCCTCAGAGGCCCGCCCTCCTTGTTCCGGAAGAATGGGATGTGGAACACAGATCCTGCTCCGAGCACGGGAAATCCCAGCGGGCCGGCCTTGGGAGGATTCGGTTCGTCCTGACCCATCTCTGACCTGGTCCAGGACGGGCCACCCCTCCCCTCGTTCTCCTTGTGGGCAGGGATTGGAGAAGGCCACTGTGACTTGTGCTATTTCCCAGAGACCAGAGAAAATTCTGGCATTGTGATCTGCCCACACGCCGTCGTCTGTGTCAGAGCCAGAAATAGAACGCAGAAGATTCTTGTTCTGATTTCTGTGCTCATAATTCTAGGGCAAGATGCCCTTATGAGATGTGGATCAAAGGAGGTGGGGGCGGGGGGAACCGAATGGAGCGGTTCACGCGAGGTGTGTGCGTCGCGAGCAGGGCCCTTGCCAGAGCTCCAATTAGCGGCTTTTGTAAGCGATCACGTACCGAGTATTGACTTGGCTCAGCCCAGGAAAAGTGAGAGCGATTTGCAAAAGGCCCCTTCAATCATGACAATTAAAATCCAAATACAGACCTGCAAGGGCCCTGAACCCATGCACTTGTTCTGTGTGGAGGAAGAGAGGCACCCGCTCAGATGCTCCTTCTTAGATGAAAGGAGTGCATCAGCTGAGCCCCGGAATGGGAAGGGCCCGCCCTGCTGCACCTCCTGCCTCACTATTAACAGCACCGTGTCCCTATCGGGAGCCAGGTTCTGACAGCTGACTCGAATTAAATCTCATAAGGCCCACAGGACCCACGTCCTGGGAAGAAGGCATTCCTCTGATCCTGGGAAGAAGGCATTCCTCTGATCTTAAATCAGCAGAGGCAGAAGCAAAGGGCCTGAGAGGTTAAGTGACTTGCCTGAGGTTACACAGCCTAACGGGGGTGGAGTCAGGATTCAAACCTAGGCTCCAGGGAAGGTGTTTTGATGCCCTGCACTCATCTGACTATATCTCCTTCAGTCTTCTCCACCATCCCTTGGGTGTGTGGTATTTTACAAAGCAGGAAGTGGAGACAGGGATTAAGGAGTCTGTCCGGGTCTGCCCATGAATGAATGTCAGTCCTCATCCCAGCAGGAGCTTGGACTGCACTGGATGGGGCTGGAGTGGCACCTGTGGGCGATGCTGAATGTGATGCACGATCTGTCTTTGGGGTGGTCTTGGAAGGAAGGAGAAGGGCAGCACTTAAGAGGGGTCGGTGATGGTGGCAGGGCCAAGGCTCTCACCTTCCCCTAGACAGGGCTTCTAAGTCCCGGGAAGCATCTTCTGCTTCCGAGGCCCGAGACAGTGGCATTTCCTCTTCCCCGAGCACTCAGCCTCCATCTGGCTTTCTGTCCACCGGCACAGATGGCAGTGTTGTTTCTCGACTCCTCCGTCCATCGCCTGCAAGCTGAGCCGCGTGATGGAGCTCAGCCTGCAGCAACTGTCTTCACCTCAGCTTCCCTGGGAGCTGTCCTGCTTTGCTTACGTGTATGGAGCTCTGAGTACTTGGCGACCCTTGGGAGTGACGGCGGGGCAGGTACAGGGGCTTCTCTTCTACACCTAGGTGAGCTCCGCACCGGCATCAGGAGCACACCCTTACAAAAGCCTGCCACAGCACGCAAAACGTGGTGGAACCAGGCCTCCTGGCCGCTAGAAGAAGACAGGAAAAGCATTCTGGGCTCAAGTCACTTCAAAAGCTGGTCACGGCAGGTCTTTTCTTCTGTGACACTCATGTAGGGGAGATGGGGAGAGAAGTCATCCCTGGAATTCCAGCCTGGAGCGTGTGGGAGGGAGGGTGCAATGTGCGTCAGTGGGGGTGAGAACGCCTGTTGGGAGAGGGGACCAACTTGGGCCCCAGGTTTGGGACTCTCCTGGTTGAATCTGTCGCCCATCCAATCTTGCAGGAAAGGAGCCTGGTATGCAGTCTCAGCACCCACTGCACTGGGCAGGCAGCTTTATTCTGCCTGGAACACTGGCCTAAGAGCTCAGAAAGGTTTAAAAAGATAAGACAGCCCACTGAATAACCAGGCACATTCGGGAGGCTGCACGCTTGGGTCTCTCCTCCCACACCTGCCGCACAGTGGGCACCTCTGCCTGCTGTGTGATGTGTGAGCTCCTCGCTGTTCCTCTGCTCCCTGAAGCCCTGCCCCGGCTTGACTCACGCAATGCAGCCACCCGAGACTCAGTAAGCCCCTCCCGAAGCCGCCTCCTCCTCCGGGGTCCCATCTTCCTGAGAATGGGGCACAGCCCCTGTTGTCTTTGCCTCTGGCCTCGGAGCTGGCTCCCCTTCCCTGTGTCACCGCAGCTCAGCCCTGGGGCCTGCCTCCTCAGGGTGCCCACAGTGATCTTCAGCCTTTGCCATTGCCAGTCAGATTGCGGGCAGCAGAGCTTAGAGGAAGAGGGTTGGCGCTCGGGTTCCTTAAGGCCCCAGATCAGCTCCGTACTTGCTGCAGCGTCAAGCTGCCTTACCTGCGCCTTACTTTCGCCATTTGGAAAACAGGGGTAAGAAAAACGCCAACCTCCCAAGGTTGTCAGGACAAGAAGAGTTAATGTTTGTAAAGGGCTCGGAATGTGCCCTGGCACATAGTAAGAGCTACAAAGGTGTCCCTGAGACAGTTTACAAGAATAGTTTTCACACAGTTGCCACATCAGTTCTTCTAAACCACAACTCTGATGTTCCCCCTCACCTGCTCAAGACCTGTCAATAGCTCCCCACTGCCTACCCCGAGAAAGTTCAAGCTCTCTCACCTGGTCTCCAGGCTGTGATCGCCTTCTGCCTTGGCCTGCTCTTGCCTGCTGCTCTGTGGGCAGCCCTCTCTTTCCCACGGTCTTGGCTCTGCTGGTCACATCTTACCCCCTCCCAGCTCACTCTGCTCCAAAAACACCAGCCACAAGTACTTCCCCTCCCACAATCTTCCTCTAATCCTCTTCCAGAAGTAATCTCTTCCGTCCTCAAATGTTCATGCTGCCTTCCTGGTTGTATTTATATGTATAAATAACTGCAAAATAGGATTAAAAGTGAGGCCCTGACTCCCCAGTGAACCTGCAAGCTCCTTCAGGCCAGAGCCTTGATGTGCTCTTTGATTCTCTTTATCCTCTGTATAGCACACGGCAGGGCAATTTGCACACGTAGGGAGTTCAGTCGGTATTTATTGAATAAGCAAATGACAATTAAAGAATGAAGAAAAAGCCTTGTAGCTCAAACCCCTAGTTATCCCAGGGTATCTGGGGAGACTGTGCAGGGGCCACTGGTAAACTTGGAGTGCACAGCTTGGATGGGCTGGTTGGAAAGAGGGCTTCTACATGGACCTGCAGCCCTAGGACTCAGATATGGGTCTCCAGGGCTGGCTACCAGGTGCGGATTGAGGCCTGAGAATTCTTCCCTGCGAGGGCTTATTTTCATGCCCTGGTCGAGCAAGGGCCCTGCTTAATCCAGCCATTCTCTAGAGCAAAAGGGTTGAATGAACTAGAGCAACTCGCTGAATGTACCAGAGTTGGCACACTTGCATTGGGCAAAGTGGGAATTATGCCTGTTTGCAGCATCGCGAGCAAAGTGGGATGCTGTGTGAGAACGGCCTTTCCCTGCCTGCAGTTCACTGTGGGGCTGTGGATGGGCACCCCTGGGAGGGGAAGGCTCTCACCAAAGCCAGGCTGGGAGGAGTTTGGAGCAGAGCAGAGGGTCAGGGAAAAGCGAGGCCCCGAAGGCTGAGTGTGAGCCTGCCCCTGGGCTCTGCCGAGTCCCTGGACAAGCTGCCGTCACCACCCACCCTTCGGCCCCTCACCTCTCTCAGGGAAATGCCATAGCACTGATTACCCAGCAGGGGTGGGGAAGTGTGGGGTGGGAATTTTTTTCTTTTTTCTGGGGCTCACGTTGGATTTCATGGTGCAGCAACAGGACGCAGGGCAAGTGCAAGCAGAGACGGAAGACCCCCCCGAGACGGAAGCCCCCCAGGATCTGCAAGGTTATCCTTTCCTTAGGCCTGTGCATAGGCAGGGCCAGGGTGCCCAGGTCCCAGACTCCTGAGTCCCTTGTTGTGGGTTTTAAAGAAATTCTGGGTCAAGTGCAGTGGTTCACAGCTGTAAACCCAGCACTTTAGGAGGCCTAGGTGGGAGAATCACTTTAGCTCAGGAATTCAAGAATAGCATGAGCAACAGAGTGAGACTCTGTTTTCTACAAAAATAATTATTTAAAATATTAGCTGGATGTAGTGGTGCATGCACCTGTGGTCCCAGCTACTGGGGAGGCTGAGGCAGGTGGATCGCTTGAGCCCAGAAGATTGAGGCTGCAGTGAACCATGATTGCACTACTGCACTCCAACCTGGGGGACAGAGCGAGACCCTGTTTCAAAAAAACCAAAACCAAAACCAGCTGCCTTTTGCACCCGTGGTTCCATGTGGATTTTGAAGAAGCCCAGAACTCAGTTTCACAAGAGCTGGTTAAACTCCAAAGGTGTGCAGAGCCCCTGCCTGGGGGAGACAGCTTCCCAGGCTTGATTTTACCTGGTACTGAGTACAAATTGTACTCATTCCAAATGTTATACTTCTTCTCTTGCTAATATATCAGAAGAGTAATGGGACCCAAAGCCCAGGCGTCCTTCAAGCATGCAGCCCCCAGCCACATAGCAGGCCATGGCATGCATGATCAGGCATGGTCAACACAATGGGGACCCTGCTCTCCTGGGGCTAGCAGGCCCGCAAGGGTGATTGTCTGGAATTTCACTCAAATAAATGCATAATTGTCAACCATGTTGAGCAAACTGGGTCAATACACAGGATAGCGTAAGAGTTTCTGCAAGAAGAGTGTGGATTGGCTGGGGAGTTTGCGTGCATGAGGGTGCTGTCTCTGAAGAAGGGGAGGGTGATTAGGGGGTAGCTGGTCTGGAGCTAAGAGAGAGCACTCTAGGTGGGAGGGAAGCCAGCCCTAGGGCAGGAGTGCAGGTGTTGGTGAGAGCTGCTGGCAGGCAGATGTGGTGGGCAGGATTAGCACAGAGCAGAAGGGAAGAGAAAGGAGAGGGGATGGGGGCCAGAGCAGGCCCCCCAGGCCATGGCAGCACTGCAGGGCTATGCAGAGACTGAGAGAAGCTGCTGGAGGGTTGGAGCCGGGAAGCAGCAAGATCTGAGCTCTGTTCTGGGAGGGTTCCCCGTGCTGTTGGATTTAGGAGAGGCTGTGGGAAGTAGGGAGCCCTGCTAGGGATCCCGCTCCAGGGGGAAGTGAAAGTGCCTAGGACATGCATGGACAAAATGTGGGTGGAGGCCATCACTTGACTTGGCTCTTCCATGAAGGGAGGCCCCGTAGGAGCAGGAGAAGAAGAGAAGAGAGAACCGCTGGAAGACCTAGGACCCTGGCAGCAGGGCAAGGTGACCACTTGGGTGGAGAAGGAGGTGGGAAAGGCATGGGGGCACATCTGGGAGTTTGGACACCATGTTCATGTTGGGAGTTGAGATGTCGGGGAGGCAGGGCCACTGCCTCTCCTCTCTCCCGGGAGATTGCATTTTCCATGGGCACTGGAATTCTTGGTGACTCCTGGTACCTGCAGCTAAATGACACAGAAAACTAGTGGAGGTCCCACTCAAACACATGCGGGAGAGCCTTCCCGTCCCAGGGGTGTCCTTCCACAACCCCACTGTAAACTGCCGGCAGGGAAGGGACGATCTCACACACTGCATCCCACTTTGCTTGCAATGCTGCAAACGTGTAATAATTCCCACTTTGCCCAATGCAAGTATCCGCAGGCTTTGGGGTCTGCCAGCCTTGGAAAGTGGGTTCATCCAAGCACAGACATCTCCCGTCTGTCGGCAGCAACAGCCCGGGAAGCCCATTGTTGGCAATGCATTTGGAATGCAGTCCGCCCCCTGCCCTCGTGTTGACTCCAGGTCTCCTTACCACCTTCTGAGCTTTCTGGGGAAATAAGTCAAAAAGTTAATTTAATTTTGAACAGATTCTTAAATCAGTTCCCAAGAGGCAGAGATCAATTTGCATTTCATCTTTTCTTACTTAGTCATCTTGGCTGGTATTTCACACGAGCTGTTGGTATTTTTCGTGTTCTCTCGCTGCACAGAAATGACCCTTGGAGCGTATTTTTAAAAGGAGAAAAAACCATCTGAAGAGGGGGAGGAGGCAGCAGGTTCTGTTTTTGGTTGTTTTTTTTTTTTTCTTCTGTTTTCTTTTGTACTTGTGATTTCTGTTCTTCACAGCACAGCATGGTTGTGGCAGCCCTCACCTCGACGTTGAATTGTGTTTTGTTCTTCTGCGTCCCTCCTGAAGTCTGAGGTTCCTTCTTGTGCCTCTGGCATCAGAGTGTCTGATAAGGGGCAGAGCCCACCCCAGGCCTCACCCATCATCTCCTGAGAGGGCTTCTGGGATGGCTCCCCACCATGGTGGCTACTCCCCGTCCAGCTCTCATCTTGGAAGGGGCAAGGACCTGACAGGGGGCATATCTAAAAGAATTTAAAGCGGAGTCTCAGAAAGATGCGTGCATACCCGTGTTCATGGCAGCGTTATTCACCATATTCAAAGTCACGCCTCCCAGGGGTCCATCTGTGGATGAGCAGATAAACAAAATGTGGTCCATCCACACAGTGAAATATCCTTCGGCCTTAAAACCAAAGGAAATTCCAGCATATGATACAGTGTGGCTGAACCTTGAGGACATTCTGCTAAGCGAAATAAACCGGCCACAAAAGGACAAACCCTGTGAGATTCTACTCATATGAGGTCCCTAGAGTCACCAAATGCATAGAGACAGAAAGTCAAATGGCAGGTGCCAGGGCCTGGGGGAGAGGAATGGGGAGTGAGTGAGTGATGGGCACAGAGTGGGGGAGGGGGTGAGGAGTGAGAGTTAATAGGGAGCGAGTGGGGGAGGGGGATGGGGAGTGAGTGATGGGGACAGAGTAGGGGAGGGGGATGGGGAGTGCGTGTCAATGGGGAGAGAGTGAGGGAAGGGAATGGGGAGTGAGTGTTGATGGGGACAGAGTGGGGGAGGGGAATAGGGAGTGAGTGAGTGATGGGGACAGAGTTTCAGTTTTGGGAAAATGAAAAAGTTCTGTAGTTGGAGGGTGGTGGTGATTTCCCGACAATGTAAATGTGCTTTAATGCTGCTGAACTGTACACTTAAAAAGTGGCCGGCCTGGCGCGGTGGCTCACGCCTGTAATCCCAGCACTTTGGAAGGCCAAGGCGGGTGGATCACAAGGTCAGAAGATCGAGACCATCCTGGCTAACATGGTGAAACCCTGTCTCTACTAAAAAATACAAAAAATTAGCCAGGCAAGGTGGCGGGTGCCTGCATTCCCAGCTACTCAGGAGGCTGAGGCAGGAGAATGGCGTGAACCTGGGAGGTAGAGCTTGCAGTGAGCCGTGATCCCGCCACTGCACTCCAGCCTGGGTGACAGAGCGAGACTCCGTCTCAAAAAAAAAAAACTGGCTAAGATGGTCAATTTTATCTTATGTGCATTTTATCACAATTTAAAAATTAAAAAAAAAAAGGATCTGCCAGAGAGAGCTTCCTGCAGGGTGGGGTCCAGGTGTCTTGCGTTCGGCACCCACCTTCTGCCTCAGGAAGACTTGGGGCCAAGAATGCTTCCTGGAGGTTCCACAGCAGAGTTGCTGTCCGACTGTGCAACTGCGAAGTCTCATTGAAAGCGTGGAGGCCGCAGGCACTCAAGGAGGACGTGAGAACAGGGAGGAGCTGGCAGGGCTGGGAGGTCTGCCTCACGCTGGGGTCAGGTGGATGAACAAACACAAAACAGGAGCCAGGTTTCTCCCTGGGAGAAGGGATGAGAATGAGCCCACGGTCTTGGCTAGATTTGGAGGTCGTCTAAGTGTTCTGGCACTGCCGTAAGGAAGGACCACAGACCGGGTGACCTAACCCAGTAGAAAATGGCATCCTTTCATGGGTCTGGAGCAAGAAGCCCAAGTCAGAGTGTGTGTAGGGTCTTGGTCCTCCAGGGGAGGACCCTTCCCGGCCTCTTCTAGCTTCTGGGAGCTGGTGGTGTCCCTTGACTTGTGGCCACACCGCTCCAATCTCTGCCTCTCTTTCCCTATGGCCCTGCGCATGTCTGTGGGTCCTCTCTGTCTTACAAGTATACCAGTCATGTGGGACCTCATCTTCATTCATTCTTGTAGTCCCTATTCCAAAAAACGTCACATTCTGAGGTTCTGGGTAGACATGAACCTGGGGGCACATTTTTCATTCCAACACAGAGGTGCATCAGTATAAACTCAGGATTTCAAATGTGAGTGTTCATACATACATTTCCTGGCTCTCCGATTAAGAGGCATTAGGCAGTGATGCTCCAGCAGATATGGTCATGCCCAGCACCCAGGACTCAGTCTGCAGAATTTCCTGGAACCAGGGCTTATTGGGTCAATGGCTGATTCCAGGACTGGGGCAGGGAGCGCACAAGTCAAGTCTGGAATATCTCGTTCCAGAAAGTAGGGAAATATTCACAGAATGATGGGCACCTGTCTAAAAGACCCAGAGGCCAGCCCAAAGAGGCTCCCACTGGCCGAATCAGAGACAATTTCTGGTAGAAAATACAAAGATGGTGGTCTGACTCACAGAATAAAGTGGAATCCATGAGTGAATACGACACAGAAAAGGAAAAATTCTTTACGGTAGAATGCCAGGTGATGCACGTGGAAGGAATGACGGAATGAGACCCATCGAAACCATCACAGCGATGATTAATTCAGGCAGGAGACATCAGTGGGTTTTAAAGAGTGGGTGAACGTTGGATGGCGAATGGGACATTCATCTCCAATTATCTCCCACGAAATGCTGGCTACGCAAAGCCAGGGAGTGACTTTACCCTGAAGATCCTTTGCGGGCACCTCTGCCCCTAGTGAGCCGAGTCACCCCACTCTCCAGTAAAAGGACAGACTGGCCCCTGCGCTGCCTGACCGGAGTCACTGAGAACGCAGTACAGCTTCATGATTTTCTTTCCCCAAATTCATCACCTGATGTGTTCATGAGGAAATGTCAGACAAATCAAAATTGAGGGACATTCTACAAAATGACTGGCCTGTAATCTTCAAAAATGCCAAGGTCGTGAAAGTCTAGGAAGGGCTGGGAAATTGATCCCAATTGAAAGACGAGTTGGGAGCCTCAACTGGCTCTCTTTCATGCTTGGGACCCCTGGGGTATCAGGGTCGGGGGGCTCTGGGGAAGATCCGAGGGTGTCTTTGTCCTGTTTTTCCTGTTTCCTCGAAGTTAGAATTTTTTTAAACTACAGTGTAAAATAAATCAAACGATGCAATATAAAAGCTGACGGCCTTTTCAATTCCTCTCTTAAGTCGCTCTCTGCAATGTCAGACACCTATACAGGAAGAAAAATGTGCGTTGGCTTCATGAAGCACAACCCTTTCCCCACCCCAGCGCATTTAGAAAATAGTTTAGGGGTCGTACTTTTACTTTTCCCCAGAAGCTCTGATACTGATTCAGAGGTTGCTGCACCATGAATGGTCTTCGTGCTGTTTTCTTTGGGTGACCCCTCCTGGTGGGGAAAATGTGGGCATGATGGTGATGTTGACGACTGACCAACCCACTGGGTTAGATTTCAATGTCAAGTTGCCTGACAAGAGACGCAAGTGTGCTAGCATGTTCTGGAAAATACCCCTCAGGTCCCCCGTCCCTGTCAGATCCTGTACAGATTCCACAGCTCCCTGGGGAATGACTTGGGGATCCTGGAACTTGTCCTGCACCCGCAGATTGCCCCTTGGTGGCTGCAGTGACATCCACCTCCCAACTGCTACCCTCAAAGGTTCTTGTTGAAATGGACATGTGTTGTCTGCTGGGGCCCTGCAGAATCATTTTGGCTGTTTCTTGTCAACGTTAGAGAAATTTCATCAGGTCCCAAGGAGGAAACAGAACAAGAGACAGAGGTCACAAAAGCAAAGACCTGAGCACAAGAGTACACATCTTAGCTGGAGATCAGCGTGTGTTCGGGAGGTCAGGGCCAGGGAAGGAGGGCAGAAAAGGGGCTCGAGACAGTGCACCTGGTTATGGAAAGCTAAAAGGGAAGGGGCTGAGGATGGACGGAGAAACACAGAACTCACACTTTAGAGGAAGTGCAGCTGCCACCCACGCCTGCTCCCTGCATACTCATTCATCCAGACATGTGTTAATGCGTGTGTATCCACGTTCATTCATCCATCCATCCATCCATCCATCCATTCATCCATCCATCCGTCCGTCTGATGGCGGGCCAGCAAACAAATGCTGAGACATTGCCAGGAGCTTGCAATCAGTTGGCCAGAATGATTTTCTAATTTCTTCCCTCTGCACCCTTCAATGCGTTTATCTTTTACATTCTGACCTGAACCCTTAAGTGCTCTGTGCAGCTGGGACAGATTTGCAAAATGAAGGTCAAACTGGATCAACCTCATCTATGGGAGGTCTCGCCGAGAACAATCCCTGACTTACCTGGTCAGAATCGATTGGGGAATAATTGGCCTCCTGACTTCAATGATGCTTGTGTGCTGATTCAGTCTTGATGATATAATTACGGGAGAAGGTGGGGCCACGGCACCCGGGATCATCACGGCAAGAGCTCTCCAGGCTCGGACGTCAGGTTGGGATGGGGAGGTGAAGTGATGCGGGGTTTTTTTTATCTGGGAGAGAGCTGGGATCTCTATGAACAGGGCTGGAGGGGATAGTTAAAGGGGTTATAGGAAGAGAGTGGGACGTGACCTCCAGGGACATCCGAGTGTGTAGATCAAATGGGCCTTTGAGGGCCTGAGTCATTTTGTCAAGGGCAGCAAAGCCAGGCCTGAGCTGGTGCAGCCACGCGTGTGCAGGTTGACCCAGAAGGAGCCTTGGCCACCTAGTGTTGATGGCAGGCGCGTCTTGTCTGACGTGTGGCCGTTCCTGCTGTTCGGAAGCCTCACACAGAACCCTCCGTTTGTATAATGCTCTGTGATCTGTGATTTTTAAAGGACTCTCACGTATTTTTTCCTCTGGTAGATGAGTGGGCTGAGAACGTAAGTGATTTGTCCAAGGTCAATGAATCAATCAGCAGAGCAATTATTAAACTGTATTAGAGCGCGTGTTGCTGAGTGCCGTGGGGAGAGGCCTCGGGGGAGGATGTGGGCCTGGCTGGGCCCAGCCAGAAAGACAGGGCAGGATCCAGATGCAGACCTGCTCACGCGCACACACAGCGGTGCACCCATGCATGCACACCGTCACTCCCAGCTGTGTGCACACAACATGAAGGGGCACCCATGCACACGCACACATGCCCACATGCGTATGCACACACACACACATACACACACGTGCATGCCTAAGCACGCCCACCCTCACGTCTGGCCATGTGCACATAACACACAATCATATATACCCTGGCACACATGCCCACATGCAGACACAAAACACAGGCCCACACTTGCATGCACACAGGTGCGGGCACACATACCATGCACACACAAAGACAAATACCAGGCCAGACATGATTTACCCCTGCTGGTGTCACTGTTAAGTGTGACAGACAAGCAGAGGACACACACCCACTTGGGTCTCGGGGCTTCAGGAGAGAGGCAGACCTAATAGGGCTCGGATTTGGGGCTGGGAGACTCCTGAGGGGCCACAGGGTCCAGACCCCTCCTGCCCTCCCTGTCCTGGGGCCAGTGGTTAGGCCACCACACCGAGGAAGGAAGCCCTCAAACAGAGCATCCTTGGAAAGATTGAGTGAGCCCATCCTAGCCGAACCTCCAGCTGCTCTTCCCCTCCGCAGCTAGAATTGAAATAATAAAAATAATCACATGCAATCATACTAAATAACAATGTGCAACGATAACAAATGGACGTCAGAGACACCCTCAAAGGCCCAGTTTGCTGGAGAGTCTAGGGCGACAATTTCCTAAATGAGTTGTTTTCGGGCCCTCCCACCTCTGCCAGCGCCGAGAAGGCTGTTGTGGGCTTGTGTGTCGAGGTGCGCTGGGTTCCATCCTCTGAGGGAGGGGACGGGTCTCCAGGGCTCTGCCTTTTTCCCACGTTACCAGCCTTGGCTTCTGGCCACACCTTTGTGGGGAATGGTGCCCTGTCCTCCATCCTGGATGGCAGGCAGGGCTCTGCCAGGCTCTGGAGAGGAAAGGATCAAGCTCCGCCCCACATAAGGAGGGGGCCTGGGGTTTTGAGGCAGCCTCCATGTCCTCTCCTCCTTCCACCAAGACTGCCTTACCCTGCTCTGCGGTTCACAGTGCCCTTCTCACACTGGCTGGTGCTTAGGAATGAATTATGCACATCTTGGGGCTCCCAGAGCACAGAGGATGGGAGATGAGAGGCCTCCTCCAAGAGGTGTGAAACATACCTTGTGCATTTGGCTTTGAGTCAGAGTCAGCAGGTCACATGGGGACGGTGGGTGGAGTCTGAGCAAAGGAGGCTGTTGGGTCCTGGGCAGCGCTTCCTCTCCAAGGCCAGCGTCCTGACGTCCCTCTGTTGTTGGCGTGAGTTGACTGCTTTCAGTGTTTGGCTAGGACTTGGGGACATGTGGCGGTAGCGTGGGTTCTGGAATCAGGCTCTGCCACTGACTAGACTTCAGGTAAACTGGACTGGTGTCTCAGCCTCTCCCAGCCTCCCTTTCCTCTTGGCAAAATGAAAACAGTGAAGCCGATTGTATTGGTTTCCCGTGGCTGCTGCAACCAAGTTTCGCAAATGGGTGGTTTAAAACAACAGCAGTTTATTCTTCCATAGTTCTGGGGGCCAGAAGTCTAAAGGAAGGTGTCCTAGGACCATGCTCCCTCTGGAGACTCCCAGGGAGGAGCCTTCCTTGCTGCTTCCAGCTTCTGGGGACTCCAGGCATTCCCTGGACTGTGGCTGCATCGCCCCAATCTCTGCCTCCATCATCACGTTGCTGCCTCCTCTGTATCTCAAATCTCCATCTCCTTTCCTTATAAGGACATCTGTCACTGGATTTAGGGTCTACCCTGAGTCCAGGGTGATTGAGATCCTTAGCTAATCACATCTGCACAACCCTATCTCCAAATAAAGTCCCATGCACCCGTATCCGAGCCAGGATGTGGCCATATCTTTTGGGAGAGGGAGCACCGTTCAACCCGCATCGCCCACCTTGTGAGATGGTTACTGTAAACATGAGCAGTAACGCGTGGGACGGGTCCAGCAGAGCACCTGGCATAGAGCAAGGCCCGCAACACACGGTAACCCCTTATAAGCATCTGTCCGGGGACCACAACCGTCCAACAATCGACCACTCCAGGTGCCTTCTAAGGCTAATTTTGTACCATGATTGAAAATACGTTTTAGGGCTTACAATGAAAAATTGTCCTACTTAGTACAAACGACTGCTATTGAATTCTATTCCTTGCAGCTCAGCAGGCAGCTTCTGGGGTGACAGAGGGACACAGAGTGAACCCCAGGCTTCGTGGTTTGCCCGCACATTTGGGTGTCATAGATTGGCCTGTGTGCTCCCCAGCCTGGGAACTTGCTTCCCCACCATTGAGACTTTCGTTGACAAGGCAGCTGGTGGTACGACATTTCCTAGGTGTTCACCACCAGCCTTGTGACCCCATGCTGCAGGGACTGTGGGTCTTGACAGGAACACCAAGGTGAAAGCACCTGATTAGTCTGCAGAGAAGAGATTCATTCACTCTGTAGTCCAGGCAGGACAAGACTGTGTTCATGTGAGGTCACCTGAGGGAAAACGCCACTGTCCCAGCCTCCGTGTTGACACAAAACCAGACATCAGCCAGAGCCAAAGGAGACAGATGTGGCATCAAGGGGAGAAAAGGAGAGGAAGATGTCCCACAGAGGGGTCTGAGGGGTCTGTCCTTGCAGGCATTTGCTGTGCCGTTGTCAGCCTCACTTCCTCCAGGATGGCTCTGTGCATGTCCCGCTTTGGCCTGTACTCTGGCCCTCTCCACTTGCCCACACCCCGACACACCCGTAGCTGCTCCCGAGCTGGCCCCTACTCCTCCAAATGCCGTCCCCCTCTCCACCTCGCCCGGCCTCCGTTGCCTCTCCTGGGAGCCCTCATGTAGCTTCTGTCTGTTACTGCTATCTTGCAGACAGGGTTGGCCAGGGCCTCCTCCTCTTCCTTGGGCTTTCAGGCCTTTCGGCTTCTTTCAAAACCCCCGTCCTCCAGCCCATGTGAGGTCTGGGTGTGACACCCCCTCCCCTCCTAGGCACTGAACCATCCTCCCACTCGTCCCTCTTGGGCCCCATTCTACCTGGTGTGCAAAACCTCCACCTTGAGTGAGAGCAGCTGCCTGCCATCCACACATATGCGTGGAAGGAGCAGATAGCTCACAGTCAGGCTGAGTCTAAGTCCACCGTCGCCGACCTCAGATGAAAGCTTCCTTCCTGGGCCGGGCATGATGGCTCACACCTGTAATCCCAGCACTTTGGGAGTCTGGGGCAGGCAGATCACCTGAGGTCAAGAGTTTGAGACCAGCCTGGTCAACATGGCGAAACCCTGTCTCTACTAAAAATACAAAAATTCGCCGGGCGTGGTGGCGCACACCTGTAATCCCAGCTACTTGGGAGGCTGAGACACGAGAATCTCTTGAGCCCGGGAGGCCAAGGTTTCAGTGAGCCAAGATCATGCCACTGCACTCCAGCCTGGGTGACAGAGCCAGACTCTGTCTCAAAAAAAAACAAAACAAAAATATACTCCTTTTCTTACTCTCCAACCCAAACCCCACCCACTGTGTCCCAGCACCCAGATTTTGCTGCCGGGTGCAGCCCTACACAGTGCCAACCTGACCATCCCCTCACCTGACCTTCACAGCCACTGCCTCTGGCCTCATCCTCACCCCTGCATCCTCCCCTCCCCGTCCATCAGCCACTCCCTTCCATTGACTCTAACCCTAGAAGACCCTCCCGTGACCTCTGTCCCATCTCAGTGCATCTGCTGTGTGGGCTGCGTCACGTGCGTGATCACCCCGCTGTGCTGGGTGTGTTACATGCATGATCTCCTATTACTCATGATGCCAGTGTGAGCTGAGTTGTTGTGTGTGTCTCTGGCCAGCACCTGCAAGGGGCAGGCACTGCATAGGAATGACTGGTAGTCGCAGCGTTGTGGTCCTCAAGAATGGAACAGGGCTCTGGCCGGGTGTGGTGGCTCATGCCTGTAATCCCAGCACTTTGGGAGGCTGAGGCGGGCAGATAACCTGAGGTCGGGAGTACGAGAGCAGCCTGGCCAACATGGTGAAACCCCATCTCTACTAAAAATACAAAAATTAGCTGGGCATGGTGGCTCATGCTTTTCTGTAATCCCAGCACTTTGGGAGGCTGAGACGGCCAGATCACCTGAGATCAGGAGTTTGAGACCAGCCTGGCCAATATGGTGAAACCCCGTCTCTACTAAAAATGCAAAAATTAGCTGGACGTGATGGCGTGTGCCTGTAATCCCAGCGACTCAGGAGGCTGAGGCAGGAGAATCGCTTAAACTGGGGAGGCGGAGGTTGCAGTGAGCCGAGATCATGCCACTGCACCCCAGCCTGGGTGACAGAGTGAGACTCTGTCTCAAAAAAAAAAAAAAAAAAAAAAAAAAAAAAAAAAAAAAAAATGGAACCAGGGCTCTTACCAAAGAGGATGACAGGGCGCCCTGGAGTCTTTTTGCCCTTCCGCCACATGAGGATGCAGCAAAAGACGCCATCTTAGAAGCGGAGAGCAGCCCTCGCCAGATCCCGAACCTGCCGGCACCTTCATCTCGGACCTTCCAGTCTCTAGAACTGTGAGAAAAAAGTCTGTGTTTACAAGTCACCCAAGGTAACGTGTGAGAACCGCAGGAGTGGACTGAGCCAGGACTTCAGCCTCTCATTTCTGGTGGACACGGTTCAACCAGCAACACTGTCCCCCAGCCTGCCAGGGCCCTGCAGTCCAGCTCGCAGTGCCCAGCTCCTTCCAGTCTCATCAACGTCATATTCTCTGCTGGGTTGTAAAGGGCCTTCCGTGAGCTCACACAGTAGGCAGGGTGTGACCCACTCAAGTCCCTTGGGACCTGCAGATGCTCTCAGGACAAAACCATGTCAGGTGGACACACCTTCCACAGACACGGAGTCAGGCACTGCCTCCAAGTCTGGCTCTGCTCGGAGCCGAATACCTCCCCTTGCAGAAGCCACCTTGTCCCTGGAGCCTCAGCCTTTACACCAGCAACATGAAGACAGCGTTCCTTCCACTGACCCTGTCACCCGTGGGGTTTCTGTAAAAAGCGAGACACGAGACGCTATGGTCCCAGATGTGTGGGATCCCCGCATGGGTGCAGCTCCTGTCATGCACTTATATGCCTCTGTCTTCTCCACCGCCGGCTTCCGGAGGGTGGGCAACCCAGCCCTCCACGGACGTGGGGAGGCACGCTGTGGAGGCCGGGGGGAGGCGAGAGTGGGGAGGACCAGGAAAAAACAAACCAGTGTATTTGGTGCATCTCTGTCATCACCGGGAGCTATGCACGGAGGGACACAGTGACGCCAGCTCCTTAGAGGCAGCGGCTCTGTGTGCCAGAGGCTTTGCATCAGGCAGGTGTTCCATGAAGGGTATGTAGGTGTGTGTGTGGCAGTGCTTGTGCCTTTAAGAGTGTGCCTGTGTTTGCACGCATGCAGTTCGTGTGTGTGTGTGCACCTGTGCATGCCTGTGTGTTCGTTCATGCATGCATGCAGTTCTTGTGTGTGTGTGCATGCATGCGTGCCTGTGTGTTCGTTCGTGCCCATGCATTTGTGCTTTTGTGTCCCTGTTTGCAAATGTGTGTGTGTTGGGTTTTGTGCTCATGTATGCTAGCGTTTTTGTGTACACATGTGTCCGTTCATGTGTGTATGTTTGTGTGTTAGTAGGCATATGTGTGTGTGTTCATATCCATGTGTTTGTGTGTCTGTGTGTGCATGTATTTGTGTGTGTGTTTGCATCTATATATGCCAGTGTGTGTGGTTGTATTTGGGTCAGTGTATGCTAGTGCATACGTGTTTGTGTGTGCATGTGTGTGTGTGGGCATGTGCATTTGTCCCCGGCCATGTGTTTGTGTGTATGTGTGTCTCTGTGTGCATGCCCATGTTTGTGTGTGTGTGTGTGTGTATGCATTTGTGTGTGTTTATGCATTTGTGTGTGCATGTGCAGGACAGTGTGTGTACACACACACATGCACCTAAGGGGGTAATGGAGGTGTGAACACACTTCTCGCTGCCAATGCTGGAAGAGCCTGGCTGTTCACTGCCCTGGAGACCTGTGTGCTAAAAATAGAATGAGTCGAGAGGTGACACAGAGCCCTGCTGGACCACCTTGTCATCCTCATAACTGTTTTGAAAATGGCTTGTGAGCCTGAAGTGAAAAGTGCATGTGGCAGCCACAGCCTTTGCAGACAGAGCTGTGCCCTCTGCCAGGCTGGGATGAGAGGGTTCCCTAGGGGCAGAGCCGGAGGTGAGGTGTGCTGGGATGGACACGGTTGCCGACAGAGCAGTCCCCTCTGACAGGCTGGGATTAGTGGGTTCTCTAGGAGCAGGGCTGGAGGTGAGGTGTGCTGGATGGGCACAGTGAGCCTCAGAAATCTCCAGTGACACACCCTCCTCCTCCATCACTGTTAGAGGATGCTGCTGTCACCTTGGAAGAAGACCAGGGGTCCAATTAGTCTGATTGGACCAGAGAAGAAGGGATCTGACCTTCAGAGAAGGAGGAGTGAGGTGGTTATTCTCATCTCCAGCAACACTGTTTGTTGTCCCAGGGAGCCGGTGGCATACTAGATGGAAGTGCCAGGAAGCAGGGAAAAGACCTCCAATCCCCTGACCTGGGCTGGGAGGGCCAGTGGAAAGGTCAGCCTCTCCCAATCCCCAGTGTAGAATCCAAGACTGAGTGGTCAGATGATCCCTTTTAGCAGGTCACCACCCGATAGTGACCAGGCCATGATGGGATCCATCTGGGTGACCCCAAGGCAGCCTCCTGCACAATCCCCAGTGCTTCTCGCTCCCAGGGCTGCCTTGGGAACCTACCTGGACAGGTGCTCCTCCTCCAGACCACCCATTTCTCCCCCTCTGTTTTGTCTGGAGATGATGGCACCATGCCTGGACCCGGCAGAGCCTTTGGTGACCTGGGAAGGATCCAGCCTTGGTTGCTGGACACCTTCATCCAGCACAGCCTCTTCCCTGGTGGAGGTGGCCACTGACAAACATTCCAGTTCCGCTCAGTTCCAGAACATAGCTGATGTGATGAACCTATTAGCTGGTGCTTCCTGACTCAGCAGGGCATAGGAGCTAGCAGAGAGGTCCCAGCCCACAGCCAGGTGTGCCCCAGCAAGGAGACGGCTGAAAAGAAAGGGAGGCACCTGGAACCGAGTCAGATGCCGTCTTCACTCACTCATTCAATCAGTCATTCATTTGCCAAGTATTTATGATGTGGCTGCTGCTCTGGAGACGCAGTCATGAACAAGAGAGACACCTGCCTCTGCCTGGAGCCCACGGTCTGGCAGCTCGTCCTCCTGGCTGCACACGTTCTGTCTGGGAGTCATCTTGTTCACAACTTTACCCAGGACCCAGCCAGTGCATCCAAAGAGCGGAGAGGCCTGGTGGCCACAGCGATTATGGCATTTTGTCCGGGAGTAGAGTGCAGTTGAAACACAAGGCAAGGGAGGAAGCACTTGCACGCTCTGCAAGGTGCGTTTCTACTTTGTGTACAGTAAGATTGAGTCGTGGGCGCAGAAGCAGCCAAGGCAGGGCCGGAGCAGAAGCTGAGTTCACAGGTGACTCTGGACACAGCAGCTGAGGAGTCACACAGGGGACACTGAGTCCCTGCCCACACCCCACAGCCTAATGCAACCAGACCTCCTTATGCCAGGTACCTGGCATCTGGCTAGATGGTAACAGTGGTGCCCACAGGAGTGAGTGAGCTGGGCAAGTGACTGCAAAGTATAGGACTCAGGTGGGTGGAGGAAGTGCCATCTCAGACACATGAGAAAGGGAAGCAGTAAGGTCACAGCATGTCATTAAAGGAGGAACAGAGGGAGGGGAGGAAGAGGAGGGAGGAGGGAGAAAAGGAGGAGGAGGTGGAGGAGACGGAAGAGGAGGAGGGAAAGGGGGATGAGAAGACACTGGTGGCTTTGCTTCACTGAGACGAAGGAACAAGGAAATAAACAGTTATTTGTGTGGTTGAGGAGCTGGGAATTTCCCCAGGAAAGATGTCCAGTAGACAAGAGAATGCAAAAGGTGAGGGATCGGGGAAAGAGAGGATGTCATGACCAGTAATTGCTCTAGAGATGATAATGGCAGTGCCCAGGGCTGATGGGATTGCCCAGGAAGAATGCCCATACCTTCTCTGTGAGCCCCATTCCCCATCTTATGAGCTATGGGGACCGAGTGGTCCACCTGGCTCATAGCGGGCTCTGAACAAGTAGTAGTATCATATTATGGAGTTTAAATTAAATCAGCAGGAGGGAGCCCAGCACAGCTTCCAGCATGCAGCTCTGATGAGGGTTGGCCTCCTTCCTTCCCTCACTTTGATGCCACTGTTTGCTTCAGGGACCGGGACTGTCTTGCTCTCCTGCATCTCTTCTGCCACAAAGAAACAATCATGGACTCTCAAGCGCACCCCCATGCTCCAGTTACACTATCATTTGAATAATTTATTCTTCTAAGGAGAGTTTGCTTCTTGAAAGACAACTATAGAACCAGGATCCAAGCGGAAGCATTCAAGGCATGAGACAAAGACTGAGTCCTCTAGGGAAAAGGAGGCCTTGCAGAGCCCCCGAAGACACAACCTGTTTTGCTCACACCTCCTCATGTTCTCTTCAGACTTCCTGCCAGCCTTTCCTGGGGTGCTCCTTGGCCACATGCCTTTGTTGTGGACTGTCCATTGGGTCCCCTTCTATGATCTTCTCTCCATCTGTACCATCCCTGCCTCTAAAGATGCCAGCCGGAGAGCCTACCATGAATCTTCTCCTTCTTTTACAGCATTTTATATCATTGCTGCTGGAAGAGCCCTGTGCACTAATCAGTCCCGAGATTTTCACAGTTCTTTCAGCTAAATCTTTCATCCCCAACATGGAAAATAGGTTGAGGGGAGAGAGCAGTGTATATATAGAGAGAGGGTGCCCTGGAGCTTCCTCTGATTCTTCTCCAGCCCCTGGAAGCTACATTAAGGCCCAAGAGAACACCTTGAGGCTTACTGATCTAGGCCCAGTTTCCTGTTACACAGATGGGAAAACTCACACCCAAAAAGGAAGTGAAAATGTCCCAAGGCTGATTGCACACGAATTAGCAGGAATTTACTCCATTTTCTTAAAAAATATTCCTATGAATTATTCATATATAGGTATGTAAATTATTCATATATATTATTTACATATAAGGTAGTAGTATTTATATGTGTCCCAGTTCTCTCTTGAAATTCTCCATCTTGTAATCTATTTTCTTTAATATACTAATCACTGTTTTGTTTTTGTTTTTGTTTTTGTTTTGAGATGGAGTTCTGTTCTTTTGCCCAGGCTGGAGTGCAATGGCATGATCTCGGCTCACCGCAACCTCCACTTCCTGGGTTCAAGCGATTCTCCTGCCTCAGCCTCCAAAGTAGCTGGGATTACAGGCATGCACCACCACGCCCAGCTAATTTTGTAGTTTAAGTAGAGACAGGGTTTCTCCATGTTGGTCAGGCTGGTCTCAAACTCCCGACCTCAGGTGATCTGCCCACCTCTGCCCTCCAAAGTGCTGGGATTACAGGCATGGGCCACTGCACCTGGCCTAATTGCTGTTTTAAGGTTGGTGTCTGATAACTCCAATACTTACTTATTCTATGAGACTATGTCTTTTGTCTTTTATTTTTTCTCTTTGGTTTTTGTTCACTTGGTTCTGTCCCCTGGTATGCCTGGTAATCTTGTGTTGAATGCTAGACATTGTGCATGAAAAGTTATAGAGATGACTCATGGCTCTAAATCAGACATTGACCAACTACAGTCCATGGACCAGTCCTGCCTGGTTGCTGTATTTGTACAGCCTGGGAGCTAAGAATGGTTTTGTCATGTTTAGAAGGTTGAAAAAAATTAAAAGGATAACAGTTTGCAACACACGAAAGTTATTTGAAATTCTAATTTTAGTGTCCATAATTAAAGTCTTCCTGGCACATAGCACACTCATTTGTTTACATTTGTCTGTGGCTACTTCTGAGCTACACAGGCAGGAGTGTGTGGTTACTACCAAAACTGTACGGTCAGTAAAACCTAAATTATTGACTCTCTGGCCCTTTGCAGGAAAAGTTTGCCAGTTCTTGCTCTCAAGGCAATTTCTCCTGTAGCAAGGACTGCCCTTCCCTTCTGGCTAGCCACTAGGTTGCAACTATGTGGAAAGAAAGTGAGTTTCCAGCGTCTCAGATAGCCCATCCTCCTTGACAGTTCCAACCTCCATTCCAAGCTTCCCAGCCCATGAGTGGCTTCCTGGCTTTAAGCAGCTGCCACTTTGGGGATGAGACGACAACATCTCACATCTTCTAAACTCACAGGGAATTCCCAGTTTCTGATTTTCCAGACTGAAACGGAACATTTGTCTATTTGTTTGTTTCTGTGTGTTTTTGGTGACGGGGCCTCAGTCTTGTGCTTTGAAAGGCCTTCTTGGAAACATGGATTAAGATGTGACTGGGACCCCAGAGCAAAGCAGGGAGTGGCTATTTTCCTGAGGCTTCCTTCTTCCAAGCGAGCGACCCTGCCTTGTGCTTCCCCCCTTGTGCCTTCCTTCCTGCTGTCCCCTCATCTCAACCTGGGGCATTTGTAGGGACAGTGCCCACAGCCACCACTGCCTGGGCCTTTCACGTCCTGACTTGCAACAGCCCCAGTGGGCAAGATGCAGGGAGACCAGCCATGCCTGGGCAGGAACCTCCTGACCCACCAGCTGTCTCTGCCTTGGAACCAGGTGGTACGAGCACAGGGATTCTCACCATGTGCCCTCGCTGCAGCGCATGGAGCCGTGGTTGGATGGCACTGCCCACTCCTGTCCTGGTGGGAGAAGGGGCACCAGGTGACTGTCCAAGGCAACAGGGAAGGTATGGGGGTAACTGGGGGGCCTTTCAAGTGCCTCTGTATATCTGTTTATTGTTTTTAATAAAATGGCTGTTGGTGTCATAAAGGCAGCAGCTGTCATTGAATTTAACGATATTCTGCAGCAGGAAGCCTTAAAAAGCACCCAGAGAACCCCTGTGGGAAGTGGGTGCAGGAGATTCTCACATGTCCCCCTGCTCTCTCACACCACCCCCACACTTCAAATTGCGTTGCAATTTCCCCACTCGCTGGCTGCATAGAGGTTTTAATGAAACAAGGGGATAACCATCTCCCTCCTGCTGGCTCTGTTGACACTGCCAGTGGGTTTTGCAGGCAGAGCACCCTGTCTGGCCACGGGGCTCTGTTTGCTAGCTTCCGACCTTGCTCCAGGGAGATTAAGCTGCCCCCCCACCCCCGCCGCCCGACCTGTGGCGCCTGCCCATGGACTCAGTCTAACACTGGGGGTTTGACTCAGACTTTGCTGGAAGGCATGTCTTGGATGTTAAAGGAAAAATTATTCAATGACACTTGTTAGAGCGCAGTAAGGAAAACTTTACTTGGGGCCATCACAGCGAGTACAGGGACCACACAATGGGATTTTGTGATGGGGGAGAGAGATTGGACTCAACTTTGAACAAAGCCTGGGCAAATGGGAATTTGCAGCCAAGGGGCAGGGCGGGGTGGTTGGTGGATTACAAATGACTAGGAGGAAACATCAGGGGTAAGGGGGATTCTGGCTAAACCCACCTAACAGGGTTCTTGCTGAAGGCAGGCCAGGGTGATCAGACGTCACCTGGGGAAGGGTGAAGGATGACACTCAGATCAGAAATGGAGGGTGATCAGATATGGAGGGTGGGGGTTTTGGCTAAACTCACTTAGCAGATTCTTTGCTAAGCATAGACTTTAGAAGGAAGTGCCCAGACGAGCCTAGGAGAAGGTGCAGGAGCCTGATGAGAGTTTCGCCAAGCAGAGGATCTTTGTCACTGAGTTTGGTGGGGTTTGGCAGCTGCATCAGTGAGCAAGCACCTCTCAGCACAGAAATAGAAGTGTGGTCCCTTTTCACATCACGGGCCCCAAAACAGAAGAAGCCCACGGAGGTAAGGGGCTCGGCCCCACCGAAAGCAGCTCAAGGAGTGAAATGACTGTGTCTGTACCGTTGGAGTCCCTGGCTGGGAGCCCAGGACCAGTGCTCAGGATGCCTGGGCCAGGTGTGTGGTGGTCTCATGGCGTGGCCTGCCCTTTTCTGACCCAAACTCCTCAGCCGGGGCTTGTCTGGACCAAGATTCAGCAACAAGTAATGTCCTCCTGGGTCAAGGCCTCCTAAGCTGAGCTCTTTCTCTCCATCTCACAAATGTTTACGGAGGGTCTAGGGCAGAACAGAGATGGCTGGATTTGGAGGGCCTGCTGTGAGTGGAACCCAAGGCAGGGAGGCTTGCTCCTCTCTCTGAGCCTACGTCCTGCTGAGTTCATGGAGGATTTGTTTTGCTGGGGTTCAGATGCTTAGGCTGTGTGCAAGAAGGGTGCAGATGCCAAATTTGCAAGATGCTGGGTTAAGCAAACCTGAAAAGGTTTGTGTTTTGGAGGCCTCTCAAACCTGAGTTTTGTGAATCTCCAGGAGGGAACTAAGCTTCCTACACAGAATTCCCACCCTGATTTGAGCAGAGAACCCTTGTGGGTTTTCTCAGAATGCTGAGAAGGGTCTTTGGGGAGGGTAGGGAGCCTGCAACGCCCACTCCAAGTGTGGAACCTCAGGCTGCCCCCAGCCCTCCTTAGCCTCATTTCTGTCACAAAGCCACACCTGCCTGTCCCCCAGCCCTTTTCCCCCATGCCTGTGGCAGAGCCTGGGGTTCCCTGGAGTTAGATGAGAGCCTGACACAGAGGCTTACACATGAGTCATTGTTTGGGGAGGTGATAAGGGAGCCCCAGCGAGGCTGGGAGGATTTCATGTGGTTCCTGGAGACATCTGATTCTCTGTGTCAGTGGAGGCCACCCCACTTCTGGTCCTTCTCTCAGCAGATCCTTTCCTTTGCCTTCAGCACAGATCCCTCCCCTTTCCACCTCCCCTGTCAGTGAGCTATGCCTTGAAATGCCACAAACAGTGCCAGGCCCAGGGGCATGCAGTGCTACCAGTGTATTGCTGGGGTTCACTCACATGCCCCAGGGTGGCCAGCTGTTGGCTGATCTGGGCTGGCTTCAACTGGGGGCTAGGGCTGTCAGCTGTGGCCCATGGGTCTCTCAGCCTCCCGTGGACTGGGCTGGGCATGTTCTCACCATGATGGCAAACAGACAAAATGGCCAGTCTCATGCACCGCCTTGCTCCCAACACTGGCCCAGCCCAGAGGCAACTGCAAAGCATCCTGGCATGAGCATGGCCAGAGGAGGTGAAGATTTGGGACCACCGTGGAAACACATCACAGGTACCTGGGGAGTGGGTCTATTATAGGCACTCATGGTACCTCCGGTAGTGGAAGCTCTTGTCACAGGTGCACTGGCATGTGTATTTGTGATTGGTTGTTTGGTGTCCTCATTACCCTGGATTGTAGTCTGTTCCGGATGGGGACACTGCTTGCTTTTGTTCCCCTACTGCAACCTTTGGGTCTAGCCCAGTGCCTGCACACAGTAGGTCTTGAATAAGCAGCTGTTGAATGAGTGAAGAGTGCTTTTCTATAATATATCGAGGCAAGGTGTGTGATATGCTTTGGCTGTGTCCCCACCCAAATCTCCTCTTGAATTGTAGTTCCCGTAATCCCTACGTGTTGTGGGAGGGACCCGTGGGAGGTAGAATTTAATCATGGAGGTGATCACCGTCATGCTCTTTCTGTGGTAATGAGTGAGTTCTCGTTCTCATGAGATCTGATGGTTTTATAAGAGGTTTTCTCCCTTTTGCTCTGCACTTGTCTCTCCTGCCACCATGTGAAGAAGAACATGTTTGCCTCCCCTTCCTGATTGTAAGTTTCCTGAGGCCTCCCCAGCCATGTGTAACTGTGAGTCAATTAGACATGTTTCCCTTATAAATTACCCAGTCTCAGGTATGTCTTTATTAGCAATGTGAGAACAGACTAATATAGTGTGTCACTCCCCAGTCATGTCTCCTTGGGAGACTGTCAGACCCTATACGGGCATGAGAAAGAAACATCAGGGGCTGGCATAGGAAGTACATTAGTCCGTTCTCACACTGCTATAAAGAAATACCCGAGACTGGGTAATTTATAAAGAAAAGAGGTTTCATCAACTCACAGTTCTGCATGGCTGGGGTGGCCTCAGGAAACTTACAATCATGGCAGAAAGTGAAGAGGAAGCAAGGCACCTTCTTCACAGGGTGGCAGGAAGAAGTGCTGAGTGAAGCAGGGGAAGAGCCCCTTATAAAACCATAAGATCTCATGAGAACTCACTATCATGAGAACAGCATGGGGGAAACCACCCCCATTATTCAATTACCTCCACTTGTTCTTTCCCTTGACAAGTGGGGATTATGGGGCTTACAATTCAAGATGAGATTTGGGTGGGGACACAAAACGCAACCATCTCAGGAGGTCCTATGGGCATACCATGGAGCCATGATCCCACCCCACCCTGTGCTGGAGAGCGTGGTGCACATGTCAGGCTGCTGCTTGATTGACAGCATGGCTCCCAGGACAGCTGGAGTGCAGAGGAGTTGAAGACAGCTTCTCAGGGCTGAGTCCCAGGCACTGCTCTTCCCTCGACCCAAGATCCTAGGACAGAGCAGATCACTCACCTGCCCAGAGCTGGATGCTGGGTTACAGGCTTTCTGTGCACTCTGCAAACTCCAGAGTACTTCTGAAGAGGGTCAGCACCAGAGCTCAGGTCAGGATGCAGGTTGAACCAGCTCCATACTTGGTCAAGTTCATTATATTGTTCATGGCCCCGTGACTGTTTCTGTCTGCAGCCACTGCAGGTAAGGAGCCTTCTTTCTGGCCTGCTTGGCACACCCTGTGGTACTCGGCTGGTGTCTGAGAATCCCTTGCTCCTCCTTCTCGTGTGTTGACTCTAAAAGGTGTGCATGGACCTGCTCCTCTTAGATGGGGCTGCTGGATGGCACATCAGTCCTGAACCAGGGTCAGTGTTGAAACATCAGTGAAAATAAGGCCATAGTGAGAGCTTGAAACACAGGGAGGCAAATGTCTTATAGTCGGTTTAATTTCATTAGGTGTCTGGGAGACAGGGAGCATATTTTGAAAGACAGTTCAAAACAAAAATATTGGAAGAATCTGGCCTTTGGGGCTGCTGGAAGCTGGATGGGCTGATGTTAGTCCCAGTTTGCAGAATGTTTGCCCTGGACCACTGACTGCATTGGATGTGCCCAGCCCCATCTCTTCTGCTCCAGGGAGCTGACTCAAGCCTCTGCATAGACTCTGCAGTGACCATAACCAGGGTGAGGCCACTGTTCTTTGAGGACCTTCTGTGTGGGGGCCCCTGAAGAAGCCATGGAAGGCTTCTCCCACCTACACCAGGTACATATCTGCTGAATGGAAACTGCGAGGTCATAGCACCCTGCTTCCGAGAGCGAGGTGCAGGCGGGCTTTGTGGAGGCGGAGCCTCGCCATTTGCTTAGAGGTTTGATGCACTGACTATTTTATAAGCTAATCGTAGGCTCTGAGGACAGTGGATGCGGTGGCGCTGGGAGTTGTCAGAAGGGACTCCGCAGCTAACACGCAGGTCCCAGCCCCTCCCGCCAGGCTCCGGCTGTGGATGGAGCATCTCGGCAGCAGAAGGCCCCTCGGCTGGTTCAAAGCCTCCCTGGCCATAGGGTGTCTCTTCCCCAAAGCCTGAACCTCTCCTTAGCATGCAGTGAGGCTGACTTCCTTTCCCCCAGCACCGACCTCCAGAGCCACCATCCTTTATGGAACTTCTCAAATGACAGTGGAAGTTCAGTGAAAGAAACGGGTCATTTCCCTGTTGGCCACTGAGCTCTAAGTTGAGTATCACTGGCTTCTGTTCTTACACAAGCCAAAAATTCAGGCCATGTGTGTGAGTCTCTGTGTGTGAGGGAGCGTGTGTGTGTGAATATGTGAGTGTGTGTGAGCATGTGTGTGAGTGTGTGTTTGAGCATGTGTGTCTGTGTAGGTGTGTGTGGGGGGGCATGTGTGTGAGCGTGTGTGTGTACATGTGTGTGTGAATGCGTGTGAGTCTGTGTGTGAGAATGTACATGTGTGTGTATATGTGAGTGTGCTCATGCATGTGTGTGCGCATGCTTTGGAAGCTGCCCTGGCAGCGCTGAATGCTGTCTCTGAGGGGGTTTCCAGTTCCCCCAGCACTGGACTTTCTGCTCCGGAGAAGATGCTGCTGCCTGTCACGGAGCAGATCTGACTCCCCTGGGATGGCCCAGGGTCCACAGCTGGGGAGCCACGTTTCCCGGCCACGATGTGGCCTTCTGATCCCCTCCCATCTGCTGGGCCGTATTCTCTGAATGCAGGTCAGAAGGAGCAGATGGACAGGGCCTGGCTTCCTTCTGCCTGTAACCCATTTCATAGTCATTATATTCAATTCAGCAATGTGTCTAAGCATTTCTGTTTGCCATAAAGGGCGAATATGCAGGCTTGGCCTTCGCCAAGGCATGTGGCCACACCATGGAGGGGGCGCGTGAGCAGAGACTGCCCATCTGTGCCCCCCGACAGTCATGCCACACACAAAGTGCTCACTCTGGGATTCTTGGGATCCTGTAGGCCAGGAGTCACAAACTTTTCCTAAAGGACCAGTTGTACGTATTTGAGGTTTACAGGTTGTGCAGTCTCCATGTGAAATGTGCATGGAGATCATGGCTCTGAAGGCTGCTGTTGGGTGGTTCATGATCTTGCAAACAAGAGGTGAGGGCTCTGTGCCCCCTTGACCCTAACTGAGCCCCCAGGGTGCCCGAGCCTTCGGAAAGCCTTTTAACTCAGAGGGTAAACCTCACTGCCAGTGAATTCATTTCCCAAGCTCTCCACCCACCTCGTCCTCACCCCATTCCCGGTGTTCCTGCTGAAAATCCCAGGTTTGAAAGGGGCAGTGCTGATTTTTTGCCAAGAAAATGGTCCTGAGAAGGGAAGGTGGGTTGATGCCTTGGTTTAGGCTTGCAACTGGGTGGCATGGGGTCTTTCTAGCCAAGACTTGTCCCCTGGGCTCTCTGAGTCCCCCCTGTAGCACTCTGTGTTCTTAAGCTCAGAGCAGTCTTCAAATACAAAGAAACCCATGGGTGACATTGGTAGCTGGTCCTAGGGTCAAGGGACATGAGTACAACTTCAGGTCCCTTCTGGAGCCCACAGCCAGACAGATACTTAGGAAGATCTCCAAGTCTCTCTAGACCGTGATGCCATGGCCATTGACCATCCCTGTGCAGAGAACAACGAAAATCTGCATTGGTCAGGGTTCTCTAGAGGGACAGAACTAATAGGATTGATGTATATATGAAGGGAGTTTATTAAGGAGAATTGACACACACGTTCACAAGATGAGGTCCCACAATTCCCACAATAGGCCATCTGCAAGCTGAGGAGCAGGGAAGCCAGTCTGCGTCCCAAAGCTGAAGAACTTGGAGTCTGAGTTTGAGGGCAGGAAGCATCCAACATGGGAGAAAGCTGGAGGCCAGAAGATTAAACCCGTCTGGCCTTCTCACATTCTTCTGCCTGCTTTTATTCTGGCCGTGCTGGCAGCTGATTCGATTGTGCCCACCCAGATTGAGGATGGGTCGGCCTCTCCCAGTCCACTGACTCAAACGTTAATCTCCTTTGGTGACACCCTCACAGACCCATCAGAAACAATACTTTGCATCCTTCAGTCAAATCAAGTTGACACTCAATATTAACCATCACAAGTCCACCCCTTGTCAACTTGAATCCATACACATCTCCTGAAATTATGTTACTGTCTTCAAATAAAGACAATAACAAGGTCATAGTTATGCCTAACATAATGCAACTATGCTTCCTACAACCCTCCAAAAGGCTGTGCCGGACAGCAGTGAGGGGCTGAAGCCTGGAGCAAGCCTGTTGAATTCCATGTCTGCCATGTCTTAGCTGTGTGTGCAGTACAGGGTTAATTTTGCCCAAATGTCCTTGCCCCCAATTCCTAAGCCCTTGGAATGTCCTGCCTGAGAAGCGTGTCTTTTTTGCCTGGGGGCCTTGGGCCTGGCCAGATAATACAACGGTACAACTTATGGTGGGAACTGGGGTCGTGGGGTGTTGTGGTATTAGCTTCAGAGGGGCTGGAGACTGGGGTCACCCGTGCCAAGGGTCACCTGTGGCAGAGCCCAGCACAAACACTGGGCATCAAGGCCCAAGGGAGCTTCTCTGATATTTCATGAGTGTTGTCACACATCATTGCTGGGATGAGACAGTGCTGTCCACATTTCTCCACTGCAAGGTGACATCCAGAAGCTCGTGCCTGGTCTCCCTTGGACTCTGTCCTATGCTTCTCTTCCTGGTGCTCTTCCTTCTGCTGTGATAAACTATAACCAAAAATATAATGGCTTTCTGAGTTCTGTGAGTCTCCCACTGAATTATTAAGCCTGAGGGTGATTGTGGGGACCCCAAATGGCACCGTGCAACCTTGGGAAAATCCCTTACCCTCCTTCTGGACTTGGGGAACATATTTGTACTCACCTCACGGTGCTGTAGTGAGCTGCGAATGCACTATTTGGCACAAGGCTTAGCACCCTCTACCAAGAAACTTGGGGTGGCTCTACGGTGGCTCCAAGATGTCAGCCCTATGACTTCTCTCCCCGCCTGGCTTTGTTATTGATAAGGAAAGCATTGGAGGGAGAAGGGGTGTTAAGAGGAAGCAACCGGGGATGGACTCACACCTCACCCTATGAGGCACACTGAGGGTCAGTAACCCTCCAACCCAAGGATTCAGCTGCAGTGATATCTGTCCTGTGGGCTTGTCTTGTGCCTCGGAGGACATCTACCATCATCTTTGGCCCTTACCCATTAGATGTAGAACCACTCCCCACCCACAGCTATGACAACCCAGAGTATCTCCAGACATTCCAGATGTCCCCGGCTAAGGACCACTGCTCCACCTGCCTAGGCCCTTTGGGGCGATTCCCTGGGGGCTGCCCTTCACTGTGTTGTTGTGTCCAAGCCAAGGCCTGTGAGATGTCAGCAAGGTATTTCCTTACGGGAGTTCTGTTTCTGTAGCGTGTGATCCTGTCCCAAGCTGGAAGGACTTCCGATGAGGAGAGACTTTATCTCCACATAGTGTCGTCTTGAAGCACTTCCCTGAGCCAGGCCATCACCCCCTGTGATGGTGAATTTTATGCATCAACCTGACTGAGCTGAGGAATGCCCAGGGCGCTGATAAAGCATGATTTCCGGGGGTGTCTGTGAAGGTGTTTGTGGAAGAGATTGGCACGTGAATTAGTGGACTGAGTATGGAAGACCCATTCAGCCACGTGGGTGGGCAGCATCCCATCTGTTGAGGGCCCAGATAGAACCAAAAAGACGAAGAAAGGGCAAATTCTCTTCTCTCTCTCTCCCTCTCTCCTCTCCCTCCTTCTCTACCCCTCTTTCTCCCTCTCCTTCTGTCTCTCTCTTCCTCCCTCTCTCCCTCATCTCTCTCGCCGCCTTTCTCCCTCTCCCCCTCCCTCTCTCTCTCCCCCTTCTCTCCCTCTCCTCCCGCCTCCCCCTCCCTCCCTCTTTCTCCCCCGCTTTCTCCCTCTCCTTCTCTCCCTCCCCCCACGCCTTCCAAAGAGAGGGAATAATGAGGACCCCTTGTGGATTTTCCATATTTCAGCCTGTTTCCTACAAATATTGTTGGGACTACATGTCAAAACACACAGTCCTTGTCCAACTGTCATGACCATAGGGTCTGCAGTTTATTCTCATAGCTATATATATATATGTGTGTGTGTGTGTGTGTATATATATATATAGAGAGAGAGAGAGAGAGAGAGAGATCTGAGCTGGGACATCTGTCTTGTCCTGCCCTTAGACTTGGACATCAGAGTTCCTGGTTCTTGGGCCTTTAGACTCTGGTACTTCCACCAGTGTCCCTGCCCACCGACCCAAACCCTCTCTGGTGTAGATGGAGCTGGGTCATCCATCCTCTCCTGCCTTTGGCCTTGGACTGAGTGACAACATCAATTTTCCTGGTTCTCCAGCTGGCAGACAGAAGATCATGGGATTTCTTAGCCTTCATAATCACATGAGCCAATCCCATGATAAATCTCTTCTATAGATCTCTCTATATTTTATTGGTTTTGTTTCTCTGGAGAACCCTGACGAATACGTTCACCCCTTGGAAGACTCTGCGGGGTCATTCAGAAAACAGCACACTCCTTTGTGTCCCTGCCATAAAAGCTGGTGGCCTTGTTCTGCTGTGAGCATCCCAGTTTTGGAAGATGCATTTTTTTCTTAGTGGCCTGTTCCCAGGAGGTAAGCAACTGACTCAGACTAAGCCTAATGGCTTAGGTTCCTCCGACTCTAGCAAGTCAAGCTGCCTCTCATCTGTCCACCATTGGGTACTGTGAGCTTCTCCCTAGTCAGGCCAACGTGTTCTCAGAGACTCTTTTTCAAAGACTGCAGTGAAATTGACATTTTGCAGGTCTCTGTGGAAAAGGAATGGCTTTTTTTGGGATGGAATTGGCACTTTAGGTCCCAATATCACCTGTCACCCGTCATACTTACCCTTGTTGCATGACAGACATTTTTGTGTCCCGTGGCCATGGCTCTTTGTTTGCATAATTCAGACGCTGCAGACTCCTGTGTTGTGAAATCAGCTATGATACGCACAGCAATCTGTTTGCCTTGGCCAATTCCAGGACCATCACTCCTGCCCTCATCCAAGTGTACCAGCCAAACGTGCCTCCCGTCCTAGAAAGAAAGCCCTTGGTGGGTTTGTTTTTGCCATGGACAATGGCCTGTATTTGATTCAGCTTCATTTAATAAGACCTTGTTCAGACCAGAGATGGATTACAAACTTCCACATCAATCTTCAGGGCCTGATCTTATTACAAACCACCACAAATATAACCATAAAAGCCCTATTGATTTATGCAGAGCTTGGTAATCCATCTGTCCCCATCCATTATTCTGGGGATAATTTTTCATTATCTGGATAGCAGCTGATTCCTCACGCATTAGTATACAGTGGCAATTACCAGAAGCAGAAAAAGCCCCCACATTAGCAGGAACAATAACACCTGTCAGGAAGGGGAAGCAAGAATTCCTACACAGCATGCTTCTGAGCTCTGGGACCAGGTCTGAATTGCAAGGAGTTTGAAGATGGGATTCAGTGTTGACCTTGGAAGTGGAGAGGGAAAAGTTTGCTTGTGTGTTCCTTCCTTGAGGGCATAGAGTGTGTGCTCCCTTTAGATGACATCATTGTCAATCCAGTCATAGCCCCTGGACAGCTGACATGGAAACCTTTCCAGGATTGCTCAGGGGCAGCAGGGTTTATGGGACAGGTGTTCCTGCCCGAGGTAGCTAATAGCCACCAGAAACTTGACCAGAGGGAATGTTATTTAAGGTGAGAGTATTGAGTGAGACATGAGTGAAGAAGGAGAGACATGAGTGAAGACGGAGAAAAGTCGAAGCCTCCTGAGAATGGTGCCATTTGCATAGTGTGGGAAAAGTCCTTTCCACAGACCAATAAGAGATGGTCCCTCTCCACACAATGATTCCATAATCTGAACTTTCTTGTGTTTGGCAAGATGCTATTTCTTTTTAACATGGAGAATATTGAGATAGACGTGGCTGAAATATTTCTAAGAGCCATTGAAGGAATCAATTGGTAAATTTCTGAGTTTTGATTTCTAAAAATCAAAAATCCTGTGTAATTGACTTCTCAAGGGAAACCCTCATGCAAAGTGATTTATCATCAAGTGGCTTCGTATGGACAAACCCAGCAGGGTGCAGCCACTGCTGCCCGGTGTTAAGAGCCAGCCATAAACTAGAGGCTGTGGGTCTCTCTGAAACCAGCTGAACAGTGACCAGTGAAGAGACCGGCACACAGCAAAGCTTTGATGGTGGAGGGGGATTGTTCTAGTCCTTCAAACTAAAAAATTGCAGTTTGATTCCAAGCATTAACCAATCATCCAAAATAGGAATATGCTTGTATTTAATCTATAAGCAGAGCCACCTTGAGCTACTCACTTAAATCATGTATCTGTAAACTGTGGTCCATGGGCCAAACATGGCCACTGCCTGTTTTTGTAAATCAGGTTTTATTGGAAAACAGCACCATTTGCTTCTTTGCCCATTGCCTGTGGCTGCTTTTGTTTTTGCTACAATGGCAGAGTTGAGTAGTTGTGACTGAGGCCATACTGCCTGTAAAGCCTAAAATATTTACTGTCTGGTCCTTTAAGAAAAGGTTTGTCTACCTGGGATCCACATGAAGATTTCCACATGGAGGAAACTACTCCTAGCTCTTGGGGAGACTAAATAATGGGGCACATGCTATAAACACCACATGCATGACTTCTCCTGTGTTATTTTGCTTTCTTCTAAGTGAGCAGCCTTCCGAAGAGAGGAAATAATAAAGAGCCCTTCTGAATTTTCCATATTTCAGCCTGCTTCCTGGAAATATTATTGGGACCACATGTCAGAAGTCCCAGTCTTCGTCCAACATCATGAGGGTCTGTAGTTTATTCTCATAGTTGTAACTTCCTAAGCAGGAGCCCGGGAACCCATTAAAACCCACGCTCCAGGTTTTGAAGCACACGGATGTTTACTTTGCAAGGAAAGTCTGTGCAGGGGTGGTAAACTGTTGATCTTGAACTTATTTAACAACAGAATGTGGCCACAGGTGTGTGGGATTTTGATTTAGATGTTTGGTTTTCTTGGGGACGCTACAGCAGAGAATTACCTTTGTCCAGGCTCTGCTTGCTGACCAGGGAAAGTCATTTTTCTTCTTTAGCATCGGGCACCCAGTTTGTCAGACAGGTACAAAAAAATGCAGGGTGGAGATGGGTTAAATTGATACCAGGTGTGAAGGCTTAGCTAGGTGCATCTAGGGGTCCTGTAGAAAGCATAGCTGTTGTATTGTGGGTGTGTGTCTGCCCAGACCCTCTTAGCTGGTGATTAGCCCAAAATGCACCCTTCATGTTTTAATGTGGGAAATCTATGAAGAAAATTTACACAAAAGGCAGGAGAAGGGCCTCCAGGGCGAGGCCAATATCAGAAGTAGATCATTATCCTTCTTTCTGTTAACTTGGTTTCTGATTTTTTACCTCTTAGTTACAAGTTTAATGATACATCATGAAGCTAAGATCACATTATCATCAGCATCACCTTCACCATCATCACCATCACCATTATCTTATCACTATCATTTTCAGCAGCATCACCATCATTATCATTACCATCATCACATCACTATCACTATCACTGTCATTATTACCATCATCATCATTACCATCACTATCATCATTATCACCATCACCATTATTACCATCATCACATCACCACCATCATCATTACCATCACTATCATTATCACTATCACCACCATCTTCATTGCCATCACTGTTATCACCATCATTATCATCACCATCATCACCATTCCCATCATTATAACCATCATCACCATCACCACCACCATCACCATTATCACCATCACTATCATTATCATTACCATCATCACCACACCACCATCACCATCATTATCATCACCATCATTATCACCATCATCGTCACCATCACTATCATTATCATTACCATCATCACCACCATCACCATCGCCATCAGCAGCAGCAGCAGCAACCTCCTTCTCATCACAAGAAGCACAGACACAGGATGAGCACATACGCTTCGTGACAGCATGGCTTTCTCTTGACTGGGCCAGAGGGAGTGTGTGGGTAGAGAGCAAGAGGAGACTGCACAGGCAACCTACCCTCCGCAGCTGTCCATCTTTTTCAATCCTTCCTCTGCACACGAGGTCTGAGTTGGGTCTCATGAAACTTGGCACATAGGGATTACCAGAGCTGGCAGACACTCCACTGTTGGTGGGATTAGGGGTGGTCCCTGTGGCATAACTTAGCTTTCAACTCATTAGCAAACCAACTTGACAGTCCCAGAGAAAGGACTTGCCTGGAGGTTTAAAGCAGGTGCCACAGCTGGGGCACAGGTTTATGGGAGGTCATTGGCCAGAACTGCAGTGACTGCAGCACCTTTATTCAGGGGGCATCAGAGCAGCTGTTGCCTATGGGTGAGCATTACTAGTGCGGCAAGCACACAATAGGTGCAAAACAAACAGTTCCTGAATCAATGGATAGAAGAGGGCTTGGGAGAGACCTGCCACACTCATGTGTCTGCTCCACTGTTTGCCAGGTGTTGTTATTCTGTGGGTCCTGGAGGGGAATCCCTCGTGAAAAACAACAGTTACCTCCAGAGAGGGGGAAACAGGAAGACAAAGCTTGTTTTCTGGCTGCGCCAGTGTTTAATCATTTATGAATAATTTCCCCCATGAGGATCATATCCAGCAGAGGGGTAACATCTGTTTAAGAGACTGTCCTTGGGAGGCCGCCAGAAAAATCTTGACACTGAAACCCACCATGCTGAAACACGCACATGCAGTGTTCTCACCCCAGCAGCCCAAGAGGTTGGTCAGGTGTGAGGGGCAGGTCTCTGCAAAGCAGACACCAAGATGGAACCCCAGGTGGAGACAGGACCATTGCTTGGATCTCAGGCGGAAGGACACGGGGAGATGAGTTGGAGGAGGTGCTGCCACCTGGGGGCTTGGCAGACTCCCTGACTGCCTTGATCTTCCAGCTTCTCAGGTGCTGAAGTGGACCTTCGGGGTAGCCCTGGCTGGCTAGTAATGTCCCCAGCATCCTATATGTCCCAGGAAGTATGTGACAGATGTGCAGTCAGAGAAGAAGGTGGTCTGGGGTAGGGACCAGAGGAAGGAGCTGTTGCAGACCTGCCTTCCTGTCTCCCCAGTCCTGGGTCTGTGGTTAGTGGCAAATGTTGCAGAAGGTTTTGGGACAGAGGTGGGGGACGGGAGAGAATCCCTGCTTTCTGCCATCGTGCCTGTGGGTGTCAGTAAACAGCTCTTGGCCAGAGCTCTACCTGCCCCACTTCTGAAGTGGCTGGTCCCTGTCCTGCCGATTCCAGTGCCTCCTACCTCCCCATTCAGGGATTGGGGCCAGGGCAACAAGGCTAGACCATAGATTCTCCTTTGGGGCTGTGGGAAGCATCCACCCTTGGCCTGATACTTTCATTCCTGGAACCTCATGAAGCAGTGAACTTCTTAGCGAGGACTCTGGAAAGAGGAAGATGCCACCCAGTGACCCATGTCTGTGAGGGTGTCACCCCATGTGCTCTTCTTTTTACCTCCCCAATATGTGCTGGCCCATCCTGGCTCCCCCTGGGTCAGGCAAACCCTGCTCCCACTCATAGGCCAGCAGCCCTGGGGCTCACAGTTCCAGAATAGAAGAGCAGAACTGGCCCAGGGCGTGAGGGGAGAAAGGGGTCACGGGGAATATCTCACCCAGAACTGACCTGCCGCCGGGTAGACGAGGTAGGTGAAGGGTTTGGCAGGTGCAGGAAAGAACACAGCTGCCCATGATCCAAGTCACGGCTTGGAGACTGAGAGGGTGGTGGAAGGAGAGAGCCCAGAGCTGGAGCTCCCCCTTCCTGGACCCCAGGTGAGAGCAGCCTCATGCCCAGGGCCTGCAGTCCAGGAGGAGAGAACTGAGCACCTGTCATGCTGCCGCGAGTTCCCCGCTGTGGATGGGACCTGGCATCCCCAGCTGGGTTGGGGGGATGTGCCTTCACCTTTCCCGGCCCTCCCTCGCCTCCTGAACCTGGTTTCACGGGTGCCCTCTTCCCTCTTTCCTTCTTTCCAGGTCTGGCTGTCCATCAGATCATCACCATCACCGTCTCCCTCATCATGGTCATAGCTGCTCTCATCACAACTCTTGTCTTAAAAAATTGGTAAGGCTCCTTGGGCCCTTCTGGCCCAGAAATGGGGGACTGCAGGGGTCCCCGGGTGGTGAACACAGAGAGGCCCCCGCTTTTCAAAGCCAACCTGTTCTACTGGCTTCTGCCCGGGCAGTTGAGCTGCCATAGGCTGCTCGCCGTCCAGCGCTGCCCTTTGGCCCGGCCCCTATCCTGGTTTCCCTGCAGAAGGCCAGCGAGCCCAGCCTTCATGACAGAGCTTCTCAGGGTGTGTGTGGTCCCGGGTTCCAGATTCTTTTTCTCGATGCCAGTGTCCGTTGGGATGTTGTCCACCCAGCACACAGTCCCTATTTCTTGTCTCCTCTGCCCCTTCCCTGGAAAGGTAGGGATGGGGCCCTTCTACCAGCACCCAGTGGGATCCCACATCCCTCGCTCAGGCTTGGCGGCCGGTTGCTGAACCAGCCCTGTTTGTATTCTTCCTTCCTCTCAAAGCCACTCTGTGTGCTGAACTAGGTTACCGCTTTGCTCCAGGCAGCCTGCCTTTGCCTATTTCCTCCTGGAAATTGGCCTACTTTGAGGCTGGCCTTGCTGGGTGTACACACCTGATAAGCCCCTGAGAAATCAGGGGACTGCTGGGAGACCCTGCTGCTCAAAAGCGCCTTGGGGACCTCACCTGCCTGCAGCCACTCCTCCAGCAACTGTGTCTCCTTTCGGCGTCCAGGCTTAAAACTCCCTCATAGAAGAACAGACCCAAATGGCCCCCTTGCTGCCTGCATACAGCCATATGAATCAGACAGGGCTGATGGTGGAAACTGCATCAGAGCCTCAGAATCACAGGGGAACACAAGAAAGTGAGAGAGTAAAAGCCAGGCTCTGGGATCAGAGGAGGTGGGACCCCTTGGCAGGCCACAGGAGGGTGGGAGGTAGCACAGACCACAACAGACCTCCCACTCGGCTAGCGAGGGCTCAAAGCCACCTCCTGATAGGTAGCAAACTGGGACCCCGGGCATTTTCTGGAGACAGGCGATGAGAGAACAACACGGAGTTCATAGCGGGGCTTCTTAGGCAGGGGCTGGCCAGAGGAGGGGCTTTGGACCCCTGGACTGTGTGGGCGTATGGAAGGACAAATCCCACTGGCCATCTCAGTGAAGGGCTTCATCTCCCCAGAGACAGGGGACTTTGTAGCCTATTCTGTGACAGATTGATGACAAGCCTTCATCTTGCTTTTCCCACACTCGAGCTTATAGCAGACCTTCAAAGAGCCCTTTGGGAGAACAGCCCGGGAGGCTGGATGAGCAAGTTCGGTGAACTGACCTCCCTCTGAGGAAGACTTTTCTCGGGGGGCTGCCCCTGGGTTTGGCATTCACCTTATGACCTTGGTTTATGGGGTAGGGGGCTTCTACTCCTTGAATCGGGATTCCTTTCATTGGGAAAACCAACGCAGGAAATAACCAAGACTTAGGAGACAGGCCCATCCCCCCTGCCCCTTGCCTTCGCGTAGCCCCTCCCTGTGCACAGGCCCTGAGCATGAAGGGGAAGGGGTGGGCAGGGGAAATGGCCCCCAATGTGGGCTCCCCATCCAGCAGGGGAGGGGCCTCCCAGCCAGCCTCCTTGTCCGTCCTGTGCTCTCATCATAGAAGCGGATCCAGCGGCCCCGATTCTTGCTTTCTCAAATCCCTGGAGAGTCAGGGGTGGAAGTCCCATGGTCACTCTAAGTGGCCTCTGGAAGCCCCTGTGGGTCACAGGAACTAGACCATAACAGGCAGGGCGTGCAGGACACTTCCCTCCGCAGACTTGATCAGGGATGAAGGACAAGCCAGCTCGTCATTTCCAGCTTGTGTACGTGCCCCTGGGTGGGGTTGAGGACAGGGGCTTTCTCATGCACCAGCTTTCCCCAAAGACGAGTCCACTGTCCATTCTGAGATGAAGGAATGGACCACCCCAACCTGTGCCCAAAGGTTCCCACACGCTCTAGGCCCCTCTGGCAGGAAGGACCCACCACGGCTTTAATCCCGTTGAGGCGTTCATGGGGACACTGAGTCAGCACCATGGTCTGGCTGATGCTCTTTAGTTAAGCAGGTCCCTAGCTCTGCGATCACATGGCTCACCACTTACCCCTCATCCTCCCTGCTGTAATAGCCATATTTAAAATTCAAATTTCATTTTTTTTAAAAAAAAGAGTTGATTGCTTGATTGTGGTTGATCTTTCTGAAGAGGCTGGGAATTACCGTTTAATATGAAATGATGCGTAGCTCATGCCTGCAAGCAAAAGACCCACAATGGAAGTCTGCAGTTGTGCTTGTGGGTTTCTGGCCTCTGCCCGTCCCCCACCCCAACCTCTTTCTCTTCCAGCTGTGCCCAAAGCGGGAACACTCGTCGGAACAGCCACCAGCGGAAGACCAACCAGCAGGAAGAGAGCTGCCAGAACCTGACGGACTTCACCTCGGCCCGGGTGCCCAGCAGCCTGGACATATTCACGGCCTATAACGAGACCCTGCAGTGTTCACACGAGTGCGTCAGGGCGTCTGTGCCCGTGTACACCGACGAGACGCTGCACTCGACGACGGGGGAGTACAAATCCACCTTTAATGGAAACCGGTAAGCTTGGGCTCTGCTAGACCCTGCAGCTGTGAAGCTCTTGGTGGTCCCGACCCCCGGGGGCCACGGTGGCTGAGCTGAGAGCTGTTGGTCAGTTTAGGTCTTCCCTGAGGTGGCTTTGAGGGCCCGAGCCAAGGCGGACTGCTAATGTGGCAAAAGGAGAGAGGCAGGGTTGACAGCAAACAGGCGTTCAGCTGCTCCCAGAGAACACAGTGGCTGGAATTTCCTTCTAGACCCCTGGCCGTGGGCAGTGGTGGGAAATGCATAGTCTCCCAGCCCTCGCTCTGAGCTGTCATCCTTCATGCCCCAGAGCTCAAAGGCCAGTCCCGTGGTGGTGATCGGCCTCCTAAATATCAACAGATGACAACAGCCTCCTACCAGAGTCAGTGTCTCTGAGCCCTGTCAATAAAACGTCAGTGGCAAATTTAGCAAAACTATCAGATACCGACCAGACTCCCGGACCGGACGTGTGTTACTAAATGCTTCTCCTTTTTTATTATTCATGTGTAATCCCTCAAAGAAAATATACCCCACAACCACCTGTGAGAATGTTTAAGAAACCCTTGAGTCAGCTTTCAAAGGTTTGTCCAGAATTAAATTAAAATATCAATAAGCTTTCCTTTAAGTGAGCATACATTTATGCATCATTTTGTAAATTAAAATAAAACAATCTCCAACAACTTGAAGAAAGGAGGAGGCTGGGAGGCTGCCTCGAAGGGTCCACCATGAGCAACAGAATTAACACCTAGGGTAACACTGCCCCAGGCCCCCGGAAAGGGCTCCCCTGGAGCCCAGGGCGAGGTGACTGGACTCGAGTTGTTTTAGAAGGGGCTGGCTGCATGCTCCCTTTCGTTCTATTTGCTGATTTGTTCAGGGGCCTTGGAGAGCGAGGGCTGCTGGGGCTGTCACATCCATGGTTAATGTGTCTTTGTCCTGTTGGCTAGAATGAGCAGATGTTCCTGAAATACCTTCTGGCCACGCCTCTTCTTGCATGTCCACGTTGCATTCTGCCATCTGTGATATTCTCTGTCTTAGACGTTCCCTTTCCTTGCAGGGGAGGACGGTGGCACTCAGAACCTCAGAACTGTTGTTCTAAACCTCAGTGGTTTTACACTCAGACATTTGGGGAGCTCATGGGTGCCATTCCAGCCTTCCAGAAGGCTGAGTTCACAAATAACTGGCTAACCGATTTCCAAACCATTTCACTGAATATGTGGATGTTGGCTTGGATATGAATCTGGGCCAGCGACTGCTTGGGCTGTGTGGGTAGAGGGCAGAGGGCCGTGGGCTGGCCTCTGGTGCTTCACTTTTCCCACCTTCTGTGCTTGTGTTGTGCAGGGAGGTGGGGTGGGGGGATGTCCAAGAGCGGAGTTGGCATAGCTGGTGCTCTCAGGCCCTGGCACGGAAGCATCAGATGGAACGAGTTCTTGCCTTTTGGCCCAAGGTCATGCTCTGTTGAGTTTCACGGGCCTTGGGAAATAATAGCTTAGTCTCAAAGGTGACAAAATATGGGGGAGACATTTTGGGAGCCAGGTTCCATCCTTTCTGTCATGTGCAATAAAGTGGGTCAAATCTGCCATCAGAGGCAGAGACTCCAGGCTCTGGGCTAATCCTGCAAATTCAAAAACGAAAATCTGGAGACGGCACAGCCTGCACAGCAAAGTGCTCGTGTGCCCAGATCCCTCGGTCTGTGTCCTCCAAAGCCTCCCAGGGTAGAGAGCATTCGTGTGTGAGGACTTCTCCCAGCCACAGGGAATGAGGGGGGTCCCTTCCTGGCAAGGCCAGGAGTCCACATTAGTGCTTCCTTTCTCAAGAAGCCAGTCAGTCTCCACCGCAGGCCTGCCCCGGCTTGCCTGTCATGTGTCAAGTACCAAAGCCCATTTTTCTGTTCACCGCAGACCCTCCTCTTCTGATCGGCATCTTATTCCTGTGGCCTTCGTGTCTGAGAAATGGTTTGAAATCTCCTGCTGACTGGCCGAAGTCTTTTTTACCTCCTGGGGGCAGGGCAGACGCCATGTGTCTATTTCATGGTAGGTACCTCTCTTTGGACATTCCTGTTTTCATTCCCTTTCCTCCCCTCCCCACTGCCCTCCCCTGCGCTCTTTGGGATAATTGGGAACCATTTTAGACATCGTGGGTGGATTTCCAATGGCATCGCTTCTCTGAACATGAGCCAGGGACCTGGCCTTTTGATCTTGATGTTGGATTTGGTAGAAGTGCCTTCCCCATCCCGGGGGAGGAGAGTAACAGACGCTCACACACCCTGATTCCACGTCCTCACTATTCTTACCAGTGCCACTCCTTCCCTCAGGAAGGCCACGACGCGCGTGGCCTACATGGCAGGGAAAGTCATTCCCCGAAACAAGCGACAATTACAGCTCTCTTTTCCCGCAACAGGAAGAGATTAGGGCAGCGGCTAGGGAGGCAGGAATCGCGCCCCCGTCACATGTCTTTACATCGGGGGAGGGCGCAAGGCAGAATTAAAATACAATTTTGAAATATAAAAATAAAAGATAAGAAAGAAAATGATAAAGAGAGAAAGGGAAGAGTTGAGACATCTACTAATCTGAAGCCAGGAACCGGCACCAAAACAGGATGAATTTTCCACGCTCTGCTGGATGGGAACATTTGGTTTGCTTTCAGTGATATTAACTTTAATGCTAACGTTAAATTGCCTCCTTCTGTGCTGAGTCTTCGGAGCACTCGGGCTGCTGAGGGGAGAGAGCATTTCGCTCTCATGGCCCCACATCCCATGCGTTCTATAAGCACAGCCCATGGGTGCGACCTGGGGTTTTCGTGTGGGTTTCATGGTTCTTTTCGATGCTGGGCTTTCTCTGCATCCTCATCTTGCTTCCTTCCAAAGGTGACCTCTGATCCCTTCCATGATCCCATCCTGTTTCTAGGATGAAATACCAATATTTGAAAATAGCTTTTTCTTACTTTTTGCCCACCTTCTGATATGGAGGACTGAATGGACAACGTCCTCAGGGGCCCGGGGACAGGGAAGGTCTGGAGGACTCAGCCGGCTGCACCTAGCTGTGGCCGGGGAACCGGCTATCGTCAGAGAGGGGAGTGAATCGGTCAGTTCCTCATCCTGGCACTAATGGACCGCGTGTTTGCTCCAAATCAAATCTCCGGCCCTCACTCCTTATCCTGAAGCCAACATGATCTGCCAACTGGCAAAGAAATGTAATTAGATTAGAATGGGAACCGAGCTGCCCTGCAAGGGCCTCTGCTGCGGCAGGTAAGAGGCAGGTTGTCCCCACCATTCAATGGGGGGATGTGCAGCCTAGAGCATCCGTCAGAGGCCAGTGCCTTTGTCTGCCTCACCGCAGCTCCCCTCATGAAGGGAACCCCCTTTGGAGTGCCAACCAAGCTAGCCACAGCAAGCCGGCTTGCTAGCCGTGTAGTCCTCGACCCGCCTGGTAAGGCCTCTGTAGGGACTGGGTCCTGGTGGTTGCCAGCATCTCTGTTATGATTTTTAAAATTTGTTAATGTGTAATTCATTGACCTGGGAGATGCAGGGCCTTAGGGTCAAAGACCCTCAGTCCCTTTTGCCAAGAGCCACAGGCCCACAGAACTGGAGAGGTCAACTCGAGCGGACAGCTCCCTAATATAGATACTTGCACGGCAGCTCGTGGAACACTTTTTACTTGCTCAGTCCTCCCAGCAATCTCGTTTACAAGTGGGGAAACTGAGGCAGGGGGCGGTTAAATGACTTGGCCGAGGTCAGCTCCCTAGGGGAGAGGGGACAGCTTTCTAATGTTTGCACGACAGCTCGTGGAACACACTTTACTTACCCAGTCCTCCCAGCAATTCCTTTTACAAGTGGGGAAACTGAGGCAGTGGGCGGTTAAATGACTTGGCCGAGGTCAGTCAGGTTGTAAGTGGTGGGGCTGGATCACCCGATGGCTGCCTGGCTCCGGGACTTCCCCGCCCACTCCAAAGGCCTGAGCCCAGGGATCCTTCTTTTCCATTAGAACAGGAAGCTGCAGCGCTGACTTTTCAAAAAAAAAAGATAAAATAGGGCAGAAAAAAGGTGTTTTATTTACTCATCTGTCCCAGAAAACCTTCGTGTCTCATCAGCCTGGTCCTCCCCTTCCAGCAGCATGGGGCACTGAAGACCCCCCAGAAACACTGTTGGTGGGGGCTATCCCTATGCTGCAGCCCCAGGCAAAGGCAAGAGATACGGGTGCTCCCAGATGGGCCCCAGGTGGACCCCGCTTCCCAGCTGTGCCTGAGGAGCTGTTTCGGGACCACCAGCATTTACACAAGGAAACATCTCTGCGTCTAAAGAGCTGACCCCTCCCTGTGGCTCTCAGGTCAGGTAGGTCGTCCGCAGAGTTCAGAAGACCCTGTGAGACTTACTGAAGGCAGCTGCACTCAGCCTCGGAATCGGCCGACACGAAGCCACAGCCCACTCCTGGTGGCTTCCTCAGTAGCTGCGGACCAGGAGGGCTACGCACACAGCCTCGTTAGTCCTTGATAAATGCTTATAAGATTCCGTTGCCGCTTGCGGGACAGACCGTTTATCACTGACTAGGATGAAAGCATTGGGATTCTAAGTATCCCCTGAATCTTGCAATTAATGCCTGGACATGAGCATCGGGTGCAGAATAGCCAGAAACATCTCTCAGATTTGCTGGGGTACTTATTGTGCCTAAATAAATAGCAATTAATACTAAAACATTTAATTAAGGCTTAAGAGCCAGTGGAGCTACTTCTCTCTCGTATGGCTGGGAAGCCTCTCCAAATGCATTTGTAATGATGATGCGGTCGTTTGTTACCACACCATTGTCTTCTAAGTCTAATCCATGTGCATGTTTGGGACCCAAAGGCAGCCAAGTTCATTTTCCTGCAAGTGGTTGTCCGGAATGCCAGTGGCTCTTGGGCAGATGTGGACCCTAGATTTGATAGCTTCCAACACATTCTTGCCTCAGACCACCTTCGTGGTGGGGCCAGATTGCTCTGGACAAAGTGAAGCTGGCCTTTATGCTCCAAGGAAGGGGACCTCGAGAGCAGGTCTGCATTGGCTCTCGGACTAATTCACGGTCATCTTTCATGCAGCAGGTAAATTTCAGCAAACCTCGTTAACGTTGATCTCTTTCCCTTTGCCAAGGCCGCTTCATTCTGAACGGAGCCTGCAAGGTCATAAAAGCTGTTGAATCCAAAGCAAGTGAGAAATAAATCATGCATTATTATTATTTTCAAAAACACATTGAAGACATAACTAATAAAAAATGAGAAGTGCACCTGTGCCTTCCCACTTTGTTCTTCCAAAATGTACATTAATAGAATATCAAACTTTTGTTATTCAAAGGAGCCTATTTTTCAAAGCAACATCCATACCTTTCTGGAAGCTGTGCTTGCTGAGCTGAGAACGGTACCATGAAAACTTTGGGAGAAAGTGGCCACTTCAGATTGTCAAGAAATTCTGCTGTGCCCCAGGGATACCTGGCAGTAGCCTGTTTGCTTTTTTTTTTTTTCCCGCAAAAGCAGACATTGGTCATTACACCCAGTGACCCACTGTGAAGCATACAGCCCAGCAGGGCCAGGCCAGCCGAGGATCTCCTTCCAGGCAGCAGAGGGCAGAATTTATCCCAGATCCCGATCTGGAAGATGGCTTTGCAAGATACACACAGCTTCCCTTTTTGGCCAGGGAACCTCGGGTGGATGTTCACCTTCAGCCACGTTATTTTCCAGCCATGGGGTCCAGGCCCCACCTTATCTGTCTTTCCCAGCTGGCCCGGGATCCTCAGTCCTTCTCTGGGCTTAGTGCCAAGATGAGAGGCTCACGTGCTAGTGTGGCACAGAAAAACCCAAGAAGCTGAAGTTTGAGCAGCAGAGTTTTGGCAGAACATGGACAACGTGAGACCCTCCTCCTGGGCCAGAGGCTGTGACCACACCTTGGTCTTGCAGGAAACCTCTCCACCCTCTGCAAAGCCAGCGTGGCTCTGGAAATGGTCATTCAAGGTGCAGGATTGGCACCATCTCTCTCTCTGTCTCTCCCCCTCTCTACCTCTCTTTCTCTTTTCCGTCCTGAGACACAGAGCAGAGAGAGATGCCTGTAGTCTTGGAAGAGGCTCCCTTCCCTGCATAGCCGGGGATGTCTGGCGCTCGGGGCACAGGCTGCCACCCACTCACTGATCTTCCACGTCGTGTCTGTGGCTTCTGGCATCAGCATCTACCTGTAGTCAGTCCCCGGAGGTGGTTTCCTGCCATTAAGGATGGGTCTCAGGGACTGAGGACAAAACTGTTTCACACCCCTGCCGCGTCTCTGAGCCTCATCCAGTGTTGATTCCCTGCTCCAGGCCAGGCACAGAGCTGGAACCTGCATGAACCAGTGGTGAACAGGCAGGAGACCCCTGTTCTCAGGGTGCTGTCGTGCCAGCAGGGGATGCCTTGCACATCTGTCCAAATAAGCTGGATGCAGATGGTCCCATGCCTGAGATGTCACCAAGCAAGTGCTCCAGGAGACAGAAGGAAAATAGGGGATGTGTGTAGGAAGGAATGGAGGCATCCAAGAAGGCCTTCCCAGGGAGGTGATCTTTCCAGCCAAACCCTGAAGGATTGGAGGCTTGAGATTTGCAACGTGAAATCAAGGAACCTGGAACGTTGAGAGGAAGAAGAAGAGGAAGAGCGAGGTGGAAAGGTGGCCAGGACCCAGGGCAGAAGGATCTGATTAGCCAGCATGGGAAGGACAGGAGGCTTTTTTTTTTTTTTTTTTTTTTTTTTTTTGAGACAGAGTTTCACTCTGTCGCCCAGGCTGGAGTGCAGCCACTCAATCTCGGCTCACTGCAACCTCCACGTCCGCATTCACACGGGAGACTTTCACGTGGGAAAGTGGGAGGATGAAGTCTACCTGGGAGCACCTCCAGAGCCTGGCCAGACAGACGTAAGGATTGGAAGCTGCTCCTCCGGGCTTTATTCTCCTGTTTAAGGTCAGGATCAAGGACTGGAAAGCAACCAGGGCCAAGGTTCATTTAGGAAATCATTCTTATTAAGGTGGCAGCCATATGACTTATGGTCCAACCCTGAACACATTCCAGAGAGAAAGGTTGGCCTTGTGAATCATCAATGATCAGGGAACACAGGGACAGCAGCTCACAACTGGTGACTGTCCTGGGACACCAGGACCCAGTGTAGGGTCTCCAAGCCCCAGGATTTTTATCTCCCTTTTAAGAAAACTTGTAATTGTAGTAAATATATGTAACATAAAATTTATCATTTTAGGCCAGGCGTGGTGGCTAACACCTGTAATCCCAGCACTTTGGAAGGCTGAGGCAGGTGGACCACCTGAAGTCAGAAGTTTGAGACCAGTCTGACCAATATGGTGAAACCCCGTCTCTACTAAAAATATAAAAATTAGCCAGGCATGTGGTGAGTGCCTATAATCCCAGCTATTCAGGAGGCTGAGGCAGGAGAATCGCTTGAACCCGGGAGGCGGAGGTTGCAGTGAGCTGAGATCGTGCCACTGCACTCCAGCCTGGGTGACAGAGCAAGAATCTGTCTCAAAAAAAAAAAAAAAATATATATATATATATATATCATTTTAACCCTTTATGGGTGTCTAGTTCAATGGCATGAGTGACTTTACCATGCTGTGCAGGCATCTTCACAAGCCAGCCCTTCACCTCTCTCATCACCCTGTATTAAAACTCTGCACCCACTCAATACTCACTCCCCGTCTCCCCCCATCCCCTGGCCCCCTATTCTACTCTTTGTCTCTGTGAATTTGGTGGCTCTGGCACTTTCTATAAGTAGAATCATACAGCATTTGTCTCCACATTTTTTAACTTTCAAAAAAATTACCAAGATATAAGAGGGATATTTCTCTCTGTATTGTAATAATTACTTCATTTTTCAAGCCCCTCTTCCCCAGATCCAGGGAATGTGGAAGAGGTGGGCGGGGGTGGGGCACAGCTGGAGTAAGGCTACCAAGAGTGATCTGGCACTGACCCAAAGGCACGTCCCCCGCCCCCCCCCCGTGTGTGTGTGTGTGTGTGTTTGTGTGTGTGTGTGACACAGCCTCACTCTGTTGCCCAGGCTGGAGTGTAGTGGCACCATCTCAGCTCAGTGCAACCTCTGCCTCCCAGGTTCAAGTGATTCTCATGCCTCAGCCTTCCAGGTAGCTGGGATAACAGGTGCGTGCGCCCATGCCTGTCTAATTTTTGTATTTTCACTAGAGATGGAGCTTCACCATGTTGGCAAGGACATCTCCTTTCTTTACATGCAGTGACCCCTGTGCCCACAGCAGCTGGTTCTCCCACAGTAGCTGAGCAGACACTCTACTGTAGCCTCATGGAGTTGTCCACACGGGTGTCATTTGGAGGCAGCAAGCGGGAAGGTGACGCCCAGGGCCCAACCTCTTATCCAGACGCAGAGGGGTCCAGGGAAAGACCCAGCCTCTCATCTTCACCTTCACCTTCAAATGAGTAGACTCTGGCACACTGAGGCTCCTGGAGATGACAGGGACACCGTGCTGATGATCAGGGACACAGTGCTGAGCAGGAGGAGCTGTCCTGGGGCCTGCCAACCTCCCTGTCCACTCCTAGGATGTGTCTGCAGAAGGCAGGCCTGTCCCACCTGGAGCTCTTCCTCCCCAGTCCCAACCAGAATCACTGCTGTGGGCTCAGTTGATTCAGGGGAGAGAAAGCCACACTCTTGTCTTTGGGAAGGACCAGGGAATGGACCCAGGACTGGCAGTCACTGAACTCACCTGGGGAACTCTGAAAACCCATGTTCACAGGCACCACCCTGAGAACCTGATTCCAGGTCTGCAGAGGTGGGCCTGGGAATCTGTATTTCTGCAGAGCTCCCACGATGGTGATGATGCAGCCGGTCTGGCCGCATGCTGTGCCTGCAGCTGCTGGAAAACTTCTAGAGCTCCCACTGAGTGCTTTTCCGACTTCACTTTGGGATCAGCGGGTACACCCGCCCCATCCTACCACTTTTCTGATACGTGTCATCTGCACAGATGAGGATGCGGTAGCCTTTTGTTTCTATTATTGAGGGTCCTAATTGCCTGTAGTTGAGAGGAGCTCTGAGTGACCGCAGAGGGACCCAGACAGCACCCCATCCCTGTGACGGAGACGCAGCTTTGGGCAGAAGGTCCCCCGGGGGGGACCGTGATGTGTTCCAGCTCACGTGGCCGTGCCCGGGGTGACTCCCTGAGGGATGCTGACCTACTGGGGGTTCTCACTCAGCCCGGGAGACTGCATTTTCCGTTTTCTGAGGCTCGGGCTGGCTGGGTGGCAGCCGCCCTTCTCAGCCTGCCTGCTGAAGGTGGCAATCGCAGTCAGATCACCCGACCTGCGCCCAGGTGGGACTCGCCTTGTCTCTCTTCAGCAAGATCACCTCTGGGGAGATACGGGAGCAGGATTTCCTGATGCAGTCCATTTCTCTCTCCTGAGTCCTGGCCTCGGGGAGCCTGCAGCTGAGCAGTGGACGGACACAGACTCCCTTTCCTTCTGCAGCAAAGGAGTGGAACAGGCCCCATGCCACCCCCCACAGGAGGAGGCTGGACAGGGAGTGAGCAGGGCTGCCACACTCAGGCCCTCTGACGTGCACGCCTGGGACCAGATGCCCCGGCGCCCCCACCATGAGTTAGTGGACGAGGTGGTCCCAGCCCCTGGTAGCAAGCTCAGAGCTCTGTAGATGACCGGAATTCACACAAGATTCAGGCCCCCACTTCACACCCCTGGGATTCCCAGTGTTTCTTCCAGTTCCTGCTGACCAGTTCTAGTGAGGTCTTGTCCACGTTCCAAGGACCCCTCCATGTCAGTGAACCGATAAAGGGAGCGACCGGGCTCTGCACGCAGGGGTCCTGTGTCGGGGGGTCCTGGTCGCCCGAGAGCCCCATGGACTTGTCGCGCCCTCGGCCTGCTGCCATTTAATCTCTTCTTGTTTTCTTTCCACACAGGATTCCGTTGGTGAACCTGTAAAAACAAAACAAACAAAACAAAACAAAAAAGACAAAACCTAAAACTAAGCTATCTAAGGGGGAGGGTCCCCGCACCTACCACTTCTGTTTGCCGGTGGGAAACTCACAGAGCAGGACGCTCTAGGCCAAAATCTATTTTTGTAAAAATGCTCACGCCTATGGGTGACTCTGCCTTCTCCCCGAGTTTTCTTTGGAGAACAGAAAGAAGAAACGAAAGAAAGAAACTGGAGGCAGAGAGACGAGGATACCCAACGAAAGGGACGGGAGGAGGCATCCGAAACCTAGGATTCGTCCTACGATTCTGAACCTGTGCCAATAATACCATTATGTGCCATGTACTGACCCGAAAGGCTCGGCCGCAGAGCCGGGGCCCAGCGAATCACGCGGAGAAATCTTACAGAAAACAGGGGTGGGAATCTCTTCCGATAGAGTCGCTATTTCTGGTTAATATACATATATAAATATATAAATACAAACACACACACGCACACACTTTTTTTGTACTGTAGCAATTTTTGAAGATCTTAACTGTTCCTTTTTAAAAAAAGAATTGTGTTATAGGTTACAAAATCTGATTTATTTAACATGCTTAGTATGAACAGAATAAACCAGTGTTTTCTACTTTGGCAACTCACGTCACGCACATATTACACACACGTGCGCATACACACACAATACACATACATGCATATAGACGCATCTATTGGAAATGCAGTTCCACAGGTGAGCATGTTCTTTCTGGTGACCTGGTATTCCATCACCGTTTACCCCAGGGGACAGCCTCGACCCAGACAAGGAGGCCCTTAAATGACAGCCTGCATTTGCTAGATGTTTGGTGAGTGGCATCAAATGTGTGACTTACTATCTTGGGCCAGAACTAAGAAAGCCGTGGTTTTATATATGTGTGTGTATATATATATGTTTTTGTGTGTGTATATATATATATACACACACATGCATACATATGTGTTTTTTTTTCATTTAAATGTTGGAAGATGCTGCCTAACAGCCACACTCACATTTATGTAGCTGGTTGCTTACAAACGGGCCTGAGCCCTGGGTTGGGTGGGTGGTGGATTCTTGGACGTGTGTGTCATACAAGCATAGACTGGATTAAGAAGTTTTCCAGTTCCAAATATTAAAGGAATATATCCTTACGATGTGTGTGTGTAATGTCAGGGCAGAACTTAGACATACGTGAAGGGCCCCAGTTGGTTTGAAAACGAAAAATCGTCATTCTGTGTGCAAACCACGCAGGCGGCCCCACAGCCCGGCCTGTGCTGCGTTGCCTTCCCTTGCGCAGGTGGGCAGGTGTTGCCCGCTTTTTCTAGGGCCCCAACGGTGTCTTGGAATCTTGGGGGAAGCCTCGGCAGAGATGCCATTCTCCTGTCAGCTTCCACTGGCCGATGGATGCTTCTGTTTTGTCATCGAGAATCCTACTGTAGAACTACCCAGTGGAAACGGGCCCCAGACCCGAGCCTCAGTACAGAGAATCCCAACCACACACACTTTATGAAAAATACTGCCATGCTGCTGGGCCTTCCTCACAAGCCTCACCTGAGACGGGCTCACTGGTGGCCCAGACTTGCTGTCAACAGGGAGTGCTGTCGGGATCTAGGGATGCATCTCGTGGCCCACGCTGTGCCTCCTTGGAGGATGTTTCCTGTCTATGGGAGATGCCTAATGTGGTGTGGGTCCCTGTCTCCAAAGACTCTATTTCTCACACATGGCCCAGGTGGAACTTTAATTTCAGCAGTAGAGTGCATGAGGCGATTCAGTGAAGTGTCGCAGGCCAGGCGAAAAGGTTAAAGATGAGGCAGACAGCTGACCTTACTGCCCTCACTGGCCAGGCTGATGACCTGATTCTTCCCTCGGGTTCAGTCTCCCTCTGAAACACCTTGAGATATGCTTCAAAAGTTCACTTTTGTATCTCCTGAAACACGTGAACCTAGAGTCATGCCTCTGGAGGGGAAAGGGCTGTTTCTGTGACACAGCAGTGTTGAGATCTGTATCCATGGTATTGCTCACAAGTTAGGAAAAGTTGTTCTTTAGTTTTTGTTCTGTTGTTTTCCACCCCCAAGCTTTGGCACATCCAGAGACAATGCAAACATCCGCCACTGGCATTTGGCCATCTCCAGGTTCCTGGCACTCACCTGCACGGCGCTCCAGCCTGCAGCTCTCTCCGTGCGCCATCCGGCCTCGTCCATCCCATTCTCCTTCAATCACTCCCTTCCGCTGAGGTGGGCCTCCTGACTCCAGGTGAGCACAGCGTGGTGCGAGTGTGTGGTGAGGGCTGGCAGCGTCCAGCAGGCAGTGGGGTTGCTGCTTTGGTCTCTGATGTTCTGAGCTCCAGAGTGAGCCCAACCGAGGAGGAGGTGACAGCAGGGGGGCCCCGTTGGTTCATTGACCATGAGAACCCAGGATTCCCGAGGGACTCCTGGTATCTGCTCTGTCATCTCCCAGCTGCTCAGCCCCCTTCTCCGACCATGGGTGGCACCCTGGATGCCCTGAACTCTTTCCTGGGTCCATGAGACATAGAGCCTTGGAAGGAAGCGTAAAGCAACAACCCTCTTGTCCCCCGTCAGAGCCACAGGTTCAAGGTAGGGCTGTGAGACCCACAGAGGCACAACCACCAGACAAGCCAATGCGTGCCCATTCTACACCTGAAAGTCTGCTTCTGTACCGACATGACATCCGTCAAGGTAAATCCACACAGGTGAAGGCCGCTATTTCTGGATGATTGAGGCAGTGTATGGAAAGACGTATTATTTTACTTTTTTAAATGGTTACCTGCTCTCCCAGACCCCTCAACAGGGATCATCGTCTAGGTAAGAGGAGATAGTGAGTGAAAGTGCCTGGGCCTTGGAGACGCAGCCCCACCCACGGTGAAGTCTGCACCAGGGCACGGAATTGTCCTGCTTCGGGCCTTAGGTATATGTAATGCCCATGCACTTTGTGTGTCGGTGGCTGCTGCGTTGGCCTGATCAGTCCTTCTGCACCTTGGGGTAGTGTCTCAAGCTAGTTGTTGTCCTCTTTCCCCTGCTTGGCCCCTGGAATTCAGAGTCTAACAGTAGACACCTCCCTTCCCCCACCCGAGGCCTGGTCCTTACCTTTGCTTGAGCTTTCATTCCTCAAGAAAAGAACTCCAAGGAAGGGTGACGTGGTTTGTTAGGGTTCCCCAGTTTTTGTCCACTTCCATCTTATTCCTTGGAGATCCCACAATCGCAAACCCCCTGGCAGCCTCCTGGCACCTGCATTTGCCCTTAAAGCTTTAGAAACAGCTGGGAATGCAATCTTTGTTGTGCAGTCCAGTCCATTTCCAGACGAAGTCGCTGCCAATCTTCCCGTGCTTGGTGTCGCTTTTTTCTGATTGGAATATGCGTGTCATTGCTCTTGTTTCCGAGTTTGGTGTGAGAAAGGCGGGGTTCTCCAGGCATGGTCGGGGAGCTTCCTCACCGTTTTCCATTGGGCTCAGATTCCAACCATGACCGAGACAAAGCCAAGCCTTCTCACGCAACGTGGAAGCATAGTGACACCCTGGGGTGTGTGGAGGTGGCTGCTGTTGTTCCTATGTACTGCCTTCCTTGCACACAGAAGGGAGAGGCCACTTAGGGGAACTTGTCTTCTCCAAAGTACTTCTAGTTCTTCCCAATCTTGAATTTGAGTGGACTTCTCTTATTACACTCAGCTTCCAGAAATTCACTCCAGTCCTTCCTGGAACATTGTGAAATTGGAAACCTGGACTCATCAGCAAACCCCACCCAGTCTTTGAATCGGGACACCAGGAAACCCATTACTACGAATGTGATCTTACCATCTTAAATCAATCCTTTCTTTCGAAAATACATGACTCTTTCACAGCCATATTTTAGCATCAAGAAAAGCCATGCTTTCAGGGGTTGGTCGTCAGCATTTTGTGTGCGATGCCTAAGGTGTAGACTGTGTTAAAAGGTGAACACACCAAAGGATCGACCCTGTCACTTTGGATGGTCTCTGTTTTGACCCTGTTGCCCATGGAGAGGTATTTTACCCTTTTGCTTCTTTGCCCAGGTGGTCTAGGATTGTCTGTAGCTCAGGAAGGTGGACCGACCCTGTATCTTGAAAGACAAGACCAGGAACCAGGAGTGAGGCTGGGACTCTCACTCAGTGGGACTCTCACTCAGCCTTTTCATGGTCAGGCTTGGTCTTCCCATACTTATTTCAAGATGGCACCAGGACACACCTTCTTTTGACCACCTGTTGACACCATCACCCTCTTTCATCAAGGTGATCTCTTTCATCAGGGCGTACGTGAGATGTGATGCTCCACTCGACTGTCTCTCCCCTACCCCTGCCCCCTTCCACAAAGCCATTTCCCAAGTCACAGTGGGAAAAGATACCAAGATGCCTGATTTCTTGGACCATTCTTGTTTCAGCACGTGAGTTCTTTAAGACACTACTCACATATGCCACTGGAGAGAAACAACCCATTCTGGATCACCGTAATGAGCTGATCAGTCATTCATCCTCTTCTTCAACAAATACTTGTTCCACTTCTACCACACTGGCCATACAGTCGGAGGCAAGATGAGCACAGTTATGCCCTTGTGGGTCTTATATTCTATAGTAGAAGGAGGTAGATGGTTAATGTGAAAGAAAACCAAAATAATTTCCAGAGAGAGAAGCGGCAGGAAGAGAACAGAGCAGAGTGATGGGGCCAGGGTGCAGAGAAGGAGAGAGGGGAAGGGGGAGAGAGTGGCAGGGATTGAGGGGGAAGAGAGAGAGGAAGAGGTTGTCTGCATCTCCTCCTGCCACCCATCACCTACTGGGAAATTATCACTTGCTGCTTGAGGGTTGGTCTGGTGTTGGATGGAGCAAGAAGGCCTTGGTCTTAGCTCTTGGATTAAAAACTCAGTGCAGAGCTGAAGATAAGACATCGCAGTTGTTACGATGCCTGGTTCTTCACCAAATTCCTCAGCCATTCCAGCAAGAGTGGAAGCAGAGGGGCAGGGGCAGGATGAGGGCTGCTGTCCTGGAGATGAGCTTGCCCCATCCCTGGGCACTGGCTCTGCCCCATCCCCTCCCCATGTTGGTCCCACCTGTCAGGTTGCCAGGCCAACCAGGTTTCAGGTCAACCAGGTCTCAAGGAGGAAAAGGGGGTTCAACGTCAGTGACTTGGCCCAGAGGGCACGGGCACCATGGGGGTGCCATTCCTCTTGGTGCCAAAAGACAGCTGCCTCTCCAGAAGCTCCCCCAGCACTGAGCGTACTTAGTGGCATCCTTCTTAAACAGCATCTGCTTTTAAGTAAGTAGCTATTCCAAAACATGCCGTGATTCATGTAATTTTTGAGTGGTTACTTTGGTGCAGTTTGTCAATTTGCTCTGCCATACTGTTTTTTGATTGTTTGTTTGTTTTCCAGTGTAAATAGCACAGCCCACATAAATGAGCCAAACTCATCATCTGAGGATCTTTGATTATTCTTCCCCACTTATTGTACATTGATGTGCCGCCTGCTAGGAAGATAAACTCCCTCTTTTCTCACTGTGAGCCCAGATCTCTCTGTTAGTTACACTCAGCCTTATCCGGGGGTCCCAGGGAGGTCTTAAATGATTGTTTGGGGTTTTGAAACATGCTACCATCCCTTCCTTCCAAAGAGCGTGAAGCATGGCTCTGTGTGGTTTTGTGTGTCTGAGTTTACAGCTTGTATTTGGATGTAAGGAGTGACTAAAAACAGGTCTAGGCTGAGATCCGCTGTCTTTTAAAACCCCCCCCCAGCCCTCGGTGGAACAGAAAGAATGAGCTTCTTCTGATCTCAGATCATTCTAGAAAGGTCTCAGCTAGTGAGCACAAAGTAGGCAATCCCCAGAGTTTATACGGGCCTCCATGTGACCAAGCCATCCCTAGCTAGGAAACTTAACTCTTTGCACAACCTCCCTTTATTCCGAAGGGCCCATGGGAACATGGGAGTAGTTGCCCTTTGTCAGAGGAGTAGCCCCACCCTGCTCTCTGCCTGAAACAGAAAGCAGCTCCTCTTGGAACAGCCCGCCTGGGGCAGAAGCACTTGAACATCCCATCTTCCATCTTATTTCACTTTGGTTGCAGGGAGTTAAATACATAGGCCACAGCTGACTAAGATAGCAGTGTGCACAATGGTCCCCGGAATATCCAGTGACTCAAGCGATGTTAGTCTTGGGGTCCCTAAGGCAGTAGGGCATGGGGAGGAAGTTTCTCACCATCGATTCCCAAACACATCAGCCACAAGTCCACACTCCACACCTGTAAATGCACAGGCTATGCCCCATTGTAAAGGTGACTGAAGAGAATGTTCAACTCGATGGTGATGGGCCTGTTCTGAAGCTAAAAGCATAAAATGAATCCTCCCTGTAGCTCCATTGCCTTTTCCTCTTGAAGGATTCCCTGCTAAATGTTCTAAGAGTTACTGTGCATAGAATCGAGAGAGCATTTTTGAATGAGCCATAAATCTAAGTCATATATAAGAGGCATAATATAAATTGGACCAAGCTTGCCCATCTGGGACACACAGGTTTATAGAGATTAAACACTAGTGAGTAGCAGGAAAAGGGAACAGTGACTGTATAAATGGCCATATAAATGACCTACTTGTCTTCTCATGTAGGCTGGAATCAGAACCTACGTATGCCATAGATAACAGTCAATTAAATGGGTTAATGTGCTAAGCCAAGAGAGTTCTTAAGACATGCACATGGGACTGGATTAACTCTTGTCGATGTCTTGGATTCCATAGTAAAACATCTGTTAGGTAACATGTGGTGGGAAAGGATGCAGGGAGCATTGGACTGTAGGAAATTCTCCTTTATACGAGTTAATTAGTTTTGTCTCTGGTGGCCCTCTCTTAAAACAGAATCCCCTGGAGACCTGGGTTTTCATGTTGTAATTCAACATCCAAATATTTGCAACATTAAATAACAACTCCGTAGAGACATCGGTCTTGCATGGGCATAAGCAGCTCACACTGGTTAGCTTTTGTCAGATTTCACCATTTCTGCAACAAAATTTCTTAGTGTTGATGTTGATAGCTTCTGGGTTGGCAAATTGGCAGTTCACTCTAGTCTTACTGGGTTGGGCGAGTTCTTGCCCCCAGAAAACTGGGGATAGCTTTGGCCACGGAAGGAGCAAGAACACTATGCAGTCCTAAGCTCTGTTTTTTGTTTTGTTTTGTTTTTGGCACCATTATGTACCGTGAAGACTTACAGCCTCTGCTAATACAGCATAGGGGACACTTTGAGGAGCCCCAGCATCATTGTTTGAAATCATTGTACAGGGAACTGCAGGGGTGAATACCATTGTACCAATGCCCGGGCCAGCGTCTCATTTCCTAACAGAATCATCCCGTTCTTGTTCACTCTTCAGTCATCCCAAGCCAAAAGGGAAAATTCAAAACCCACTGTGACACCCCAACCCTAATTTCCAACCTTTGGAGGACTCACCTGGGGCAGGAGGGAGAAAGGGCTTTGCTGAAGTCTCAGGCTGCCGAGAACCACGTACGGGCGTAGCAGCAAGCCAATGGCATGGCTCTTGACAAGGTTTTCTATAGGGCGGCAACTGCTGCTCCCAGGGGAATCCTCTTCTGGTGCCTCCGCAGTCTATTCTGGGGTGGAAATGCCATTCTCTATTATTTCTCTCACATACGTGTGGATTTCTAATATCGAATTATGTGACTGCCTACCACCTAAGGCCTACAAAACAACATGGGAGTTTCTTTCTCGAGTGTGCAGCAAGTCGGCATGAACAGGACCCTAGCAACTGTGGGGAGCAGGATTCTCTAAGGTGCTCTTAGATCCGGTGTCACTTCCACATACAAGCACAATTCTCCCAGTTAAGGGACTGGAAGACAAGCGGGGCAACTGGTTTTGAAAAGCCCGCTGGCATGCCAGAGGGGGTGTTTGGCCACTCCCTCCTTGAATCTAACTGCCACAATCTATCCGCAGATGTGTTTTGTTCTATTTCCGGTTTGTTTTCACTTGTGTTTGCGTTGCTTCCTCTGAAGCCAGAGGATGAAAGGTCCTGGCAAAGTGAGTTATCAGTCAACTGATGATAACTGTGATCCTTAACGATGAATTCCCAGCCTGAGGTGACACACAGAGGTTCAGCATACGTCTCAGGATCTATCACATGTCATGTTGCTTGGTGTGAAGACGAAAGAACAAAGTCCACATCAGTTTCTGCTCCTTCAAACAGTGTGTTGATATAAAACATTGAGATTTGGCAGAAACATGTGCCCAGTGTGCAGCACCAAATACCGGTCTTCCTAGAGGTGTTTTTGTTTTGTTTTGTTTTTGTTTTTGTTTAATTTCCTCTTCTGGCAGCCCCATTTGGATCATTTCTTCTCTTTCTTTCCTGGAGAAACAGGATGGCAGGTGCTGGAGCCCAGAGTGGGGTCACTCTCCAGCTGAAATGATTTAAATGGAAAGGAGAATGACAGCAAAGCCTCACATGAACTTAAATGGCCTTATCAATGACCTTATTAACTTACCACTGGTACCTGGATTGATGAGAGGTGAGTGGGACTAAAAGCCAGGATCAGGATCAGGTTGCTCCACACATTTGCAGAGCAGGAGCCCCGGAAATGTGAGTTAGACCCAGAAAGTATTAAACTGGACATTGAAGGAAGCTTGAGGCCATGCATTGATAACATTTTTAGAGTCTTTTACATTATTTTTTCAAAAGGAACACATGTTTACTGCAAACCATTTAGAAAATACCAATAACCAAACAGAAGGGAAATGTTTGAAAACTTTCAATGGTTTAATTCTGTGGAAACTGTTCACTGAAGGCTGAATGAGTGGGGACGAGTCACAGAGTTAGCACCAGGGACAAGTCTGGCTCCAACGTATGTTTTATGAAGTCTGATGAGCTTTCAAATGCATCTTTGCCAGCTGAACTTGTCATGCACTGAACTTCCCATTGATCATTAGAGTGTCTATGATTAAGTGGAAAAGGCAGTCAACCATTTGGATGTTTGACTTTGACAACATCAAGCATTGGCCATTGGGCACATCTGGACATTGGCATGGAATAAACAGGATGCTCAGAGAAACATCCAAATTATTGACTGAATTTTTCCTATGGGGCATCTCTCTAAGGGTCACAGATCTGAGAAATAGAAGTAGCCAGGTCCATGTTGATGCTCCTAGTGTGTTCAAATAACTCTTGAATTCACCAGGTCTCACTGCATTTATTTAAAGATGGAGCCCTTTGTCCCCTCCTCCTCCTCAGCTCACCCATGGAACTAGAAATTCACAAACCTGAAGCTGAACCACAGGACAAGAAATTAAACAGCAACGGCCACATGGCCTATTTTTTCACAGGTTTTGCATTGAATGTTTTAGAACTTAATCCCCCACCCCCTTACTCGTGTATACCAAAACTGGTTTTATTTTCATTTTCCTAAATTATTTTCTGATACAATAAACTGTTAACTGTTTATTTATACTTTTACAAGGAGCACTTGTTATTTTTCAAAAGGAAAACAAAAGCCTCTCTGTTTTCATGTTCTCCGTATATCTATACCACAGCTGTCTCTCTAGACATATTTATATATCATCTTCTCGAGAGAGTTAACCTCCTGTAGTTTAATGTTATGTTTTTTTCTTTAAATGCATATCATAATCATGTTAATAAACAAAAATGACACAATATATGTGGGTGGGGGCGGGGGGGGGGGGGGCAGGTGGCTGGGTGTGATTTCCGTACAGGTGAACTTTTATTCCAGATTTTTTTAAGTTGTTTCTGTATTTCAAAGCTATGTATTTGGAAAACATTGTAAATGAAACACCTATATTAACTTTCCTGTGTATATTTAGTACTCTGATGTTGCTATTAAAAAAAAAAAAAAACATAATATAAAAAAAAAAGAAGAGAAAAAAGAATTACCATGAGTTCAGGCCATGACCTCATAAGGACTTTTTTTTTTAAATGTTACTTCTTTGTTTATTTTTTAACAATATTATCTGAGACCTCCTCTAAGAACATAGGCGCTGTTTCTATGCCTGTGGTTCACAAAGTCTAAGATTTCCTCCCTGAAATCTTCATTATCTCCAAACCAATGCTTTGCTCAGTTAAACATCTCTGAAAACACTTTGAAGTCGCAGTGTCTGGGCCCTGGGTTTGGTTATTAACTGAATCTGAGTGAACCAGTCAGGTTCTTCTACATTGTACCTGAGACCACAAATGCCCACAAGCTCAGGGTTGGGGGGGTTCCAGTGGCTCCTTTATGGGCAGTCGCAGGCCAGCGAATGTCTTGCAAAGATCCCTGCAGAGGAAACCGTACCCTGGGGAAAAGGTCGGCCCAAGGCTTATAACTGTGCTGGTGCCAAGGCAAAACATTGCAAAGGGCCTCCAGTATCAGAGCCAGGAGATACCTTGCACACTCACAGTATTTGCGGGGTGCAAAAGAGCTCTGCCAACTTTCAGACATGCTCGGATCAGGCAGAGTATATGGGAGCAAGGCCCCTGCCCCTAGGCCAGCAGTTCTCAATGTGGGGTGATTCTCACCCCCACAATATCTGACAATGTCTGGAGACATTTCTGGTTGTTACTACGGGGATGGGGTGCTACCGGCATCTAGTGTGCAGAGTCTAGCAGGCTGGTAAGCACCCCACACAGCACAGGACAGCCCCCCTACACAGTCGTCCAGCCCCGGAGGCTGAGGTTGAGAGACTCCCTCTTACACCTGGGTAGGATGCTGCACTTAGCTTTGCTCCCCGTGGGAGGCAGGGTGATTTTTCACCCTGGTGTGGACTTAAAGGTGAAGCCCTCACATCAATGTCAAAAGTCCCTGGGCCAGCTGAAGCTAAGCCTCAGGGTAAGAAAGCAAGGCTGGCGGGGCAACCTTGTGTTCTAGTGAACCCTGCGGCTCAGCCCCAGTGTACTCTACACCTGCTAAGCACCTTTTAACCTGTCAATGTCTTTTCACATGTTTGAAATTACCTGAACATATCACCAAGGTCGTATGCATCACCCATGTATGACTTTGCCCCATTTGCCAAATGGGGCAGACCAAGCAAGTGACACAGGAGCACGGCTGGTAAGGGGTCCCTAGGCCAGGAGGGGGGTCCCAGTGCACCCAGACCTCATCTAACCCACCTCAGCTCCAGCCGCAGCCTCTCACACCTCCAGACACATCTCCAGAGCATGATTATCCTGCTGCTATGTTTTCTGGCCTGCCTTCCTCTCTTTCTTTCCAGACAGGGTCTTGCTCTGTCACCCAGACTGGAGTGCAGTGGCACAGTCATAGCTCACTACAGCCTCAAACTCCTGGGCTCCAGTGATACTCCTTCCTCAGCCTCCTGAGTGGCTGGGAATACAGGCGTACGCACCATGCCCATCTAATTTTTAATATTTTTTGTAGGAACATGATCTCATTCTGTTATGCAGGCTAGTCTTGAACTCCTGGCCTGAAGCAGTCCTCCTGCCTTGGCCTCCCAAAGCACTGGATTACCTGCATGAGCCACCACGTCTGGTCTGGCCCTTCTTTCTTAATCAAAGCCATTGTCAAGGGCAAGGATCAGTCACAGAAAGATGAGGGGGAGAGGTGAGTCAGAGGCACGGTTGCAGTTTCAGTCAACACCAAGAGCTGATCTGATCTGCACGTAGGAAAAGGATGCACACCAAAGGCCTGCAGAGCTAGAGATGCTCAGCCTTAGGCATCTCCAAGACATAGGAGTGCTGAGGCCCGAACACAGAGTGAAGAGCCTTCTTTACAAGCCTGGTAAAAGCAGCATTTTCCCCTAATTAGCTCTGAAGAGCAGGTGGTGCTCCTCCCCAGTCCCCATCCCTCACCTGGCGGAGAATCAATGGACAATTTACCCAGTGCCTCATCCAGCACCAGGCGCAGGGCACTCGTGACAAAAGCACTTCCATTCCAGCCTCCTCAGCATCCCGCGGTGCCTTTGTCTTCCTCCTTATCCCCACCCCGGGAGCTTCCGTTTGTCTGTGAGGCCAGGGGCTGGCAGATGGCCGAGGTGACCACTGGTTCCCCAGGACACCCTCTCCGGAGTCTGAGTCAATGAGGGGCCTAATGTCCTCAGACACACTGATGAATGGGATACATAACTGTCTTTAACAAGCAGAAAAAAAACAATACCACTTTGGTCATTTAACTGATTTAGACAAATCAACAGCCTGGATACCATTAAAGTAAACTCAATTTGCTCACCAGTGAGAGGGGGAAATTGGAATTCTAGTATCCATTTGCTAGTGCATAGAGCTCTTGCCTTTGAACTGAAGCCAAGACAATAAATACGGGGTCCCAATATGATTGACTAAGTTTGGCAGAGTTGCCTGTGATGGGCTTTTGAACACGCAAGCACAACAGAAACCTTGTGCACTGAACAAGGTTGTGGGTACTCCCTCCAGCGCAGCGAAGGCGGGTTGGACATTGGGAGGGGCTGGTGCAACTACAGGTACTCCCTAGAAACTGTCCTTACCAAATGTATGGGGCCACAGGAGGCAGGAAATAAGATTTTGGGAAGCTAGGGGCTCCCCACATCCCTCAAGTGAAGACCATTCGATGGGCTAAGAGTCAAAGGTACACATTCGGTCTTCTCCAAAAACCAGCTGGAACCAGCAACCCAGGCTGGTGCCAAGTTGGGAGAGACTGTAGGACTCTGGATCCTATTAGTCTGCAGATGCTCTCTGCGTTTGTTGTGACTCGTAATAAGTGCTTGTTCAAATCGATGCATCTCCTCTGCTTTATTAATGGGCATTAACTTCAGAGCTGAGAAATGAAGTTCTAAGGTGTGAGGATAGGTTCCTTTAGGACAGCAGTTCTCAGGGGATGACTTTCTTCCCGGAGAGATTTAGCACCGGCTGGTGACAGTTTGGATTGTCATAACTAAGTAGTACAGCAGGCACTGACATCTAGAATTTAGAAGCCAGGGATGCCATCAAACACCCTGCTATGCACAGGACAGCCCCACGACAAAAACAATCCGGGCCCAAATGTCAATAGTGCTGACATTGACAGCAGTGTTCCGGGAAATGCTGAAATCGACCTGCTTTATGCAGAGGGTCATCAAGAATCGGCACTGCCCATCGGGTCTTCCCGAAGCCAGCAGCTTCCTTAGGGAACATCAGGGTTATCTCAGGAAGCACAGAGTGAGCTCTCCTTTCCCAGGTTTTTTTTAAAGCCTGGGTGTTTTGGTTTGTTATGGCTCCTATAACAAAATAGCACAAACTGGATGGCTTTAAACCATGGAAGTGTATTGCATCACAGTTCTGTAAGCCAGAAGGTTGAGATCCAGAGGGACAGAGCCAGGCACCCTCTGAAGGCACCAGGGAAAGGTCTGTTCCAGGCCTCTGTCCTGCTTCTGATGGTTACTTGGCATGTGGCAGCCTCCCTCCATCCTTCACATGGCATCTTTCCTGTGTGTGTGTGTCTGTGTCTACATTTTTCCTTTAAATAAGGATACCAGTCATGTGGGATTGCGGCCCACCTTTCTCCAGTAGGACCTCATCTTAATGAATTGCATCTGCAATGGGCCTATTTCCAGATATAGTCACGTTCTGAGCTGCTGGGGCTTAGGACTGCAGCACATACGTTTGGTCAGGGGGGTTGACACAATTCAACCCATGACACTGGGGAATCAGAGATGCCATCATTTGTATCGGAACCTGCCCCACTTTCCTTTGTTCTGTATCTATCCTGAGAAAACATGAAGGGCCTCAGGCAGCGAGGGGTAGGGGATGTCCAGAAAGGAGGTTCAAGTTCCTTCTCCTCCTCCAACTGAAGCTAGTGGGGCTCATCCAGGAAACAATGGGGATGGTGGTGGCCTCACCTTTTAAAACCAAGGCAGCTGGGTTTCTAGTTGGAGGTTCAGCTGGGCTTCAAAAGGAGAAGCAGCTTCCTCTTAAAGTGACTGTCCCCAGAATCGTGTTTTTGTTTTGGTTTCAGGTTGCCACATAAAGGTGAAGCAGCTGCCACGGTCATATGCTGTCATAAAACTTAGAAAAAAAGGAGAGCGAGGGAAGCGGAATACGTAACTCCTTGCACAGAGAACAGCTGCAAATGCAGAGCTTTGCCTCTTTTTTTTTTTTTTCCTTCTTTATTTGCATCTGCGATTTCTTATTTCTGTTTCACTTCTTCCCTGAATTTCCGAGCTTCCTCTCTGGCTCTGGCACACTTCATCTGGCGGCATGGAGAGTGCCCCCCCCGTTAGGATCTGCTGCACTGCAGGAGGGAAGGAGGCCTCCATTGCTGGAGAGACATTTGGCCACTTGCCTGTGACCCGGTGGGCTCTTTCCAGTATTTCTTCTCCCGCTCACCTTTAGCAAAATTGTCTGGGTTTGCAAAGGAACCCTGTTATCTGTCTAGACTCTGTTCTCTATGTGCTCTTTTCTCCAAAGCCCTCCCCATGTTTTCTAACTCTTCAGCCTTGAACTTGGCAGAAGTGATGCAGCAAAATCTCGACCCCCCGAGGCTGTGGTTCTCCAGACTGGCAGCCTTCCTAGGAGTGAGGCTGTAGGCACTAAAGCAGGAGGCAGGGTGGGATGGAGAGGAGTCAGCCTTAGCAGCGGGTCAGAGTCTGTGGCTGTCCTGCTCTGGTGCCTGCAGCTCCGCCCACAGACAGGTCCAGAAAGCTGTAGGTCCCCAGAGTGTCCTTGCTGCTGGAGATGGCTGGCTCAGTTTACTTGTTCTCTTTGGAACTCTTTGGAACGTGTAGACCTCCTGCTGATAGTTTTATAGACAATCACCCACAGTGTGGCTGTTGAGAGCAACTCTATGCAAACCATTGCTTCTGCAAAGCTACAAAATAATGAGCTTTTGCTAATGACACTGAATGAGCTGTGGACACAGACCAGACCTTCCTGGGACCACATACCACCTCCTATTGAAGGATCCCATTAACACCAGCAGGCCTCGTGGGGCCTGTCGTCACCAAAGGCAGCTGAGTGAGGAGAGCCTCCCCAGGCTTGAGAATACTTGGCCTTGATTTTGTTAAAGCTGCACATCGAGACAGTTCCGCCTGAGACCTGGATTATCTCATATCCTCTCCAATTTAGCAAGGGACCTCCCGTTATGCTGGATTGCTTTGGATCATGGAGGAAAAACAATAATGAAGCCGTATTTTAGGCATCTGGCTGAGCTTTGTTCTTCCTTTGAGAAAGGAAGCCATACCACAATCGCCCCAAAGATGAGGCAGATTTCCTGAACTATTTCCTTCTAATTTCCTGAACCAGAACCTTGCTGGCTTGGACACTGTGGCCCGTGGCTGAGTAATGGTTGGGGAGTGAGTGTCTCAGTCCAAGACCTCATATATGATAACATTATGCAGGAAAATAATGAGAACCATTCAAAGATGTTGCTGACTTTGGGATTGGGTTACCACCTAAATCAAACTGACAGTGGGCAGGGGGCTTGTAGAATGAAATTAAGGAGGAAGCTGTATTTCAACTGGGAAATGCTGGGTGCTCTCCAGGAGAGCGAGGCTCCTGTAAATAAAATACAATCCTGAGCTCCCGTTCCATCCTCTGTGATTTATTGGAATCGAAGAGGGTTGTTTGAATGATTCTGAATGTTATTTTCAAAAGCAAATGAACATCTCATTCTGGAATCAATGACACAGGAAACTGTCTTTGGAGGATCTAGTACTGGGAGAGACAGGAAGCGATGCTGGGTTCTGTATGATGTCTTCTATATTTAAGCCCCAGTTCAAGGCAGGCTGGAGGGACATGTGGAGGAGGGAGGCCCTCAGGTCTTGGTGGGGTGAGAGTGAAACCTAGGGCTTTTCTTCTGAGTGTTAATGGGCATTAGACTTGTCTCCTGTGGTCAGTGTGTGGCAGAAATGTGGCCAGAGACTGAGGAGCAAGGGTGAGACACCCAGATAAATGTGGGAGACACTAGCCAACTCAATCCCTGGCCTTCCCCAAGTGGGTCCCAGGCCATACTCAATGTTGATCACCTCTTCCCCTCCTCTTACTGCCTGTCCAATCCCAGGTGGCAGAACCTCCACTGTACAAATCAGAATCTTCCACTAGTTCTACTAAAAAGGAGGTAAAAGATGATGTTGTTTCAGTTTGATATGGTTTGGCTCTGGGTCCCCACCCAAATCTCACCTTGAATTATAATCCACATGTGTTATGAGAGGGACCCAGTGGGAAGTAATTGAATCATAGGGGCTGGTTTTGCCCATGCTGTTCTCGTGATAGTGAATAAGTCTATCGAGATCTGATGGTTTTATAGAGGGAAGTTCCCATGCACACACTCTCTCTTGCCTGCTGCCATGTAAGATGTGCCTTTCACCTTCCGACATGATTGTGAGGCCTCCCCAGCCAAGTGGAACTGTGAGTCCATTAAACCTCTTTTTCCTTATAAATTACCCAGTCTCCAGTATGTCTTCATTAGTAGTGTGAGACAGACTAACACACAGTCCTATCGCGGGCTCTTTCTGACTGGTACGGTCAAGTTTCTGGCAACATCTTCAAGGGCATTGCTCCCGTAGTGACAACATCTTCCAGTAGTTCTCTGCAAAATTTTATCACCTTTAAGGACTGGGCTGGGAGACATTCATGCACCAACCATTGATCACTCATCTTGCATAGTCTCTAAGCCCTGAGCCCACCCTGGCGCCTTCCACACAGAATCTTTGGAGAAGTGGCTGAGAGATACTTCCTCCAACCCAATTCCCAAGATCATATTCAACTTGCCTGGACATAAATACTGATTAGCAACATAACTAGGTTGAACTCACATGTGATGAAAACTGGTAGTGCGGCTCCTCTTCTGCAGGAAGGCTCAGAATACCTGTGCCTTCCTAAGACGCCCAACACAGGTTTTTCACCCGTGCAGGGCCATTGGGAGGGGCAGGAGAAAGATGAGGGCTGGTCTCCTCCATGGACCATTTGTATCCAAAACCCGGGGGATGGTGTGTCTCCTCTTTTCCTCACCCTCTTCCCACATACCACCCTTTTTCTACTTTCTCTCCTCCCTTCTCCCTCTCCCCCACCTACCGAATGTCAACTTCTCTGGTTTGAATGGGGCCTGCCTTTTAGAGCTTAAGGAGGAGAGCTTCAACACCCCCTTGAGTGGAACCTTTCTCCTTCCCTTCTGGGCTTTGCTAAGAAAACGAAAACTACCCTGTTGGAGGAGCTGCTGGAGGTGAGGCGGGGGAGAGTGAACGCCTCGAAGCCAGAGATCCTGCAGCTTTGCAGGGAGACATGAGTTTTCTCCTGCTCCATGGCAGCATCACAGGAGGGTTCGAGCCCTTCCAGACTGCAGACCTAGCACCAAGCACACAGCTTGCATTGCCTTATTTATTCCTCATGACCATGCTATGAAGCAGGCATTAGTGTCATCCAGCTCTACGAATGAAGAACCTGAGTCAGAGAGAGGTTGAGGAACTTGCCCTGGGTCACACAGCCTGACTTCGGCCAAAATAGTCGAACCTCAGTGCCCACACGCTTCCCCTCCCTGCTAAGCTACCAGTCAAAGACCACACTAAACAACAGACGCTGATGGGGGCTGAGTGGCTTCTGGCCTAGCCCTCTAGAAGAGGGTCTTCTCCCAGCAGCATTCTTTGAGAACTTGCAAGTTCTGGGAAGAAGTATCATCGGGAGAGGGAGGGAAACAGAGTCACATACATAAACAATGAAAGACAGCATGTGATTCGTACGTGTAAAAGTTACAGAGGAGAGGGCCTGGGAGCCCTGAGAGGGGATGGAGCCTACAGGCCAAGTGACCAGGAGCCCCATGGGAGGGGAGGATGCTGCACCTTCCCTATTATGTTTGCCTCCCTAGGACACACAGTGCAGGGATTCTACCGGTGCAGTTGATGCCGCTCCAGGATGGTCCTCAGGCACCAGACTTGTCCATGAAGTCCAGAGAAGAGGCACAGCCTCCATGGTGGAGGTTGGGCCCCTGAACAGGCTGCTCATTGGGCTTCTCAAGCCACTGTGTCTGCCCCTTGCATCCAGACAAGGCTTCATTTGATTCCCCCACCTCCCATCTTCCACCCTCCTTGTCGCCTTAGCTGTGTGAGATGCCCCAAGACCTGTTTGGCCCTTACACATGTGCCTGTCTGCAAGGTCAGGCTGTGAGATGCAGCTGCAGGCTGTGGGCAGACAGTGCATGGCCCATGCCTATGGTTCACCCTACACATTGTTCCTGGAAGCTCCCTCTGTAAAACATAGGGCTTAGCTTCCCCAGAGACTGCCACACTATGCCAGGTCATTTAAACTGAGTGACACACTTTGAGAGAAGGAAAGAAAGAAGGAGCTGTGTGGATAAATTCTTCTCTTTCCTTTCCCTAATGGATTGCTCCAAAGAGGGCATTGCTAGGTGGTTTCTCTGGAGAATTCCAGCCTGACCAAGTAAAGGTCATTGGGAGGCTGTGGCCAGCACAATAACTCAGTACCACCTTGCATTTGTTTTCCTCCACGCCTACTCTCTTCCTTTCCTCCAAACGGTTTCACTCCCAGAATTACACTCCCTGCAATAAAGCATTAACACGTAAGTCCTGCAGGGCCTCATATTCAGGGTAGGATGGGAAGGTATCCAGGGAAATTATAGATGGTAGCAATGTTGGGAAACGAAGGAGACCAGTCTGCCACAGAAGCTTGTCCAGGTACAATTTCCAGCAGGTTGTTGGGGTGGGTCAAGGCTGTGAATGGAAGGCTTTGATGCTGAGCTCAGACACTTTGACTTCATTCTGTAGACCAGTGGGGAACACACTGGGTCACCTGGACAAGAGGCTCACTTTCAGATTAAATGGGTCTCATGTTAGAGGGTGTCCCAGGTGGCTCAGATGTGCCCCACTTGGGCAGAATCACATCTTCAGGAGTAGAGGAGCCCTTTGTGCTTTTGAGCAAAGAAGTGCTGTGAACAGGACTGAATTTGAAAAAAGAGATACAGGCAGGGGGTTGAGTGGGAAGCTAAACTAGAGCCAGCAGTCCAGAGAGGAGCCTTGAGAACAGGCAGCCAGACCAACGGGCCACTTGAGGAAGACCCGTGGCCGAGGGGGCAGGCCTGCAGGAGGGGCAAAACACAGAGCTGTTTCCATGGCCAACTGGGGTACTTGCCAGGAAGCCAGATGTCTGTGCTGGAAAATGTCCACACACAGCTGCTCCGAACCCAAGCCAGGGCCTGGCAGCGATGTGTACAAGTAACAAAGACAGTGGGGCTGGGCAGGGGCAGAAGGTCTTTTGGTGTGATCTGGGGAGGAAACGGACACCTGGATCCTGGCCAGGTCATGAGAGTCCCATTACCCCAAACTCTCCTCCAGGGTGCCCTCTTGCCCACCACCCACTGGACTCGATACAACAGTTGTTTCTGTCTCAAGCCGGCAGGAAGGTAGCTAGATGGGAGGAAGACGCATGTGCTACTGAGTGAGGACAGAGGAGCAAGAGCAGAACGTGGGAGCTTCCAAGTCCCGAAGAAGCCAACGAGGACCACCCAAGCATGAAGATGCCATCACTGGGGAGGCCAGCTCTCCACACGTGTCAGGGATGCCCCATCAGAAATGGCTCTGAACCCTCCCCTGTCTCCATCTCTCCCACATTGCTATGGTTTGAATGCTATTGTCCTCTCCAAAAAGTTATGTTGAAACTGAATCCCCAATGCAACACTGTTGGGAGATACGGCCTTTTGGGAGGGTTTGGGCCATAGGGAATCTTCCCTCGTGAATGGATTAATGCTGCTCTAAAAAGGGCTTACAGAGTGGGTGGGGAATTCACTCTTCTTGCTCTTCTGCTATGTGAGGGCACAATACTCATCCCCACTTTCCCTCCCACTGAACATGAGGGGACACAGCAAGAAGACCTTCACCAAGTACCAGATGCTGGTGCCTTGATCTTGGACTTCCCCACCTCCAGAACTGTGAGAAATAAATTTTCTGTTTTTTATAAATTACCTAGCCTATGGTATTTTGTTGTAGCAACACAAATGGACTAACACACATGCTGTTCTGATGAAGCCTCAGTAACCTGCACCCAGTCTGTCTACACCACGTCCTTATTGTGATTCTCTCCTCTTCTTCCCACTGCCATCGCAAATATGACCTTTAATATTCTCCGCACAAACTTCCAGTGGCTCCCTATTGGTCTAAATGCCTTAACAGAACTCTAAACTCATTCATCTTCTGTCTTTGTGACAGTCCTGAGGAAAAGCTGGGGTTCATTTCATCCACTCACCCAGGAAATAGACACCGTTGAAATCACTTTTTTTGCCAAAAAAAGAGCAGTCCCCCAGAAACTGACAACTGTTGGGGATGGGAGGGTATTTTATTCCATCAAAGATAAAGCCAATTATTTTAAGAGTATTTCCATTTTCTCCTTCATGGGGGATTCTCACTTCTGTCTTATCCAGGCTTTCTAGGTCTAGTTTAGTTATGGTCAGGCAGCAGTTTTCTCCCAAAGCTATTCTCTGGGTGTCTTCTCTCATCTGTACATAGTTTTGGGAACTGACCAAGGTGAAACCCACCACCAGAAGGGGGTTTCTTTATTTCCCTTTTATTAAAGTTTGGCTCTGGCTGGTGACAGGTATAAGAATATCAAACATCACAGAAAGCACACACACTAGCCCATGGAGGCATTTTGAGGCCCTTTGCTGGACACCCGTGAGGGGCAGCCTATCTGTCTTCTGCTCTGCCCTTTCCCACTGTGTTCTGGAAGTGTAGGCAAGCATTCCACAGTATCCTGCCTGCAGCTGGGGATGCTGGGCTGAGCACACAAGGAGCTAGAAGGAGAGTGCCCAGGCACTCTGTTTGATTGCATTGATGGAACCAAGAACATACAGTGTATACATCACTCTATTTCTTCATCCAGGTATTCATTTATTCAAAAAATATTTCTTTGTTTTTTTTTTTAAATTGAGATGGAGTCTTGCTTTGTTGCTCAGGCTGGAGTGCAGTCGTGCGAGCTCGACTCACTGTAAGCTCTGCCTCCCAGGTTGACGCCATTCTCCTGCCTCAGCCTCCTGAGTAGCTGGGACTACAGGCACTTGCCAGCATCTCAACTTTACAATCTCAACTTCCAAAACTATGGTGGGGAAATGGCCAAATCAGGATCATATCTTTTATGGATGTAGCCCTTCTGTTAGCATCTGATAAATCCTCTGTTCACTCTGTTCACTCCTGAGATAAAGTGGGACGGCCATTACTCTTGCTTTCGAACCCCAAGTAAGATAACCCACACAGGCTGGGACATCAGAGAAAAGCCAAAACATTAAGACTATAGAGCCTGGCTATTTTTCTGCCCATGAGAAGTTGCTTCCTTTTCTCAAAAGACATCAGATTGAATGGGGTCTTCCCCACCTTTCCAGCCTTTTTAGCCCCCTTCCTCACCCATCTTACCCTTTAATCCAGGGACTAAAGCAATTGTCCCCAATATAACTTATTTTTCAGGGCCCATGCTTGAGTTGTTTGCACAGCATACATTATCCTCCCAGGAAAGGTATTTCATACTCTCCAGGATACAATTCATCTGACACTTTTCCTTCTTCCAGAACACTCCTATCTATAACTTGGGTTTACTCAATCCCTGCCCAATCCTCCCACAATATTTGGCTATGCCCATCACACAGCGCCCATTGCTGTAACGGCAGTATTGGTGATAGTGGAGCAGCAACAACAGTACCATCTACTGAGAATTTACCCTGCACACACCTAATGTACAGTCTGTCCTAATGTCTGCCTAAAGGGACAGTGCAAGATGTGAGTGGTCTGGTGTGGGATAAGCCACTCACAACTTTGTCGTTTAAAATAAAAACAGTCATTTTATTTTTTATGGCCAGCTTGTCTGAGAGTTGACTGGCTTCAGCTAGCTGGTTCTCCCTCAAGGTCTCTCCTATGGTTGCAGTGGATGGTGGCTGAGGCTGGAATCCTCTGACCACTCCCACACTCATGTGTGGCGCCTGGGCTGGGGAGACTCAAGGAGCTGGGGCTCCTTAGGCATCTCTCTCTATCTCTCCATGGTCCTCTTGTGAGCTTAAGTTTTCTCATCTCTAAAACAGTAATGAAAATATGAAGTATCTCAGGGGATTGTTGTAAAATTCAAGCGAGCAGGTAAACACTTGAAAATATCAGCTGATACAATGACAGCTGTTATCATTATCCGGAAGACTTGGATGATGCAGAAAATCTTCAGATACTTAAGAGCCATCATGGGCATAAAGAACAACACTTGTCTACACTCCTTCAGAGAGGACTGAGACCAGTGGATAGAAGTTATATGGAAGAAGATTCTGGTGCAATCTCTAACAATAAAATAGCTCCGAGATGGAACAGGATGCCATGACCCGAAATAAGTTCCCAGTTATTGAGTGGATTCAACACAGTCTGGCTGACTATTGCTTAGGGAGTGGCAAAGGGGGTGTCCACTCTAAATGGAGGATTAGCCCAAGTTACCTGTAGGTCTTTTCTAACTCTGACTTCCTATAAATCTCTGAATCTGTTTGATTGTATTGATGGAACCAAGAACATACAGTGTATACATCACTCTATTTCTTCATCCAGGTATTCATTTATTCAAAAAAAATATATATATATATATATTTTTTTTTTTGAGACAAAGTCTTGCTCTGTTGCCCAGGCTGGAGTGCAGTCATGTGAGCTCAACTCACTGTAAGCTCCGCCTCCCGGGTTGACGCCATTCTCCTGCCTCAGCCTCCTGAGTAGCTGGGACTACAGGCACCCGCCACCATGCCTGGCTAATTTTTTTGTATTTTTTAGTAGAGATGGGGTTTCACCATGTTAGCCAGGATGGTCTCGATCTCTTGACCTCATGATCCACCTGCCTCAGCCTCCCAAAATGTTGGGATTACAGGTATGAGCCACTGCACCCAGCCCAAAAAATATTTCTTGATCATCTTGTGATAATTCGTCTTGTGCCAGTTCCTGTGTTAGGCACTGTTGATAGGGTAGTAATTGTAGCAGCACCATGAATATATAAGCTACAGGAACCTCATCCTAAAATCTGGTGGAGGATACAATTTCAAAACTGCGCAATGAGAGAAATGGTCCACTGGGAAAGAAACTCAGGGGCCTCCCAACCCCAACTGTGAAAAGGAGGAAAGGGAAGTATTTCTAAAAGAAGGTAGACAATTGATCCTTAAATAACTTGGGTTTGAACTGTGCAGGTGCATTTATACATAAATTTTCTTCCACTACTGTCACCTCTGAGATAGCAACACTAACCTCTTCTCTTCCACCTCCATAGCCTACTCAATGTGAAGATGACAAGGATGAAGACTGTTAAGATGATCTGCTTTCACCTAATGAATAGTAAATATATTTTTTCTTCCATATGATTGTCTGAATAACATTTTCCTTTTTCTAGCTTATGTTATTGTAAAAACAGTTTGTAATACATATAACACGCAAAATAGTGTTAATTGATTGTTTACGTTATCAGTAAGACTTCTGGTCAAGAGTAGGTTACTAGCAGTTAAGTTCTTGGGGAGTCAAAAGTTATGCAGATTTTCAACTGTGTGTCTGGTGGGTCGCCCCTACCTCTTATGTTGTTCAAGGGTCAATAGTATTTAATTTGAGAACTGAAGGATAAGTAGAACTTATCCTCTCAACTGTGGTTGGGAGTGGGGACGAGAGGTTGGAAAGAAGAATGAGTCTAGAAGAGGGAATACTACATGGGATGATTCAGAGATGGGAAAAAGCATGGTGGAGGGGATAAATATTGTTCTTTATGTGCTCAGGGCACAGGATATTAAGTGGGCAAGGCATCTCTGAAGCACCCTGTTGATTATTCAGAGGTATTCTTGTGCCTTTGGTATACATGCTTTCATCCAGCTTCCCCCTACAGTTTCCATTTAGAAAAGTTATTATTGCATTGATGAGGCTTGTCCTAGTAAGGCTGCAATGGAAATGGAGAGAAGGGAGTAGATTTAAAAGATCTTCAAGGAAAAATTGGCATGCCTTGAAACGGGAATTGATTAAAAATAGGAGATGAGCAATTAAGTGAATATTTAAAGATGACCAAGATTTTCAGCTTGACAGACACAGGGGAGCTGGAAAGAAGAGCTGATGAGAAATGAAAGATAAGGAATTCACTTTAGAAAATGGTGACTCAGAGATAATGGCAGGGCAGGAAATGTCCTCTAGGTAATTACAGATGAGAAGCCAGACACTGAGTGACAGACTGGTCTGATTTACTGACTCAAGAGTGGGTAGGAAGATAGAGCTATGTTTCCATCATGCCAGATAGAATCAGATTTGTACTCCCATCATAAACAACTAGAAAGCTGGATTTTAAAAACTATGAAACACTGGACAACTGGCAGGATAAGACTGTTGTCCCTAAGAAAAGGGAAACAAGTAAGGCAAATCCTTTCTCCCTGGCCATATTTTTCATACTGTGGCATAGAGAAGGGGAACCTAAGTAGACAACAGCAGCCTCAATGAGGCGAAGAGACAGAGTCAGGAGTTTGGGAAAAATGAGACTGGAAGTTCTAGGGTTAGATGCTGAAGAAAAGAGAATCATGTTGACATAAAGAGCTTCAGAAATCTGCATAGAGATTCTCAGGAGTCAACTGCCAAATGCTGAGCAAGAAACACATAGTGTACAGCTCTACAAGACTTTGAAAGAACTACCAAGGAACTTGAGAATGAATAATTCCTAGAATCCTGAGTTCTGGTCAGCCAGAATAGAGACACTTTGTTTAACACTTGTGCCACTCAAGGGAGACCACAGAGTTATGCCTTATTAATAGGGCTATAGATTAAAGGCTACTATAGACTTGTATTAAAAGATGTTAAAAGTAGATCTCAGAGACTGGGCACAGTGGCTCACACCTATAATCCCAGCATTTTGGGAGGCCAAGGTGGGTTGATCACTTGAGCTCAGGAGTTCGAGTCCAGCCTGGGCAACATAGTGGGGCCTTGTCTTTACAAAAAATACAAAAATTAGCTCAGTGTGATAGCATGAGCCTATAGTCTCAGCTACTTGGGAGGCTGAAGTGGAAGAATCACTTGAGCCCAGGAGGTTGAGGCTGCACTAAGCTGTGTTCATGCCACTGCACTCCAACCTGTGCAACAGAGCAAGACACTGTCTCAAAAAGGAAAACAAAATGAAACAAAAAAAACCGAGATGTCAAAAGGATCCATAAGTAACCTAACTTTGGCCAGGGCAAAACTCAATGTACTCTGAAGGATAAAAAAATGCAGACACTTAAAAATGTAATCATCAAAATGCCTACCATTAAATCAAAAATTAGTAGACATGAGAGGAAGAAAGATAATTTGACCAACTATGCAAAAAAAAAACTTATTAAACAGAAGCAGACCCAGAAACCACAAAGATGATAGAATTAATTGACATGGTCTTTAAAACAGTAACTATAGGACATGCTCAAGTATTTAAAGAAAAATACCAAAATAATGAGAAAAATAGAAGATATTAAAAAGCACCCAGTGGAATTTCTAGACCTTAAAATATAAAGTGTCTGAAATGAAAAATTCCCTAGATCAACTTAACAGCAGAGGCAATGAGTAAAAAGAAAAGATTGCTGAATTTGAAGATACTTAAGTATAAATTACCCATTTGAGACATAGAAAAAGACTAAAAAAAAAAAAAACAGGACAAAGCCTTAGTGATCTGTAGGGCAAAATCGAGAAATCAAGCAGTGTCACATATGTGTAACTGGAAGCCCAGAAAGAGAGGATGGAAAGGGATCAGAGAAATATTTGAATGAATAATGGTTGAAAACTTTTTCAATTTGATGAAAATATAACCCAAAGATCTAAGAAGCCAAATAGATCCATCAGGAGCCTAATTCATCAGGATTAACATAAAGAAAACCACACAAAGACACATTATCACCAAATTGCTAAAAAAAAAAATAGTGATAAAGTGAAAATCTTTAACATATTCAGGGTAAGAAGACACCTTTCATATAGGGCAACAGAGATAATACTTATTATAGACAGCTCATTGAAAACAATTCAAGACAGAAGTCAAGGAAATTAAATCTCTGAAATTCTGAATTTAAATAAAAGAAAAATGTTAAACCTGAAATTCTATACTCAGAAAAAATATTCTTCAAAATAAAGGGTCAATAAAAACTTTTAGAGACAACAGAAGCTGAAAAAATTCATGATCTGCAGACCTGCACAAAGAAATACTGGAACTTTTGTGGTTGAAAGAAAATGACACCAAAAGGAAACTCATATTTTCTCAAAACAATGAAAAACATAAATGGTAAATATGGGGGTGATATGATTTTGATCTGTGTCCCCACCCAAATGTCATGTTCAATTGTAATCCCCAATGTTGGAGGTAGGGCCTAGTGGGAAGTGATTGGATTGCGGGCAGGGTTCTCATGAATGGTTTAGCACCATCCCCACTTGGTACTGTATAGTAAGTGAGTTCTCACAAGATCTGGTGGTTTAAAAGTGTGTGGCACCTCCCCTCCTGCCCCCGCTCCCGCTCCCCTCACTCCTGCTCTACCCATGTAAAATGAGTCTGCTTCCCCTTTGCTTTCTGCCATAATCGTAAGTTTCCTGAGGCCACCCCAGGAGCCAAGAATCGTGCTTCCTGTACAGCCTGCAGAACTGTGAACCAATTTAAACCTATTTTCTTTGTAAATTACCCAGTCTCAGGTATTTCTTTACAGCAGTGTGAGAACAGTGAGTAATACAGTGAGTAAGTATAAAATATTTTTATTGTGACTTTTTAAAAGATAACTTACTGTTTAAAGCAGAAAAACATAGTTTTCTGCAGAGACTAAAGAAATATTGAAGTAAAATATATGACAATATTAACACAAAGAATGGTAGGGAGAAATAAAAGTTCATTTTTGTAAAGTTTTCATGTTACACATGAAATGGTATGATATTAGGATGAATTCAGACAAGGGTTAGTTGAAACGTGTATGGTAAGCCCTACATAAATAACTAAAAAATTAAAATAGAGGTATAGCTGAGATGGAAATAAAATGGAATACTAAAAGATACTCAGTTAATCCAAAGTATGGCAGAAAAAGATGGAAAATAAAAATTTAAAACACAGTTTCTAGTTCAGCCTAACAAAAGTAAAAAGCTGAATAGATGGAAAATATCAGCAACTCTTCTTAGATCCATAAAAGAAGTAACATCACAAGCAAACCATTGCCCTCAAAATTGGAGAGACAGATGGTAGATACAGAAAATCACAACACATGAGAGCACAAACCTCTGCAGAAAGTAGGGCCAAGGTAGAATAACTGATTAACCACTGAGACCTCATGGTGGACAAGTATGAAAGATTAAAAAAAAAAAATCTTAGGTTTTCACTGGGGACCCCAAACTTTTTTGAATTTCAGCTCCTGTAAAGAAGGTCTTAGCTAAGGCAATAAGGCAAGAAAAGAAAAGTACACGGATTGGGAAGGGAAGGAGTAAATAAAACTATCTTTGTTCACAGATAACGTGTTTATCCACATAGGAAATCCAAAAGAATTGACACACACACACACACAAACACTGTTGGAAATAATAAGTGATTATAGCCAGGTTATAGAATGTAAGATTAACATACAAAATTTAATCATTTTCCTATATACCAGCAATGAACACCTGCAATTTGAAATTAAAAGTAAAATAAATTGCATTGGCACCCCCCAAAATAAATACTTAGATAGAAACCTAACAAATTATGTACAAAATCTATATGAAGAAAATGACAGAACTCTGAAAAAATAAATTCAATAACCTAAATAATGGAGAACTAGTCCATGTTCATGGATAGAAAGACTCAATATCATCAAGATGTCAGTTCTCCCCAACTCGATCTATAGATTCAGTGCGATTCTGATCAAAATTCTAGGAAGTTATTTTGAGGATATTGACAAACTGATTCTAAAGTCTATATGGAAAGGCAAAAGGCCACAAAGGGCCTCCACGTTACTGAAGAAGAACAAAATTGAGAGAATGACATCACCCAACTTCAAGACTTACTATAAAACTGCAATAATCAAGACAATGTGGTATTGGTGAAAGAACTGACAAAAAGATCAATGGAACACCCAGAGAGCACAGAAGTAGACTCAGATAAATATAGTCAGTTGATCTTTATCAGAGGCACAAAAGAAAATACAGTGGAGAAAAGATAACCTTTTTAACAAATGATGCTGGAACAACTGGACATTCATAGGCAAAGATATAAATCTAGACACAGACTTTACACATTTACAAAGATTAACTCAAAATGTAGGATGCAAAACTAAATTCCTAGAAAACAACATAGAAGAAAATCTATATGACCTAGAGTTTGGTAATGATTTTTTAGATACAATACCACAGGCATGATACATAAATGAAAGAACTCATAACCTGGATCTCCACCAAAATTAAAAATTTCTGCTCTGTGAAAGACACTGTCAAGAGAATAAAAAGATAAGCCACAAACTGGGTGAAAATATTTGCAAAAGACACATCTGATAAAGGACTGTGATTCAAAATATACAAAGAACTCTTGAAACTCAACAATAAGAAAATAAACAACTCAATTTAAAAATGGGCCAAAGGCTTTAGCAAACACCTCACCAATGAAGATATACAGACGGCAAATAGAATATGAACATATTATCCACATTGTAAGTCATTAGGGAATGTAAACTAAAACAGTGAGATACCATTACACATCTATTAGAATGTCCGAAATCCAGAACACTGACAACAGCAGATGCTGATGAGGATGTGAAGCAACAGATACTCCCATTGACTGTTGTGACAATGTAAAATAGCACAGTAACATTGAAAGACAGTTTCATGGTTTCATGCTGAACGCATTCTTAACAGAGTCAGTAATTGTGCTCCTTGGTATTGACCCAAAGAAGTTGAAAGCTTATGTTCACACAAAAACCTGGAAACAGACATTTGTAGCAGCTGTATTCATAATTGCCATAACTTGGAAGCAAGCAAAATAATCTTCTAGTAGGCTAATGTGTAAATACTCTGTAGTACATTCAGACAATGGAATATTATTAGCACTAGAAAGAAATGAGCTATCAAGCCACAAAAAGACATAGATGAATTTTAAATACATATTACTAAGGGAAGGAAGCCAATACAAAAAGGCTACATACATATTATATAATTCCAACTACGTGACATTCCAAAAGGCAAAACTATGGAGACAGTACCATTATCAGTGGTTTCTAGGGGTTGAGGGGAGAAAGAGAGAGACAGGCAAAGGATTTAGGGGGCAGTGAAACTATTCTGTATATATTGCAATGGTAGATACCTATCATTATAAGTGTATCCAAATTCATATAATGTACCCTACCAAAAATCAACCCCATGTAAACTATGGACATTGTGTGATAATGATATTTCAATGTAGGTTCATCCGTTCTAACAAACGTACCATTCTGGTGGATGATATTGATAATGGGGGAAGCTATGCATGTGTGGGGGCAGAGGCTATTTGGGAAATCTCTGTACTTTCTGCTCAGTTTTTCTGTAAACCTAAAAGTGCTCCAAAAATAAAGTCTGTTTCTTTAAAACAGAAAGAATGACACATATGGAAAACAAACCGAAGGATAATACACTTAAACTTAACCATGTTGGTAATTACATTAAATGTAAATAGTTGTGATATTCTATTTAAAGGCAGAGATCATAGAACAGAAAAAAAAAAAAGAAAAAACTAGTGGTCTGCTGCTAAATGTTCAACAACCAGCTCCCCAGAGGAATAAATGTCCTAATTTGTATCAATTGTGGGTTTTGGGGACTTCCACTATGATCAATGTCAAGGTACAAGGTGACATCTACCATCTTGCAAAATTCCTGAAGATGTAACAATTAGCTCTTGTGAGTCAGTATGTGCTGGCCCCAGCACATCACTGTTAAAAACCCATCTATATACTGTTTACAAGAAATACACCATAAATATAAAGACACTGATAAGTTGCAACTGTAAAAAATGGTAAAAGATGTACAATGTTACTAAGAAGCATAAGAAAATTTGAGTGGTTACATTAATTTCTGACATAGAAAATTTTGATAAAAAGGGTATTTTATGCTAATAAAGGGATCTACTTATCCAGAAGACATTATGGTTCTAAATATTTATGCAACTAATGACAGAACTTCAAAAGACACTAAAGAAAAACTGACAGAACTGAAAGATAGATATACTTGAAATTATAGTTTCAACACTCCTTAGTATTGATAGGACAATTTGACAGGAAATCAGGGAGGATACAGAAGATTTGAACAACACTCTCAATAGCTTTGACCTTTTTGACATTTTTCAAAAATTACATCAAACAACAAAATAATATGTATACTTATCAAGTGCACATGCAACATTCACCAATATAAACCATGTATTGGGCCATAAAACAAGTTTCAATAAATTTAAAATATTTTAAATCATACAGAGTATGTACTCTGATTTTGATTTTATTCAAAATGAAAAACCATAACATGTTTGCATTGTATCTAAACATTTAGAAATTAACACTCTCAAAAATTAGAAGAGACATTAGAAAATATTTTAAGCAGACTACAATGAAAACACAAAGAGGAATCACAAAGGAGAATTAGAACACATTTGGAACTGAATGAGGATAAAAATACAGCATATGAAAATTTGAGTGATGCAGCTAAAATAGTGCTTAGAGGAAAAGTTATAACTTTGAATATTTATATTATAAAATAATCAAGTTCTAAGAACAATGATCTAATTTTTCACTTTAATAATTTAGAAAAAAAAATTAACCCAAAAGTAATATAAAAATAATAAAAACAAGAGTGAAAATCAAGAAAAAATATTAATAAACAATGCAAATCAATGAAACAAAAATGAGTTCTTTGAAAATATTTATAGAAACCATCAACTCTAGCTAAACAAATCATGAATAAAAACAGATAAAATAACATATCAGAATAAAGATGGGACACAGATACTCCAAACATGAAAAAGGCAATAAGGGGGTATTAGGAACAACTTTAGGCCAATAAGATGAACAATGTAGATGAAATGACAAATTCCTTAACAGATACAAGTGACCAAAATTGATACGATAAGAAAAAATTTGGATAGCTCTATACCTATTAAGTCAATTCACAACTAAAAACCTTCTACAGTGAAAAGGCCAGGTCCAGATGGTTTCACACTGGTAAATAATAATAATGCCAGTTCTGAAGAACTAATACGAATTCCATACCTTTTTCACAAAATAAAATAATATATACTTCCCCCCTCATTTATGTGTTGGGGCCAAATGAGACTTTACCAAGGAAAACACACACACACACACACACACACACACACACACACACACACACACACCCTGTAGACCAATATCCCTCATTAACATAGATGCAAAAATCTTTAATACAAACTTACTATACCAAATTCAGGTATACATAAAAAGGGTATACCAACTGGGTTTATTCAGGGATGAGGTAGGTCTAATATTTCAATCAATTAATATATTTCATCATATTAATAGAAAAAAGCCCATAAGATCATTTCAGAAGCATTTGGCAAAATTCAACACCTATAATGTTGAAAACTCTTATCAAGGTAGAAGTCAGATGAAACATTATGAATTGATTAAGGGCATTCAAAGCATGAACAAAAGCGTATTGCTAAAATCACACTGAATGATGAAAACCTGACCGTTTATAGAAACATAACAAGGAGATGCCTATTCTCATTATTTCTATTTGCTATGTTATTGGATATCCTAGCCAGTGTAACAATACAAAGAAAATATATGAAAGGCATACAAATTGAACAGGAAGCAGTAATATTGTCTTTATTCACAGATTTTCTACCATGAATGTAGAAAATGCTAAGGAATGTCTAAAAACATTACTAGAATAAATAAATTCAACAAGTTCTCTGTAAACAAAATCAAAATATAAAAATCAAATTTATCTCCATATAATGGCAGCAAAGAATGAAAAATGAGACATAAAACAGCATCATTTACAATAACATCAAAAAAGTGAAATATTTAAGGATATCTATTCAATGTAGTTGTATAATTATATAATGTATAACATACTATATCAGATATATAAAATATGTAAATATTTGGGGATATATGTTTACATACATATGTATATTAAGCATACACTAAAAAATTACTGAACATTGCTAAAAGAAATTAAAGATCTACATACATGGAGAGAAATATCTTGTTCAAAGATTAAAAGACTCAATATTAAGATGTTAATTCATCCCAAATTGACCAAAAATTCAACATAACCCCACTTAAAAACCCAGCACATTAAAAAAAAAAAAAATAACAAACTGATTCTAAAATTTACTGGAAATGCAAAGAAAACCTAGAATGGACAAAATAATTTTTTGAAAATAGAATAGCAACAAAAGAGACTTACTGCTTCTTGATTTCAACATGAATTATAAAGCCACAGTAATCACGACAGTGTGGTATGGGCATAAGGATAGACATATAAGTCAATGGAACAGCACAGAGATCTAAGAAGTAAGTTCACATTTCAATGGTCAATTAATGCTCAATAAAGGTGTCAAGGTAATTTAATGGGGAAATGATAGTCTTTCCAAAAATGGTCCAGAGGCAATGAACACCCAAAAAAAAAAAAAAAAAGAACTTTCATTTTTATCTTACACCATATGTAAAAATTAACTTGAAATAGATCTTAGATTTAAATGTAAAAGCTAAAACTATAAACTTTTGGAATAAAATATAGAAGACGTCTTCATGACCTTGAGGTAAGCAAAGATTTTATGAGATACAAAAAGAACAAAGCACAAAATAAAAAATTATGAATTGGACTTCATTCAACATTAAAAACTTTGACTTTTCAAAAAATAAAAAACATATCAATAAGAAAATAAGACCAAGCTAAGCCATCATATCCCCAGTGACCTGCATGTGTACATCCAGAGGGCCTGAAGCCACTGAAGATCCACAGAAGTGAAAATAGCCTTAACTGATGACATTCCACCATTGTGATTTGTTTCTGCCTCACCCTAACTGATCAATGTACTTTGTAATCTCCCACACCCTCAAGAAGGTTCTTTATAATTCTCCACACCCTTGAGAATGTACTTTGTGAGATCCACCCCCTGCCCCCAAAACATTGCTCTTAACTCCACCACCTATCCCAAAACCTGTAAGAACTAACGATAATCCACCACCCTTTGCTGACTCCTTTTTTGGACTCAGTCCACCTGCACCCAGGTGAAATAAACAGCCATGTTGCTCACAAAAATAAAAAGAAAAAGAAAAAGAAAATAAGGCCAAGTCATTGACTAGGAGAAAATATCCACAATATACATTCCTGACAAAGAACATGTATCCAGACTATTTAAAGAACCCAATAAAATTAGACGAACAACTCAATTTTTAAAATGTGCAGAACAATTGGATGCATCACAAAGATGAGTAACGAATAAACACATGAAAAGGCACTCAGCACTGGGCGTGGTGGCTCACGCTTGTAATCCCAACACTTTGGGAGGCTGAGGCGAGTGGATCACAAGGTCAGGAGATCGAGACCATCCTGGCTAACACAGTGAAACCCCGTCTGTACTAAAAATACAAAAAATATTAGCCGGGCGCAGTGGCAGGGGCCTATAGTCCCAGCTACTCGGGAAGCTGAGGCAGGAGAATGGTGTGAACCCAGGAGGCGGAGCTTGCAGTGAGCCGAGATCGCGCCACTGCACTCCAGCCTGGGTGACAGAGCAAGACTCCATCTCAAAAAAAAAAAAAAAAAAAAAAAAAAAAAAAAAAAAAAAAAAACAAACAAACAAAAAAAAAAAAAGAAAGAAAAGGCACTCAGCATCCTCAGTCATCAGAACATACAAATTAAAGTGTGTAAAGAGAGATAGCCCTTTGTACCTCTAAAATAGCTAAAATTGAAGTGAGAATCCCAAGTGTTCCAAGGAGGTGCATCACCTGGAATCTGCATGCCTTGCTGGTCATGAGCAACCACTGTGGAAAATGGTGTTGATAACTTCTTGTCAGTTAAACATACACTTACCGTGCAATCCAGCAATGCACTGCCAGACGTTTACCTAAGAGAAATGAAAATGCATGTCCACAGAGATGTGCTCACAAGTGCTCAACGCCACTTTATTCGCAGAAACTGAGAAAGAGCCAGATGTTCATCCTCAGGTGAAATAATAAAGAGAAGATAGATCCACACGCAGAAATACTAGTCAGCAACACAAGAGATCAGAATACGGATAGATATGATGGTATGGAGGAGTAAAGCAAGGCAAACAAAAACAGAAGCACACACTGTATGATGTTACTTATATGAAATTCTGAAATAGACAAAACTAGCCTTTGATGGCACAAAGCACATCAGAGTTTGCCTGGGGTCGAGGGTTGGGGGTGAGGAGGTTGATCGTTGAGTAACATAAGGCAACTTTTGGGGGTGGTAAAAATATTTTATATTTGTCAGTGATGGCTACACATTTGCCAAAACTCATCAAAAGTCTACACTTAAAATGAATAAGTTTTATGGCTTTTAACGTACACATCTGTAAAGTTAATTTTATTTTTTTTTGGAACAGAGTCTTGCTCTGTCACCCAGGCTGAGTGCAATGGTGCGATCACAACTCCCTGCAGCCTTGAGTTCTTGGGCTCAAGCAATCCTCCCACCTGAGCCACCTGGGTAGCTGGGACTACAGGCCTGTGCCACCACTCTTGGCTAATTTTTTTTGTTGTTGTTTTAGAGCAGGGTCTTGCTATGTTGCCCAGACTGGTCTCGAACTGCTGGGCTTAAGTGATCCATCCTCCCGCCTTGGCCTCCCAAAGTGCTGGCATTACAGATGTGAGCCACCATACCCTGCCTAAAGCTGATATTTTAAAGTACAAAGGGTTTTCCAGGGGCAAGCATGAAGAACTAGATGCAACAACACAGAAGCTTGCAGGGGCAACTGCAATCCGTCTAGCATTACAGTCTACAGTATGAAAAGGAAGACCCAGCAGAACCCACTGACAGGGGAGCAAGGTCTCCACCTATGGCCCTCACGTGGTCGACTAAGAATTAGATGTATCTCGTGAATGTTGACTAATGAAGGGTTTCAATCAGGAACTAAGGTATCGAGATTTGTTTCCCATACTCACATCTGGCACTCGTGTGGATAATAAGTTGTAAGATTAAAACTACCTTTGCAAAATTATGACTGAGACAGTGAAAGAGATCTAACTTAATCAACTCCATCCTGCTTCTAACCTCCAAGCTGCCCTTGTTCATTCATGAACTGACTTTGGGAGAAACTTAGCCTACAGTTCATAGTTTAAAAAGGCAGTAACAACCCTTTCCCAAAGCAGACCCCCTTCTTGCCTGGGGACTAGACTGCTTTTGTAGGACTAACATTAGCCACAAGATTAGAAATGATGGTTTAGGAGTCGTGCAACTGGAGGCTACAAGATTCTGACCCTCCCTAAACTGCTCCTAAGATCGGTGCTTGAGATATTTTGCAGACCCTGCACTTGACAGATCAGCTGGCACCACCCAGATCTATTAACTGCCTCATCTGATCTTGTGGCCCCACCCAGGAACTGACTCAGCACAAGAGGAGCACTTTGACTCCCTATGACTTCATTCCTGACCAATCAGCACGCCTGGCTCACTGGCTTCCCCCCACCCACCAAATTGTCCTTAAAAATTCTGCTCCCGAATGCTTGAGGGAGGCTGATTTGAGTAATAGTAAAACTCTGGTCTCCCACACAGTGGCTGTGCATGAATTACTCTTTCTCATTTGCAATTCCCCTGTCTTGATGAATGGGCTATGTCAAGGTAGTGGGCAAGGTGAACCTCTTAGGCAGTTGCAAAAGGTCAGACAGGAGACTTAGGGATGAAGTTAGATATGTAGAAAGCAGAGGAAAATGAGCACAGCTGAGGAAAAGCATTTAGAGATAAAAAGTGAAAGGATTTGGAAGTTGATTTGCTCAAGGGATGAGGAGCAGACAAGCCATTTGTGATTGTTAATACTGAGTGTCCGCTTGATTGAAGGATGCAAAGTATTATTCCTGGGTGTGTCTGTGAGGGTATTGCCAAAGGAGATTATATTTGAGTCAGTGGACTGTGAGAGGCAGACCCACCCTCAATCTGGGTGGACACCATCTAATCAGCTGCCAGCGCAGCTAGAATAAAGCCTGGAAGAAATAGAAGATCCTGGAAGAAATAGACTGGCTGAGTCTTCTGGCCTCCATCTTTCTCCCATGCTGGATGCTTCCTGCTCTGGAACACTGGACTCCAAGTTCTTCAGCATTTGGACTCTTGGATTTACACCAGTGGTTTGCCAGGGGTTCTGTGGCATTTGGCCACAGACTGAAGGCTGCACTGTCAGCTTCCCTACTTTGGAGGTTTTGGGACTCAGACTGGCTTCCTTGCTCCTCAGCTTGCAGACTGCCTATTATGGGACTTCACCTTGTGATCGTGTGAGTTAATTGTCTTTAATAAACTACCTTTCATATATACATTTATCCTATTAGTCCTGTCCTTCCAGAGAATCCTGACTAATACACCATTAAACAAGCAAATGTACAAATAAAAGAAATTAAGGTGAGATAGCCCCATTAAAAAGAGCCAAACATGTTGAGTGGACACCTCAGAAGGAGTCTTGTTAAAGAAAAATTATTCAATGACATTTGTTAAGCACAGGAAGGAAGTCTCCATTCAGGACCATTGTGATGGGCATAGGGACTGCTGCAAAGGGGTCTTGTGGTAGAAGAGAGAGATTGGGCTCAGCTCCAAACACAACACAGGAAGTGGGCATTTATAGCCAGGTAACAGGGAGGAGTCAGTGCATGGAAAATGACTAAGAGAAAAGAAACACCGGCAGCGAGGAGCATTCTGCTAACAACATCACCTAATAGGATCCTTGCTGAAGGCAGGCCAAGGTGATCAGACCTCACCTCGGGGAGGGTAGAGGATGAGAAAACTGATCAGATATCACTGAGTGTGACCAGCATGGTGTGTTCTGGCTAAACTGCTTTGCAGGGTTTTTTGCTAAAATATAATTTTGCAAGGAAGTGCACAGATGGGCTAAGGAGAAGGTTCAGGAACCTGACTAAAGTTTGGTCAAGCAAAGAATCTTTCCTAGTATCAACCTACGGCCAATAAACACATTAAAAAAGTGATCAGAGGAATGCAAATGAAATCCACTAGAATATGTCACTTTGTACTGTGTGATTGGCAAAAGTTACAGTCTGACATCATCAAATGTTGGTTGAGGATGCAGAGCAACAGAAACGCGTGTTGATTGTTACAACTGTTTTGCAACACAGTGGAGTGTTATCTACCAAAATTGAATATACACATTTCCTATGACATATTGATTTCACTCCCAGGTATATACCCTGGTGCCGAAATGCACCTGTATATATATATATATAAAAAATTGTCCATAGCAACATTTATTGTAATAGCCCTGTTAACCTTAAATAACGAATTTTGGGGAATATGATGAAGCCAAGAATTTATTTGAGCACAAAGCTTGAGAACAGCCTGCCTGAAAATACAGACTCCAAAAGAATAGCTCAGCATTCCAAAGTGGGGAGGTTAAGGTTTCCTTTATACAGGCTGTTGACAGGGTTGCAACATTTTCCATACAAGTTCAGTATGTATGTTATAGTGATTTAGTTGGTTATAGTTATAGTGATTTGGTTGGTTACACCTCACTATATTCCATGGAAGATCACTTTAGCACTACATGAAGAGGGGCGATGATCTGAGGGTCTTATCTCTAGTGCCACAAGGCCTTTCCTATTCATTTACAGGAAAAAGCAGAAGTTGTAGCTGCATGCTATGTGACTCAGGCCACATAGCCACTTTCCTCTCAAGGCTCAAAATAATTTAAAGTTTCAACAGCTTTATGTTTGAATTATTTACTTTCACAGCCCACACTGAAACAAGCCAGATTTCCATCACTGGTAGAATAGATACATGAATTGTGTATATGCTTATGAAAAAATACTTAAGCAGCAGTAAAATGAACGAAGTACATCTACACGCATGGATGAGTCTCACAAATGTAATTTTGAATGAAAGAAGTCAGATGCAACATAAGACACATTCTGTTAAGTTCCACAACAGGCAAAGCTGATGTCTGGTATTTAGGGATACACACTTAGGTAGCATAACTATTGCAACAACAACAAAAGCAAGAAAACTGTCACAATGAAAGTCAAGATGATGGTGTCAACCTAAAATTATCAAAAGAGTTAGAATCTAGTTTAAAGAGGGTTTATTCAAGCCCAAAGTTTGAAGACAGGCTGCTCAGGAAAGCACAGATGCCAAAGAGTAGAAGCCAGTCTTCCACTGACTTCCATTCAGTCTTGTGAAGTGTTGAACCTTGGGACTGTGTATATAGACAAATTTTGGGGAAGCTTAACAGAATGTGAATGTCAGCATCTTTCTACGTAAGCCTTAATGGATAGTTACAACGATCTTATTAGTCAAGGTGGTCTTTTTCTTACGGGAAAGGTATATTAACCTTCCACACTGAAGATGTAAGAGTCATGGGGACTTGGTGGCCATCTGGTCAGAGTTAGGTATGGAATAACAAAGAGGCACTTAATCTATAATAAAGATCAGTGATTGAAAGAGGGGAGATCTGGTCTCTGTCTCTCCTAGTCATTTACTAGGAGAGTAAATGACTCTCCTAGTCAAGAGCAATGAGGAAGACAGTCATGCTATAATCTAAGAAGCGAATTGGAAACACGTTACTGACTCAGTCTCCAGGGCTTACCTTCCCCCTTGGCATAATAAATTTAAGGAGTTCTGAAATTTTATTTTCTCTTACATTGGCCACCCGTATTGAAGGAATCCTAAGGTCCTTCTGGGGTGCTAGTAATATTCCATGTCTTGGTTCAAATGATGGTTACGTGGTCATGTACTTCAGAACTATGTATTAATTTGATCAGTGATGTTTCATGCACTGTTCTTTATGCAAATGAAAGTATTCAGAAAACATTACCCCAAACATGCCACTTTGTGTGCTGACTACTTCAAACTGAAGGCACTTGGGAAGCAGCAAATGCAGGGAGCGGCTTTCTCTGAGCTTCCTTGATCTGCCTAAAGACTGGATTATCCAAAAGGAGCTCCCTTGTAATGAGTCATTTCCCCAGAAATTTTATCAACCAGGGAAGATTGACTCTGATCACAGGGGAGAAAACTGGAAGTTGACACCATGCCCAGACTATTACTACCTGAGCGACCTTTTATCTGCACAAGACCACCTTTCTTCACCATACATTTTCTCCTCTTGCCCTGCCACAACCTGTGGTCCCCCATCACCCCCCAGAACTCCAAGCTCCTGTTTTTTTTCTTTTCATAGCTCGGTATGCTGTATAAGTTTTAATCATCTGACCCTTCTTGAAGTCTAATGTTTTGTGAGATTCCTGTGTGTATATACACAACTAAATATAATTTTTCTCCTGCTAATCTGTCTTATGCCAATTTAATTTGTAGCCCAGCCAAGGAATCTAGAAGGGTAGAGTAAAGTCATTTTTTGCTCCACTACACATATTGTATTTCATGACTTTAACATTTCAACAATGTCAGCAAAATAGGGGTGGTCATTGAAAGTTTTAAACACACAGAGTCACCAGGGCACAGTGGCATGGGGCACACAGTGCACAATGCCAATGGTATCACTTCCATGGACATCAACGATTCCAAAGGCAGGCAGCCAACCAGGGAAGTGCAGAGCCCACAAGAGACCCTGAAAAGCAGCTCCCAGAGAACGACCGTTCCTCCCTGTGGTCCCTGGCCAGGTCCCATAGCTCTCCCAAGCATACCTCCTGGATTTCCCACGGGACACTCCCAGATGCAGCTGCAATCAAAGCCACAGGTAGTCAGTGCTCCAGGGCCCCTCCCAGGGAGACAGTAAAGGATTTACAATGGACATGAGAGGCTTTGCCATAAAAAAGACACTAAAATGAAGATGTAACCACAGGAGGGTCTTCTATACTGACCCTCTTCTTTTGTGGATGTGAAAACTGGAGTCCCAGAGACACATGTGGCCTCCTCTTGGTCAAGAGAGAGTTAATGCCCAGGCTTGAAGGAAGCCCTTCAAGGTTCTTCTCACATTGAAGTCAGGCTGTTCCCCTAGGATCCCTGTCCTCTTCATTTCTTATTCTAAATTTGTAGATTAACTCATGTTAATGATTCCTGATGGGTAGAAATGTTATTCTATTAACATATTTGCATAATAATAGGAACTTCAGTGCCTTAATGGGGGAAACTCAAGCCCCAGGGAGGGCCAGTGGAGCAGGAATTGGCCACTCTTGGAGACTTTTGTACTTTTTGCTTATTTAAGAAAAGTCATGGATTCCCTCCCCAGAGAAGGTAACGTGAGCCCAAAACTGTGGACTCTTTGAGGGGATTCACCACAGACCCCCTCCACCCTACCAACCCATCTGAGGCCCAGACTAATACCATGAGGGAAGCCACTCTTCCCCCCTCCCCACCACCCCAGCTTTAGCCTTGATGACTGTGTGCAGTGGTGACAAGGCACCTTATCATTTGATGGGGGTTGGGAAGAGAGAAAGAGAAGGAGAGATTGAGAGAAAGATTCTCTTCTGTAATTCATTAATAATAATGTTACAAAAAGTAGTTGGTCAAACATGCACAGGGCAGGAGAGGCCCCACCCAACACCAACCAGAAATATCAGGGAATGATCATGTGATGGTCAAGCAGCGGTTAAACTGTTTCTCTAAAATAATAATTGGTTGCAGCCAGCGCCAGGGAAAGGCAGTTTCGCAATAGATAGAAACATCTGGAACTTGTGATCAGCAGCTTCCTGATAACATCTCAGGAGCTGGGCAAGTGAGTTCAAACATGCACACTAAGAGGCAAAATGGTGGAGTTTAACTGGTCTATGACCCTTCCTAGGGATATTTGGTAAGAGAAGAATGCCTTAAGTGTGTATGTACACAACTCCAGTAAACACACTGCACATGTGGTGCCCCCTCTCCCTGCAAGTGCTCGCAGCCACTGTGCATGCAGACAGCCCACCCAAGGGAAGAATCAGGAGAGAAGGGACACAAGGCCCCGGAAGTATGCCAACATATAAAACTCTAAGTCAAAGTTTGAACTGTGCCGTTGAATCTCTCACCTGCTTGGCCCTCTTCCAAGTGTACTTTGCTTCCTTTCATTCTTGCTCTAAAACTTTTTAATAAACTTTCACTCCTGCTCTAAAACTTGCCTCACTGTCTCCCTCTGCCTCATGCCCCTTAGCATGAGGGGAGGAGACACATCTCTCCTCCCAGAGAGAAAGATGGAGTTTCCCTCTTGTCGCCCAGGTTGAACCATCACTTGATCATTGACTGATATTTCTGGTTGGTGTTGGGTAGGGCATCTCCTGCCCTGTGCATGTCTGACCAGCTACCTTCTGTAACATTATTATTAATGAATTAATGAACTACAGGAGAGAATTATAAATGAATTAATGAATTACAGGAGAGAATCTTTCTCTCAATCTCTCCTTCTCTTTCTCTCTTCCCAACCCCAATGTGGATTTGCCACTGCTGAACAAGAATACCAAGTAACAGCTGACCTTTCCTTGGTGCTCACTAGGAGCTGGGTATTACTTGAAGTACATCGCAGGAAAAGACTCACAACTCGGTGTTTGCAATTAGAAGCCTCTGAGGGCTCCCCTGAGCAGAGACTGTGGCAGTAACGTGCCCACAGTCCTCAGGCCAGTGTTGATGAGAAAGGCCAAACTCTGTAAAATATTGTTAAATAGAACTAAATACGGCCTGAGAAAGCCTCCATGCTTCCATACTTGAGTCTTTGTGGATGAATTGTAACCTAACTTAGTAAGCAGACGAGACTAGAAACCTGATTTAGGAGGCTGCCTTGGTGGCAACAGCTGAGTCTCAGCCAATCTCAGCAGCCAGACTTTCACCATTCATAGGCTGCTGACTGTTCAAACTGTGTTCAAATAAAGCAAATGCCCAGTTGTAACCAATCTGGCTGCTTCTGAATCTCACTTCCATTGTCTGTCCATCATTTTCCTTTTTTGTCTATAAATTTACTCTGACCAAGAGGCATCCCTGGAGCCTCTCTGAATCTGCTGTGATTCTGGAGGCTACCTGATTCAAGAATTGCTCTTTTTTTCTTTGTTCAATTAAACTCTGTTAAATTTAATTTGTCTAATGTTTTTCTATTAACAATGTTTAAAGAGGTTTATTCTGAGTCCAATATGAGTGACCATGGCCTGGGCACAGTCCCAAGAGGTCCTGAGTACATGTACCTGAGGGGGTCAGGTTATAGCTTACATATGTATACACACACACACACACACACAGAGAGAGAGAGAGAGAGAGAGAGAGAGAGAGAGAGAGATGGAGTTCCCTCTTATCACCCAGGCTGGAGTACAATGGTGTGATCACCCGTCACTGCAACTTCTGCCTCCCAGGTTCAAGCTATTCTCCTGTCTCAGCCTCTGAGTAGCTAGATTACAGGCACGCACCACCACACCTGGATAATTTTTCTTTGTTTTGTTGTTGTTGTTGTTGTTGTTTTTGAGCTGGAGTTTCACTCTTGTTGCCCAGGCTGGAGTGCAGTGATGCAATCTCGGCTTACTGCAACCTCCCCCTCCTAGTCTCAAGCAATTCTCTTGGCTCAGCCTCCCCAGTAGCTGGCATTATAGGTGCCTGCCACCACGCCCAGATAATTTTTGTACTTTTAGTAGAGATGGGGTTTTGCCACGTCAGTTAGGCTGGTTTCAAACTCCTGACCTCAAGTGATCCACCTGCCTTGGCCTCCCAAAGTGCTGGGATTACAGGCATGAGCCACCACATCCAGCCAATACATTTCAAGGATACAGAAGTTACAGGCAAAGACGTAAATCAATATGTGTAAGGTATACATTTGTTCAGCCTAGAAAGGTGGGACATCTTAAAGTGGGGCAGGGGTAGGGGGTGGGGAAGGCTTATAGGTCATGATGGTTTCAAAGATTTTCTGATGGCCAATTGGTTGAAAGAATTAAGCTTTGCCTTAAGAGCTGAAGTCAGCAGAAAGAAATGCTTGAGTTAAGATAAAGGGGGCTGTGGAAGCCAAGGTTCTTGTTACGTAGATGAAGCCTCTAAGTAGCAGGTTTCAGAGAGATTGGAGGGTAAATGTCTCCTTGGGGAACTTAAAAGGTGTTAGGCTGTAGTTAAATCTCTCCTAGATCAGGAAAAGACCTAGAAAAGGAAGAAAATTCTGTATTGAATGTAAATGTTCCCCACAAGAGACAGCTTTGCAGGGCCATTTCAAAATATGTCAAAGAAATATATTTTAGAGTAGAATACTTTGATTTCCTTCAGGGTCTGCTCTCCGTCAGGTGATGCTATACCAGAGTCAGGTTGGAATTTGGAATTTTATTGCCACAAAGAGTCTGTTTTGTCCATCTTGTGATCTCTACTTTAACATTAGTTCTGGTCAGTTGTGCCTAAACTCCAAAGGGAGGGGATATAAGGAAGTATGCCCTACTCCCCTCCTATCATAGCCTGAGCTACTTTTTCAGGTTTCTGTGGGATCCTCTTGGCCAAGAGGGGGTGTGTGTTCAGTTGGTTGGGGGCTTGGAATTTTGTTTGGTTTCCACCAGGAAGGGGCCTTGCCACAATTCATGGGGGCTATAGGAAACCTGGTTTACTGTAAAAGCCAGGTAAAAAGCAAGAAACCACAAACAATAACAAAACACCCTCATCAATAGCCATTATCTGAGTCTAATGATTGTCATTAAAGCAGGGAGGAATGTCTGGGATATTTTAAGTGGCAGCCAACATATCATCTTGAGAAATGGAAAGTAGAATTCAGAAGCCTCAAGTCGCAGCCCCCAGCAAGACACAGCAAAATCTTTCGTAAACAGCCCTCCAGCCCCCGCTCTGGGGCCTCCACTTCCCTTGATTCAGACCCAGACCAGATGCAAGTCCTTTCTGTGTGGCAAGCACAACACCAAACCAAGCTGTGTGCTGAGGCCCCAAAGCCATGCCTGAGTGAGCTAGAGGCTCACACAGAGCCCCCTCCTTACCCTCACCCCAGCCCACCTGCAGGCTGCTTGCCACATGATCTGACCTCTGGGGCCACAAGGGTCTGCACACCCGCACTCTGGAAGTGGTCATACAATTACCCACGCCCACGCACACATGGATGTCAGAGGCCTTTGCACCAGAGTGACTCTGTCTAGAACAGGTGAGATAGAAATCCGCAGGCCTGGTTTGCAAGGCACAGGTTACAAAGACCCTGCTGATAAAACCTGATGCAGTGAAGAAGCCAGCCAGAAACTGCCAAAACTCACCAAAACCAAGACGGCTGCAAAAGCAACCTCTGGTCATCCTTGCTGATTATAATATGCTAATTATAATATATTAGCATGTTAAAAGACACACCTACTTGCTCCATGACAGTTTACAAATGTCAGGCAATATCGGGAAATTACCCTACGTGGTCTAAAGAAGAGAGAAGCCTACAGTTCTGAGAATTCCCCACCCCTGTCCCAGAAAACTCATGAATAATCCATCCTTTATTTAGCCTACAATCAAGAAATAACCATAAAAATCCCTGCAGCCCTCGGGGCTGTTCTGGCACCCTTTTATTCCTATACTTTCTTGAGAAACTTGCTTTCACTTTACTCTGTTGGCTGACCCTTGAATTCCTTCTTGTAGGAAAGCAAGAACCCACATGGCCTCCCAGGCTGAACCCCAGTTGTGGGGTTTGCTCTGTGACACAGACACACTCAACAGGGCCTTGCAGGTTCACGGGGATGCCCTCCCCCAACCACATCCATCACACTCACTGGGCACTTCTGGCAACACACAACTCCCCATCCCACCCATGCGTAGCCCCTGCCACCTGCCCACAGGCGTGCTCCATATTAACTCAAGGGCTTGAAATGCCCAGGTCCACACAGGCCCCGGCTCCACCTCTGAGCTAAGAGCCCTAAGGCCCTCGCCTTTTCCCTCCTGTTTCTGTTTCTTCCCTTAATACATCTTTCCCCTATAGGGGACTCAACTCCAAAGGGGCTGCTTGCCAGGCAGGAGCAGATAATATCTGCCTGACACCTACTGGCAATAAATGTCAATGCACAGACAGGTTGATGGCTGAGATTGCTTCCTATTGATTGAGGATGATGAAGTTGTGGTTTGGAGTGTGATTTCCGAGCGAAAGCAAAGGGATGTTGCAAAAGGGTATCCCCCCGACCCCAAACTGATCCCCAGACCCCGAGCTGAGAGGGTGTGCCCAGCATTTGTGCTGGGTGTGTGTGGGTGAGCCGCGTACACAGGGCGGGTACGTGTGTCCCTGTGCCGCTGTCATGGAAGTGGGAGAGTGTGTGCGGATCTACGTGTGGGGAGTGTGGCCGGGACTTCCGTCGGTGACATGTGTTGGTGAGCATGTCACTGGGGCCACGGAATGTCTGTCTCCGTCACTAATGGTGTGGATATGTAAGGTTGAGAGTGTCTCTTCATTTCCACCCAGAGGTTCCTCCTTAAATTTGAAGTCTCTCCCAGCCAGAGAGGGTAGGAGCCTCTTCCAGCCAGAAGTGGGACTCGAAGCAGGATCAAAGGGCTGGGCAGTGTGGATGCCTTCACTTACAGACCAGCTTCCCCGACCTCTTGGGAAGCTTCATGTTCTAACCGAGAGAGGGAACAATACGTCTTAACTAAACACACACACACACACACACACACCCCAACCCTTGCACACTCTGAGACATGCAGGAAAGCAAAGCTTTACCACCCCACAGGGAAAAGTCCACGGGGAGGCAGAAGCAACGTCCGTCGTCTACCTTCTCTGGGACTTCATGCTGCCAGGACGACAGCCGGGACTCTGTGAGAGCGAGCTGTCCTCCTCTTAGCTCTGGTCTTGGGATTCAGGTGCTAACAGCCCTCATCAGCGTTTTCCCCAAACCAATGTCACTAGCAAGTGGCGCTGGTGGTGAAGACAGTGGTCATTTGTGAGTGCTCTCAGTGTGACAGGCACCGTACTGCGTCTTCCGTGTGGATGGTCTCCTTTTACTCCGCATGGCAACACTAGCAGGGATGCTATTTCCCTTGCTGGGGCTCTGGTGACAGAGCTCGCCCTGGGCCACTTGGGGAAGACTGCTGGTCCTGTCTTCTCTTCTTTCAGTCCTGGCATCTTCCTTGCCAGCTGGACGGACGACTGTGGCTGCCCATATGAAGCCTGCGTTTCCTATGCGTCCTCCTGTGTGTTGAAGTTATGTGAGCTCAGTCCAGGTCATGGGGTGCAGATGAAAATGATGTGTGCTGGTTCCAGGGGTCTTCCCTTCAGGGTGCAGCTGTGCCCTCCCTGGTCCTTTGTCCTTCTCGGGCTGGGTGACACCAAGGGCTGGTGCTTCCCAGTGACCCCAGGAGGATGTTGTGAGCTGAGCAGTCACAGCTGCCCTTTGGACCATGGCTGCATACATCTAAGCTAGACCATGGGAGGGAAAGTTCTACTGTGGTTAGTCTGGGCCCTGTGCAGACTGTTCTCTCGTTAGTACAGCAATGGGTACCAGAAATGGAACTGCCATACATGAAACAAAAGGATGCAGGACTTGTCTGTCAGGCAGCAGGCAGTGAGGACCCAGGCCTCGCAAGCTGGAGGCTGGGGTGCTTCAGAGCATCCCCCATACAGTCTTAGGATTCCCGGAGCGCCAGCGACAGTCAGCCACAGGCTGGGGAAGAATTGGGTGGAAAGAGTCAGAAAATGGGTAGGCAGCTTCCTGTTGATTTTAGCGAAGTCCAAGAGACAAGAGCCAACTGCTCTGCCGGGAGAGACAGCGAAGGAGAGCTCCGCTCAGGGAAGGCCTCTCTGCTGCTACTCACCTGCCGGGTGGACTGAGCGTTCAGAAATCTAGGCCTTGGCTTGAGAGTGTCACCTTGTGACCCACACACAATGGGATAGAAAGCAGGCACTTTGGCCTGGAGCAAGCATCTGCTATTAATACTTCCTGGTCCAACTGTAACGCCAGGATAAAGGAAAAAGGGCAGATTGAGGGCCTTGTAACTCCCCACCCATGTCTACGGTTTCTGAAGGTCTCAAAGAAGCTGTCATTCCGTAGGGGGGATGAGCCCAGCACAGAGGCCCAAACATGAAAGAGGAGATTCAGGCTTAAGCCTCATGTGAAAATGAGGCCTGTGCTTATGATTCTGTGGGCCTGAAACAAAATGGAAACTTGTGAGAGTTTGGGAGAACTCATTTGACAAGTAGAATACAACCTTCACCTGCAAATTCTTAGATTGTGAAGAGTCTGGAAGTAAAGCCCTGTCTCCCCGAAACTTTAGCTCTTAAGAAGGGCATGCTGCGACACCTCCCTCAGATACACAAAGTGGGGTACCCCTAAGAGGGGGAAGCGAGAGGCCACGGACTGTGGACAGCGAGCTCCTCCCACCTCCCCCAGAGCAGAACCAGAACTGGATAAATGCATTCATCTGGGGGACAAAGATTCTTCAGGATCGTTACATTGGACTGGAAAAAGATGTGGCTTAACACTTACAGTTACAATATCTTCTGTGGATGTTATGAAAACATACTGCAATGCAATCATCATAGAACTCGTGATTATTTAAGTGAAGGAATATTAGAAGGGTTAGAAAATATTGGAGAAGCAGTCGAGATGGTTTGGGGCTTGACGTCCTGGTGACACGGACTCTCAGAGGCCGTATGGGGAGTCAGTGTGATTTTGGCTGGGGTCCCACGTCGTCCCCACTCACAAGTCCCAGATAAGTCAGTTCCTTCCTTTTGTCTCTGTTTCCTGGCAAGTAAAACAAGGCAGTAAGAACGTCAGCTCTGTGTACCTTTTCTGGCTGTCATGAAGATCAGACCGCAGAACATTGCCGAAGGTGAATTATGCCATGTTCTAGGGAACTGAGCTGGGAATTATGCCATATTCTAGGAAACTGAGCTGTCGCTGATACTGGCATCTTTGGGGAGAAAGGTGGAGATCAGCCTTTGCAGAGCCCATTCCAATTAATACAGATCAACCCTGAGGACGACCTTGACATCAAGGGGTCAGCTGTTGGGGTTTTTCCATTGTCAAACTCCCTCGCTATTTTTGTATTGTTCATGGACTCAGAAGTACGTTTCCAGCCTGCTCAATGCCAGATTCCAGAGTCATAGAGGTGAGAGGCGGGTGAAGTCCCTGTTTTCCTAACACTTGTATTTTAGTCTTGGAAGTACACACAGAAGTAGGTGGGACTACATTGAACCAGACCTTCTTCACTGCTTACCAGTCATGGCCTGGAGTCCATTCTTTTGGAGCCAGATTCAAAGACATAATATGCCACAGTCATGGCTATGTCTGAGCAGCTCCTTCCTGATTTGCTGACCAGGACTCCTGTGGGTGACATCATTATGAGGTTGTTATGGTGGTTTACTGGTTAATATTATCACCATTGTCATTGCTGTTCATGTTTAGACAATATCTGTGTTTCCAAGTACATCCACGACACCCGCCTTTCCCAGATAACCACATTTACTTATTTTAATTATTGACAGGGAAGTTAATTGAAATATGGGACTTCCACAGATCCAGAGTCTTCCAGTGCTCTCCCCTTGCTGTTCATGATGACCTTGTATTTACAAGCAATGATCCAGCCTTCCATTCTTGTGACAATGTTCTGATCCCAGCCAATTTCAGTAATTCTGCCAATAAAAATTCCACAAGATGCTATCAAACATTTTATGAGTCCAGACAGACTGGCCCCACTGTGTCTAAACATCTCTTTTTGGAAATCTCGTTGAGGGGAAACAAGCAAGTACAAATGCCCAGCAGGATTGGTTCTCGAGTCCCCTTTTTTTAGCGTGCAAAACTCCTGAATCTCCCATTCCTTTTCCTATTTTTTTCCTTTATTTTATTTACTTGAAAATATGCTGCTAAGTGACTTCTAAGAGCAGCTCTGTTCCACATGGTATGGAGCTGGGCCTCTTTCTCATGAATGCCTTATTTACCAGCTCGCTAAGGTCTCAGGAAAATTGGCATCTTGGCCCTGAGAAAACAGGAGGTTGCTGCAATCCAGCTGCCAGCTGCTCGACCTTGGGGGTGGGGGAGTAATTGCTGGGTTTCAGTTTCTTCGTTTATAACTTGGGGAGCATAACACCAACCCGCAGGGCTGTCCTGAGGAGTAAATGAGGTCGGAAGAGAAAGCTCCCGAAGCAAAGCCAGGCATGGACAGCAGCCCGGCCAGCGGTGGGTACAAGCTCTCCTGCAACAGCAAGAAAACAGAGCACCCCCTTCTCCTGCCGCACGGCCAGCAGCCTCCCTTACTCCAAGTCAGCACGCCTTTCCCTTTCCCAAGGGGCGGCCCATGTGGTCAGGGCATCCTCTGGGTGCATGGGTGTTTCCTTCCTCCCATCCCCACAGCCCGCCTTGCATAGGAAAAGAAATGGAAAACAGCGATGATGACAAGGACAACCACACCAAGACATTCCTTCCCGGGAAGAAGCCCATTTTCTGGTGGGGAAGCAGGGCTGAGTTCATAATTTTCAGGGTCCAAAGCAAAAGGAAAACATCGGTTCTCCCTATGCATAAATTATTAAGAATTTCAAAATGATGATTAGTAAGATATTAAACCTAGCATGAGCCTTTCTAAGCACAGGGTCCTGAGACCGTGTTCGGGTCGCACGTCCGTGAAGTCATCACCAGGGAAAAGGCTGTGCTTGTCACGTGTCACCCGTCCTGCTCATGGCAAGCCTCTCTAGGCTTGATTTTCTTCTTACTCTCTTAAGAATCCCAAGGGGTAGGTATTTTTATCCATAGTTTATGGATAAGGAAATGTGAGGGCTTGGAAAATTGAGAGGCTTCCCAGGGGACGTGTCTCTAAATCCTTGCTCTCCTAAGACATTGGGAGTCAGATTTTCTGCAGAACTCCAAGCTGTGCTATGGAGGAAGAGTGGCCAGCACCCAGTCATCCAGCCAAGCCTTAGGGCCTGGATCTGCCTTGTTTGTTAGGAGCACAGTCTCTAGATCCAGGCTGCACATCCCTTCTTGCTACTTAGTTGGCGACTCTGGTGGCCTCAGTTCCCTCACCTGGAAAACAGAAAATTATGCCTCATGAAGCTGTAGAGAGGATTGGATGAGTTGGCAAAGGAATGCTTTCAGAGCTCTGCCTGGCATATTAGCAATCCTTGCATCCAGAGTGATGGCTCTGCTCTATAACGGCCGTAACTCTGGGGTGGCTGTAGGGTGAAAAGCAAATGGAAGGGAGGGCTGCCTGAGTTGTTCTCATGTCAGCAGTCATGAAGTCGAGAGATTGCTGCAATCGTCTGCTAATGTCTGCCATGCTGCAATTGTCTGTTAATGTCTGCCAGGGGTGCTCCTGGAAAGTGAGGGTGCTGGTGTTGGTGGAGTTGCTAACCTTCTACTCAAAATGAATCCACACCTTCCCTCAAATCACTAGAATCTGCAGGACACAGCCAGGTACTCTGGAACATACCCCACATCTCACTTTTTCTTAAGCTCATGAGGACAGGAATGTATGTCTGTTGTGTTCACTGCTACTAGGTTGGTGCAGAAGTAAGTGTGGTTTTTGTCATTACTTTTAATGGGGAAATATTTTAATATTTCCCCAGCACCTAGAACAGTGCGTGGTAGGTTATCAATAAATATGTATTTGAATGTTGTGAGTAGGTGAACCCAGAAAGACGTTGACTCCAGCTGGATGCCTGGAGAGATGCAGAGATGTTCTTCAGTTCTCCACGAGGCTGCCCTGTGGCCCAGCCTAAGAGGCATTGGCACTGAGTGATGATGCAGCCCTTTGTCCCCACACCAACATATGTCCTATAATATACCCTCACAACATACACACACTGCATGTAAGCTGAG